>NC_086445.1:615025698-615385698 GCF_028390025.1 Pseudophryne corroboree
GCCATGAATGTGCGCTATACATCGCAAAACACTGCATCCCATAAGAGAAAACAATACACCCACAGATTATCTGAGTTCCAAAGCTCATTGATGTATATATTTGTTATTAAAAGGATATGTATTCAATATATCACAATGTACAGTATACATATAGTTACATGGTTACAATTCATACAGTAAGCAGTTAATACATACAGTTACAGGCCAGCGATACAATTACCATATCTTTCTCATATAAATTCATCCCTCCATATCACTCTCTCTCTCTCTCTATAAAATCATGCAGGAACTGGGCAGACAGCATCTCCATCATCGTCTGGGACAAAACAGCAACTAGCAACTGAGTGTCTCTGTAATTTGTTATCTAGTTTAAGGGAGGGAACTTTCTCATTCATGAAGAGTCACTGGTCTGTTCGTATGCTAAACAGGTTCAGCCTTGAAGACATCCAAAGGGGCTGGCCTGAGTTTCCTGTCCACCACCTGTTTCTGTAAATGTCTATTGTCCTAATAAGAGTGATTTTAGATTTCATACATTTAATGATAACTATTTGTTGCAATGTCCTACAACTTAATAACAAGTATCAAATGAATCTACACATTAATCTGCTTGCTTTAATACCAAATATGACTGGTGTATCTTGCTTCGTTCCAATAATACACATACATGACATTATTCCATTATATAATTTTAAATCATTATGATGTCTGGCGCTTGATATTATTATAATTATGTGCTGTATGAAATATGTGTCGAATCCATCTCTGTGGCATGTCCGTGTAAATGCGTATGTTACCATATATTGCTGTGCTCACTGCGTGTATTTGCAAGTATAGCGACTTATATGTGTAGAGTATGTATGTTCTTTCTATGTAATATTTTTGACTTTGACAGTCCACCCTTTGGCAGTAAACAATAACTGCCATTAATTATTAACATAAGAAAAAAAATATTTCAGACAATAATCGGTGACCTAGACACAAGTATGTATTCATTTAGCAAATAAGACACTTGACTATATTTGGGGAAGACAGGGAGGAGGACGAGACATCCTCTATATGCACTCAGCGGTCACGAGACCACTGGTTGGCTGTGGGACAACATTCAACCTATAGAGTATGCTGGGACAGTGCTTTGGCCCATAATGTCTGATTTGCGACGAACATTTCACACATACATGTACCTACGTCTTTGTACACTGATGTTTGGATTCGATTGAGGTTCTGCTGGGTAAATGAAGAAGACACAAACAAATCGTGAAAGTGACATATAAAATTTTCATGATCTACATATTCCTATCATTTTCTGAACATTGTTTCCATTTCTGGAACGTATGCTAGGTCTGTTTAATAATTGAACAAGGGTTATAAGTAGTGTCCTTCCTAAATAACATAAACCTTCGGAGTTTGGGGAGTGCCACTTATAAAACTTTCTTCCACATATATTAATGAGCTCTTTATCTGCAATGTGTGAATAGCCATTGTCTGATTGTTCCTGATTACCTCCGAACTCCATAACTACTAGACCTTTGATTTTCTCTGACTTTAACAAACTGATCGGCTAATCCTGGGATCCTATAAGGAAATCACTAGTTCCTCCAGAACCAGTTCCAGTGCCACACTTGACTCCTCATAAAAAAAACCCTCGCAAAAATAGAATGTCCTGAAAAAAAATGTTTGTCAGCGGGAAAGAGAGAAAAGAGAAATAGAACAAAACAACTCTTGTTCATAACAAATCAATTACAATGACTGGTCTTTCTGCAATCCTTTAGTACGCTCAGGTAGTGTTCAACAGTGCCGCCTCTCAGTCTTCACGGAACAGAGTCTCTGGTGATACTTTTGCGATCTCACTCCATTTACGAGTTCCTTCCGGACTACCGACTTTCCTGCAATGGGAATCGTGGACCCAAGTCTCTCTCTTGGCTACTTTCACTGGGATAGTGCTGTCAACAAAACTTGGTATGGTCCTTCCTATTAGGCAACCTGAGCGTAAGAATAATCACACAGTCTCTTGGTTCACAATCAAGACAGTTAGTATTTGGCATACCAGCAATCAACAGTTTCAAGTTCTTTTGTCAAGTTCTCAAATGCTGGCTCATCTCGATAAAGTACTGTACGGTCACCTCATTGGTGTATTTCTGACCACTGTGCGGATCACAATAGTATATGTACAAGGAGAAAAGTATGACTCTTGTTTGGGCGCACTCTTTTTAAATTATCTAAGTAATAGTCAGTAAGTGATGAGCCTAAAACTTGATAACGTAGTCATTCGCTTCTACTCTTTTTCATACATGAGAACTCAACAAGATAAATTCAACATGAGTAGCCCTTGATGTATCATATGGGAAGTATGTTTCCAAAAAATTGTGAAATGTTCAGATCTTAATTATGCCTGGATAAATGCATATCGGAAGATAGCTACATCTTAAGCTGCTTCCGTCTGCCAAAGATCTGTACAAACTGTGTTTGTATTGATGCGGCCCTAAATAGGGTTAAGTTCGTGAGTGGGAGAGCCCACACAGTAGTTAACAGTTCTAATAGTTTGCCACTATTTTGGATAAATAAATTGTAACGAATAAGGGTTCAAAGGATAGTAGGATTGAGTATAAGTGGTGATCCTGCTGTTGATGTGATTTCTATAGGGAAAGGAGACTCCTTTCCCTATAGAAATAACATCAACAGCAGGATCACCACTTATACTCAATCCTACTATCCTTTGAACCTTTATTCGTTACAATTTATTTATCCAAAATAGTGGCAAACTATTAGAATTGTTAACTAGTGTGTGGGCTCTCCCACTCACGAACTTAACCCTATTTAGGGCCGCATCAATACAAACACAGTTTGTACAGATCTTTGGCAGACGGAAGCAGCTTAAGATGTAGCTATCTTCCGATATGCATTTATCCAGGCATAATTAAGATCTGAACATTTCACAATTTTTTGGAAACATACTTCCCATATGATACATCAAGGGCTACTCATGTTGAATTTATCTTGTTGAGTTCTCATGTATGAAAAAGAGTAGAAGCGAAAGACTACGTTATCAAGTTTTAGGCTCATCACTTACTGACTATTACTTAGATAATTTAAAAAGAGTGCGCCCAAACAAGAGTCATACTTTTCTCCTTGTACATATACTATTGTTTTCCTTTCGTGACTCTGGGCGCACCGCCATACGGACAGATAGGAATTTCCAATCATTATTGTCCATTTCTGGCTCTCATATAGTTACGTGTGTACTTTGAATCTAGGTCTGTGCAGGATCCAAAACCTTCTTTTCTGTACAAACACTGTGCGGATCAATCATGACATGAGGTTGTCTTCCAAAAAAAACAAAAAAACACAAATACCAAAACCAAAACAAAATTCAAAGAGGGTGATTCATTAAGTGAAGATCTGGGAGTGGTTCCGATGCTACATAATACTAGTGGCAGTATCTATGATCCCAATAGTACAATTTAAAGCTTTGCTCCTACTTCTAGGGTTACCATTATCTACACACAAATTTCTGCGCAATTTTTTCTTTGCGGTAAACACAGCAGCATCCGTGACGGCAGGAAATGCCTCTACCCAGTTTGAGAAAACATCACTGCACACCAATACATAACAATAATTCCTAAAGGGTGTTAACTGTACGAAGTCGATTTGTATTTCCTGAAAAGATCCGTCTGCAGGAGGGATATGGGATGGCTCTGTTGGTATTGCCTTACCAATATTCTTCCTCACGCAAGTAAGGAAGGTCATTGCTTTCTCACCTGCATGAGAAGAAAACCCTGGTGCACTCCAGTACGCTCTTACCAGCTTGCACATACCTTCCTTACCCTAGGTGAGTCAGACCATATGCCGCCTCAGCTAGGCTTGGGAGATATGCTCTGGGGGCCACTGGTTTACCGTGTCCACCTCTCCAGAGTCCTGGGGACTCCTAACAATACCCCTTCGACTTCCAGACCTCCTTTTCCTGTAGGGAACACAAATTTGTATCTTAATTTAACTGTTGTGTGTTTGCAATGTAGAGTATCATGAGCATAACTCAAAAAAAAAGAAAAAAATACATCTCTAGAGGAGAGAAAGAAGAAGAAAATGAAAAAGAAAATGTCAGGTTTGCCATTCACCAACAGGCATATCAGTGTCTGTACAAAATTTCCCTTCACCAGTATTCTCATCCTTCCTCCACCCTTTGTGCATGACAAGGCACACTGCAGTAATACTGGTGTTATCGTGCTGGTGAGATATACTGGGTTCGGGCAGAACTCTGAAGGACCTAGGCATGTGGAGTTTGAACTGTAATCGGGTCCATGTATTGTACCACCCTGTGTGAACGCAAAAGATGAAGAGGAAACTGTAGAGAAACAGAATAGAGGTTGGTGACAGATGAGTTTGTAGAGGTGGAGAAGATTTAATAAAAATTTGACAACTGGATTGGGCACTACGGGGAAGTGATTCTCTACTTGGGCTACGGCCCTTAAAAAAAAATTATGTGTTTATCGTATCGCTATTGGGACTATCCCAGCCATCAATCCAGTGTCCTGTCCATCCTAAATTCATAAAGAACCCGGTATCTGTGAGATAATTTCCTCTACCTGTGATGGACATGAATCTAGAACCATGAAATGCAACATTAGTCTTCGTGGGTATCCAACATACTTTGTGCTTCCTAGGCAGGAGCACGCTATATGTATACCATCTCTAACAAAACTCCTGTTAAGTTAAGCAGGGGCCATTTCTGCTAGAGAAAGAAGCAAAAGTTTAGAGGCCTCATCTTAACCCCAGCAAGTTTTGTCAAAAGGGTAAAGTTGCATTTATTCCATTCTTCTCATTAACCGAATCTGTGTTTTCTATATGGCTTATGATTCCTTACTATATGTCCCTTGGTCCCGTCTATGTGTTTAATAATGTGGCTTGTGTTTTCTGTGTAGGGGGTCTATATTGACTATGCGTTCTACTACTCCTACAATCTCTGGCAAAATGCCCTTCCTTCCTACAAGTGTAACATATTATTGACCATTAGGGATCTGGGGTTTGGACTGATGGGTCTTTCCTGTATGTGCCAGTATACTTACCGTCCTCAACCTCTCCACCTGTTGTTCTCTGCGCCTAGCACTATTCTTGTGATGTTCAATAGCACACTTTCTAAGATTAGCTACTGTGACCCCTTTCCAATTTTGCAAAGAAGTCTGCACCCTGCCCTCAATGCCTTATTGAGCCCGTCCATTAGCACAGAGACAGCCACCTCCCATTTGCCGAATTAGTGTTTACCAGTGATCTTATCCAGATGGAGAGTTTTCTATTACTGCAAAAGACAAAAAAAATAAAGTTTAACAAGCTTCTAGGTCATGCAAAGTATTCATTCAATCCTTCTCATCCCGTATTAAGGGTCTGTACATGGTCCAACAAACATTTCCGAGCTCATCTTGACTAGGTGCATTTACTAGGAATGAATACTTCTTATATGGTAACTGAAAGAAATACCTTGGGGTTACCCTGTCTCTGTCCACTTTCCTACTGGCAAATACTAATGTGCGGACAGGTTTTTCTCCATTTCTGACGTTACTTTCTTGATTTTTTTGTTTTATTTTTGGGTTTTACTATATATGTACATGAATGATACCATACTTATCAGTTCCACTGGTCTCAGCCACTTCCCCCGCAGGCTACTGCTCTTCTTTTACCAGTTGGAAACTCCTCTGGGCACATGAGAAATGGCTGAAAACAATCAGGTCACCCTTCTCCTCCTAAATAAAACTTCAACATTCATTAGTACATATATAGGTTACAGTCATATTTTTCATATTTTTATTATTTTCTATAGTTTGTAAGCTGGCCGTAAATGCTTCCACATCTACATATGGCGGTGTACTTGCATTCTCTTTTTTCTTCCTACTTGTTTATTGTTGCTTCAAGTTCAAACAGTTCTTATATTTCCATTTTTGTCTTACATGACTTTGGTTAGACATACCACCTGCAATACCTTAGGATCAAACTCACCAACCCCTCTTGCTGCCACAGGTTTAAACAATTTGTATGTCTGACCCTTTGATTTCTGGATTTTATCAGACATATTTTAATACCTACATTCTGCAGTACCTCTGGTTCAAAGCTGCCCACCCTAGGGAATGATACCCTATCGTTGTCAGTCATACGTACCCATTCGTCACAGTAAAATTCAGCATGTGGAACATATTTTCCACACATAATAAACCTTGCTGAACCTCTCAGCCGCAATTCTGACCTTCTCGGTCCCGAGTCTGACCTTCTCGGTCCCAACTCTTCTGCCTGAACCCTGGCTACCATACGTCCCTTAGTTGAGCAACTGGCTCCCATAATTTGTGGGTCTTGCCTTCTCGCTATTCCCACAAATACCAAAATACTCAATATAAGGCGACGGTGAAAGTTCTCCGAGCGCTTCCACCCACTCTCGCCCACGTTGGCCGGTACTACCATACACTGTCGATAGTGAAGGCGATGTACCCAACTTAGGGCTCCTATCAGACCTTACAGCACCGTAATTTCTTTCAGTGGAGGTTCTGTTGGAATATTTTCCTGAGAGAGGCAGCGAAAAATTCCTTTTCGGTATCTTTCAACTAGAATTGTTTGTAGTGTGAAAAACAGAGAAATTAGATAACTATTCTTCACCCTTTCCAGTAGAAGCCCACCAGGGAGATTTCCCGACGTTATCAAAGAAAACCCCCTTTGTCTATACAATAACGTCTGCGTATGCTTTTCCACAGCGCATATGACACAATGGTATCACGTTGTGCTGTGCAGAACAAACGGACATACGATGCAATAGCACAGCCTATAGATACTTGTTATCTATATGCCCTACGATTGCTGTAGACCACCTAGCCTAGACCACTCCAGATCATCTACTTGTATGGGACACCTAGACCACTTCAGATCACTTAGACCACTTAGTTCTAATCACGCAAGGTAGCGAGCCCTACGCCACCGGGCCTCTACTAACCCAGTGTTACCAATTTAGCCACTTAGGCCACTTCAGTTCCTGGGTTCAGCTCCACTCACTCCGCTTTCACTCACTCAAATACGCTTTGTTTTTCTGTACAGAAAATTTTCACTCGTTCTGATTGGCAGCTTTACCCCAGAGGCAAGACAGTTTTTAAACTAAATTTAGAGTAACCTGCTTTTGAAATCGGATAGTTATGTGCTACTGTATTAAATGTCTACTATCCCACCTTAACTGAACAAATATCGTGTGCTTTTATTATGCGCACACAACCCTACGCAAGCTTGCGTAATTACGCAACCATGCGTACCTCTATGCCACATGTGCGGCCTTGCGCCACGTGCACGTTTTTGTACGCTGTCCTCAAGTTCCGTACCACATGTACCAATGTGCGTACGCAATAAAACAAATCACACAACTCTATAAATGTGAGCGATACTAACTATACTTGCTCACAAGCACAACCGCTTGTTCTGTGTAACCTTTAACGACCAGGCCAGACCTGCGTGTTGTGCTTTATATTTACTTCCTTAAACACTTTTATTTAAAATGTATCTGTATAGTAACAAATGTATTTCACACAGATCTATAATGACTGCAATAATCTATAATTTAAATGATATGATTCAGATTGGATAGCCATCTTGCAGAACATACACTGATATAAATATACACATAATTATAATATATATACATACATGTAAGTTCATGTATTTTAGTATTTAAGCACTGTTTGTTTAGCACTGAGTGTTATGTGTGTCCTGATGACGGGGGGCAGTACCCCGAAACGAAGAATAAAGCACCTTGTCTTTTCACCGAGATTGTAGTCCAGGATTGACTCTGTTGTTGGGAGAGTATATATATATATATATATATATATACAAAAAAGAAATATCCGGCACTCTGATAAGTAGAATAACGCCTGGGTGCCCTCCAAAAGATAATGCAGACAAACAGTCTCTTCCCACCTGTGGCTCAGGTGTTGTGTAGAGGAGGAAACAGGCGGCACTCCAAGGACTTGTATAACAAACTTGTATTCAAAACATGGTGAAAAAAACAAAGCAAAACAAAGGTACAGGTATCTTACTATATATCATTTACTGGCCTCCTATGAGACTCATTCACCCATTCAGTGCTTCTAATTTGCATATCAAAGATGTTTTGCATGCCTGTACTAGTGGTTGAACCAGTTAAGTAACATTTCAATGCCTAATTTATAGCAAACAGAGAGTTAACTAAATCCTGGGAAAGAAGAAGAAGGGGGAAAAAAGTATTTTTCTTTTTTTTATGTGTGCAATTTCTTACACCAAGCCAAGCATTTATCTCAACATTTCTCTCTCACTAGGCCCAATTGAAACTATTTGTAATTGACTATGGCATGGGTTAATTGATTGTTCTGAGCAGACTGAAAATCAGCTATTTAGAAAATGACCTTCCAAAAATGGCCACTGCTCCTCCCCTTCCACATCCATGAGGTTTACATAAAATGGAGGACAGGCCATGTGGTTAGTCCAAAATGGAGGACAGACCATGCGGCTTCCTTTGTCACAAAGAAATCACAAATCATACAAGCACCAGAAGTTATTTTAGGCCTGAGTTTAAAAAAAAAAAAACTATATCAAGGCTATGCAGCAACTTTTAAATGTACTTTTAAATCTACTTAACAGATAAACAATCCAATCTGAATCAAACACAATATGACTTATTTGAACTTTGTTTTGCAACAATAAAAATACGCTTTAGCATCTTAAATATTATGAGAAACACATTGTCCCTTGAATTTTTCATATCATCGGCTTACTGATAACACAACAGAAAACACGGATATGATTTTCTCAGCGTCACGATGCGTCCACCACAAGCTGATCGACCACAGCGTCGCGTTTATAATGTACAGTGCATCATTAAGATCGTGATATCACGGACGAGTCCTCATCTGTAAATACCAAATTGCTTTCTAACAAATATTTAAAATGCCCACTCTAATATATATTGTAAACGCCATCCCACACATTATCTGAGTTCCAAAGTTCATTGATGTATATATTTGTTATTAAAAGGATATGTAGTCAATATATCACAATGTACAGTATACATAAAGTTACATGGTTACAATTCATACAGTAAGCAGTTAATACATACAGTTACAGGCCAGCGATACAATTACCATATCTTTCTCATATAAATTATCCCTCCATATCACTCTCTCTCTGTAAAATCATGCAGGAACTGGGCAGACAGCATCTCCATCATCGTCTGGGACAAAATAGCAACTAGCAACTGTGTGTCTCTGTAATGTGTTATCTAGTTTAAGGGAGGGAACTTTCTCATTCATGATGAGTCACTGGTCTGTTCGTATGCTAAACAGGTTCAGCCTTGAAGACATCCAAAGGGGCTGGCCGGAGTTTCCTGTCCACCACCTGTTTCTGTAAATGTCTATTGTCCTAATAAGAGTGATTTTAGCTTTCATACATTTAAACATAACTATTTGTTGAAATGTCCTACAACTTAATAACAAGTATCAAATGAATCTACACATTAATCTGCTTGCTTTAATACCAAATATGACAGGTGTATCTTGCTTCGTTCCAGTAATACACATACATGACATTACTCCATTATATAATTTTAAATCATTATGATGTCTGGCGCTTGATATTATTATAATTATGTGCTGTATGAAATATGTGTCGAATCCATCTCTGTGGCATGTCCATGTAAATGCGTATGTTACCATATATTGCTGTGCTCGCTGTGCGTATTTGCAAGTATAGCGACTTATATGTGTAGAGTCTGTATGTTCTTTCTATGTAATATTTTTGACTTCGACTTCGACAATGATTACGAATTTCCTGTCCTCTCAGGAATCTAATGATATAGATATAGAGGATGAGGATCTCAGCACCATATTAAATAAGCTTGAAAAATTGATGTTGAAAGAAAACCGATTGTGGTGGGAGGTTGCTAGTTTGGAACACTACTATAAAAATAAAATGGTTCCTAAGTGGAGGAAATTTTAAGTACTACCTCTTTAACCTATAAGGTGAATAAGAATACTAGAAAATAAGAATTTACTTACCGATAATTCTATTTCTCGTAGTCCGTAGTGGATGCTGGGGACTCCGTCAGGACCATGGGGTTTAGCGGCTCCGCAGGAGACAGGGCACAATAATAAAAGCTTTAGGATCAGGTGGTGTGCACTGGCTCCTCCCCCTATGACCCTCCTCCAAGCCTCAGTTAGGATACTGTGCCCGGACGAGCGTGCATAATAAGGAAGGATATTGAATCCCGGGTAAGACTCATACCAGCCACACCAATCACACCGTACAACCTGTGATCTGAACCCAGTTAACAGTATGATAACAACGAAGGAGCCTCTGAAAAGATGGCTCACAACAAGAATAACCCGATTTTTGTAACAATAACTATGTACAAGTATTGCAGACAATCCGCACTTGGGATGGGCGCCCAGCATCCACTACGGACTACGAGAAATAGAATTATCGGTAAGTAAATTCTTATTTTCTCTAACGTCCTAAGTGGATGCTGGGGACTCCGTCAGGACCATGGGGATTATACCAAAGCTCCCAAACGGGCGGGAGAGTGCGGATGACTCTGCAGCACCGAATGAGAGAACTCCAGGTCCTCCTCAGTCAGGGTGTGCCCCTGACCAAGTAGCAGCTCGGCAAAGTTGTAAAGCCGAGACCCCTCGGGCAGCCGCCCAAGATGAGCCCACTTCCTTGTGGAATGGGCTTTTACTGATTTTGGCTGTGGCAAGCCTGCCACAGAATGTGCAAGCTGAATTGTACTACAAATCCAGCGAGCAATCGTCTGCTTAGAAGCAGGAACACCCATCTTGTTGGGTGCATACAGGCTAAACATCGAGTCAGATTTTCTGACTCCAGTCGTCCTGGAAACATATATTTTCAGGGCCCTGACAACGTCAAGTAACTTGGAGTCCTCCAAGTCCCTAGTAGCCGCAGGTACCACAATAGGTTGGTTCATGTGAAAAACAGAAAACACCTTAAGGAGAAATTGAGGACGAGTCCTCAATTCTGCCCTGTCAGAATGAAAAATTAAGTAAGGGCTTTTATATGATAAAGCCGCCCATTCTGACACACGCCTGGCTGAAGCCAGGGCTAATAGAATCTTCACCTTCCATGTGAAATATTTTAATTCCACAGTGGTGAGTGGATCAAACCAATGTGACTTTAGGAAACTCAAAACAACATTGAGATCCCAAGGTGCCACTGGGGGCACAAAAGGAGGCTGTATATGCAGTACCCCTTTTACAAACGTCTGAACTTCAGGCACTGAAGCCAGTTCTTTCTGGTAGAAATTTGACAGGGTCGAAATTTGAACCTTAATGGACCCTAATTTTAGGCCCATAGACAGTCCTGTTTTCAGGAAATGTAGGAAACGACCCAGTTGGAATTCCTCTGTAGGGACCTTCTTGGCCTCACACCACGCAACATATTTTCACCAAATGCGGTGAAAATGTTTTGCGGTTACATCCTTCCTGGCTTCGACCAGGGTAGGGATGACTTCATCTGGAATGCCCTTTCAGGATCCGGCGTTTAACTGCCATGCCGTCAAACGCAGCCGCGGTAAGTCTTGGAACAGACAAGGCCCCTGCTGGAGCAGGTCCTTTCTTAAAGGTAGAGGCCACGGTTCTTCCGTGAGCATCTCTTGAAGTTCCGGGTACCAAGTCCTTCTTGACCCATCCGGAACCACGAGTATCGTTCTTACTCATCTCCTTCTTATGATTCTCAGTACTTTTGGTATGAGATGCATAGGAGGGAACACATACCCTGACTGGTACACCCACAGTGTTACCAGAGCGTCCACCGCTATTGCCTGAGGGTCCCTTGACCTGGCGCAATATTTGTCTAGTTTTTTGTTCAGGCGGGACGCCATCATGTCCACCTTTGGTTTTTCCCAACGGTTTACAATCATGTGGAAGACTTCCCGCTGAAGTCCCCACTCTCCCGGGTGGAGGTTATGCCTGCTGAGGAAGTTTGCTTCCCAGTTTTCCACTCCCGGAATTAACACTGCTGAGAGTGTTATCACATGATTTTTCGCCCAGCGAAGAATCCTTGCAGTTTCTGCCATTTCCCTCCTGCTTCATGTGCCGCCCTGTCTGTTTACGTGGGCGACTGCCGTGATGTTGTCCCACTGGATCAATACCGGCTGACCTTGAAGCAGAGGTCTTGCTAAGCTTAGAGCCTTGTAAATTGCCCTTAGCTCCAGTATATTTATGTGGAGAGAAGTCTCCAGACTTGATCACACTCCCTGGAAATTTTTTCCTTGTGTGACTGCTCCCCAGCCACTCAGGCTGGCATCCGTGGTCACCAGGACCCAGTCCTGAATGTCGAATCTGCGGCCCTTTCATAGATGAGCACTCTGCAGCCACCGCAGAAGAAAACACCCTTGTCCTTGGAGACATGGTTATCCGCTGATGCATCTGAAGATGCGATCGGACCATTTTCCCAGCAGATTCCACTGAAAGGTTCTTGCGTGAAATCTACCGAATGGGATCGCTTTGTAGGAAACCACCATTTTTCACAGGACCCTTGTGCAATGATGCACTGATACTTTTCCTGGTTTTAGGAGGTTCCTGACTAGCTCGGATAACTCCCTGGTCTTCTTCTCCGGGAGAAAACATCCTTTTCTGGACTGTGTCCAGAATCATTCCTAGGAACATTAGACGTGTCGTCGGAAAAAGCTGCGATTTTGGAATATTTAGAATCCACTCGTGCTGTCGTAGAACTACTTGAGATAGTGCTACTCCGACCGCCAACTGTTCTCTGGACCTTGCCCTTATCAGGAAAGCGTCCATATTTCTTTTAGGAAGAATCATCATTTCAGCCATTACCATGGTAAAGACCCGGGGTGCCGTGGACAATCCAAACGGCAGCGTCTGAACTGATAGTGACAGTTCTGTACCACGAACCTGAGATACCCTTGGTGAGAAGGGCAAAATTTGGACATGTAGGTAAGCGTCCCTGATATCCAGTGACACCATATCGTCCTGGTTCGCTATCACTGCTCTGAGTGACTCCATCTTGATTTGAACCCTTGTATGTAATTGTTCAAATCTTTTAGATCTCACCGAGCCGTTTGGCTTCAGTACCACAATATAGTGTGGAATAATACCCCTTCCCTTGTTGTAGGAGGGGTACTTTGATTATCACCTGCTGGGAATACAGCCTGTGAATTTTTTTCCAATACTGCCTCCCTGTCGGAGGGAGACGTTGGTAAAGCAGACTTCAGGAACTTGTGAGGGGAAGACGTCTCGAATTTCCAATGTACACCTGGGATACTACGTGTAGGATCCAGGAGTCCACTTGCGAGTGAGCCCACTGCGTGCTGAAACTCTTGAGATGACCCCCCACCGCACCTGAGTCCGCTTGTATGGCCCCAGCGTCATGCTGCGGACTTGGCAGAAGCTGTGGAGGACTTCTATTCCTGGGAATGGGCTGCCTGCTGCAGTCTTCTTCCCTTTCCTCTAACCCTGGGCAGATATGACTGGCCTTTTGCCCTCCTGCCTTTATGGGTATGAAAGGACTGAGACTGAAAAGACTGTGTCCTTTTTTGCTGAGATGTGACTTGGGGTAACAAAAGTGGATTTTCCAGCTGTTGCCATGGCCACCAGGTCCGATGGACCGCCCCTTTATACGGCAATACTTCCATGTGCCGTCTGGAATCTGCATCACCTGACCACTGTCGTGTCTATAAACATCGTCTGGCAGATATGGACATCACATCTACTCTTGATGCCAGAATGCAAATATCCCTCTGCGCATCTCGCATATATAGAAATGCATCCTTAAAATGCTCTATAGTCAATAAAATATTGTTCCTGTCAAGGGTATCAATATTTTCAGTCAGGAAATCCGACCAAGCCCCCCCAGCGCTGCACATCCAGGCTGAGGCGATTGCTGGTCGTAGTATAACACCAGTATGTGTGTATATACTTTTTAGGATATTTTTCAGCTTCCTATCAGCTGGCTCTTTGAGGGCGGCCGTATCTGGAGACGGTAACGCCACTTGTTTTTATAAGCGTGTGAGCGCCTTATCCACCCTAAGGTGTGTTTCCCAACTCGCCCTCACTTCTGGCGGGAAAGGGTATACCTCCAATACTTTTCTATCGGAGGAAACCCACGTATCATCACACACTTCAATTTATCTGATTCAGGAAAAACTACAAGTAGATTATTCCCACCCTACATAATACCCTTATTTGTGGTACTTGTAGTATCAGAAATATGTAACACCTCCTTCATTGCCCTTAACATGTAACGTGTGGCCCTAAAGGAAAATACGTTTGTTTCTTCACCGTCGACACTGAAGTCAGTGTCCGTGAGGTAAATGGGCGTTTTTACAAGCCCCTGACGGTGTCTGAGACGCCTGGACAGGTACTAATTTGTTTGCCGGCCGTCTCATGTCGTCAACCGACCTTGCATTGTGTTGACATTATCACGTAATTCCTAAATAAGCCATCCATTCCGGTGTCGACTCCCTAGAGAGTGACATCACCAAGACAGGCAATTTGCTCCGCCTCCTCACCAACATCGTCCTCCTACATGTCGACACACACGTACCGACACACAGCACACACACAGGGAATGCTCTGATAGAGGACAGGACCCCACTAGCCCTTTGGGGAGACAGAGGGAGAGTTTGCCAGCACACACCAAAAACGCTATAATTATACAGGGACAACCCCTTATACAAGTGTTTTCCCTTATAGCATTTTCACATATGTAATCATATCGCCAAATAAGTGCCCCCCCTCTCTGTTTTAACCCTGTTTCTGTAGTGCAGTGCAGGGGAGAGCCTGGGAGCCTTCCTCACAGCAGAGCTGAGCAGGAAAATGGCGCAGTGTGCTGAGGAGAATAGGCCCCGCCCCCTAAAACGGCGGGCTCTTCTCCCGGAGTTTGTGAGATCTGGCAGGGGTTAAATACATCCATATAGCCTCAAGGGCTATATGTGATGTATTTTAGCCATAAAAAAGGTATAATACATTGCTGCCCAGGGCGCCCCCCCCAGCGCCCTGCACCCTCAGTGACCGCTGGTATGAAGTGTGCTGACAACAATGGCGCACAGCTGCAGTGCTGTGCGCTACCTTATGAAGACTGAAAGTCTTCTGCCGCCTGTTTCTGGACCTCTGGACCTCTTCAACTTCGGCATCTGCAAGGGGGGTCGGCGGCACGGCTCCGGGACGAACCCCAGGGTGAGACCTGTGTTCCGACTCCCTCTGGAGCTAATGGTGTCCAGTAGCCTAAGAAGCAAATCCATCCTGCACGCAAGTGAGTTTACTTCTCTCCCCTAAGTCCCTCGTAGCAGTGAGCCTGTTGCCAGCAGGACTCACTGAAAGTAAAAAACCTAACTTAAACTTTTATTCTAAGCAGCTCAGGAGAGCCACCTAGATTGCACCCTTCTCGGCCGGGCACAAAGATCTAACTGAGGCTTGGAGGAGGGTCATAGGGGGAGGAGCCAGTGCACACCACCTGATCCTAAAGCTTTTATTATTGTGCCCTGTCTCCTGCGGAGCCGCTAAACCCCTTGGTCCTGACGGAGTCCCCAGCATCCACTTAGGACGTTAGAGAAAGAATTTTAAACATTCTCGCCATAACAAAATAAATACCCCCTATAGGCCCCAAAATAATTCAAGGTATTTTAGACGAGAGTCTGTGAGAACCCCCCATGTGTATTCAAAAATAAATTACCACCAAAGAGAATTTAATGAACATGGGGTAATCGTTTGAGAGAGAGGAGGAAACCAATGCACATGGAGAAAGAATTCAAGATTTGAGGATAGAGAAAGGGATTTCAATGTACCTGTTAGGAATAGGTTCAATCCCTTAAGGAAAGATCCGCCACATATGAAACAAGGATCATATTCTTTTTTAAACTGGGACCCTTGGACACCAAGGAGAGAGTAGGAACCCCTAATGTGGTCCCTAAGACCCATAGGGGAAAAAGAGGAGGTAAAAAAAAACTTACAAAAAGAAAAAAAACCCGATTGGGACAGAGAAAAAGAAAGGAAATGGTAAGGTCTTCAATCTTAGTGACTACCCTCTAATGGAGGATGAACAATTAGTTTTAGAAAAGGGACTCGTTTGCCCCCACATCTCAGGTTAATTCAATGAGATGTTTTTAGACCTTCAGAAATTTGTCCGGAAGGTTAGTATAAAAAAGTTTTTTAAACAAAAAGGTAATGATAACCAGGAAAATATAACTACAGATGCTCTTACTCCGTTCAAACCAAAATCCAAGTTTTATCTTAAACATTTCAGAAATGGAAATATAGACTGTTTTAATTCTATTGTTACTAAAGAGCTTAAGAAACTTACTAACGTTAAAAAGAAAAATCTTACTAAAAAGGAATTTACCGCTATATAGTCATTAAGGAATAATGACAATGTCATTATTAAGCCAGCAGATGAGGGGGGTGGGGTTGTTATTATGAATAAAGTAGATTATCTACAGGAAATTAATAAACAGCTGGGAAACCAGCACACATATAAAAAAACTACGGAGTGACCCCACCCCAAATATCACTAAGCAGCTTTTTGAGCTTACAAATAAGGCCTTTAGTAAAGGTATTTTATTTAAGAATGAAATGGACTATGTATGTATTCAGGATCCAGCTATTCCTACTATTTATGTACTCCTGAAAGTGCACAAACATCCAACGAAACCGCCAGGGAGACCTATCATCGCAGGGGTGAACAGTATCACCTCCAATCTCTCAGCGATGGTAGACTTTTTTCTACAACCACTGGTTTTTAAAACAGCCTCCTTTCTAAAAGATACAGGAGATGTTTTAAGGAAGCTGGAAGCTATATCCTGGAATGAAAATTGCACTTTAGTTAGTGCTGATGTCACTAGTTCAAATACGATCATCGAATGGGAAAAAGGTAAAGAAGCTATCACCCATTTTTTAAACACTAGTGACTATTCAGAAGATCTTAAAGATTTTATCATAGGGTCTATAGATTTTATTCTTAAAAATAACTATTTTTATTTTAACGGATCTTATTACCTTCAAATAAGGGCAACCGCCATGGGCACCAGGTTTGCCCCCAGCTTTGTGAATTTATTTATGTCATATTGGGAAATGAATACTATTCATTCTCCTACTTTGGGGGCAAGCCTGGTATGCTGGTGGCGGTTCATAGATGACGTGTTTTTTATCTGGCAGGGAGAAGAATCCCTTAGTTTGTTTTGTGAGAATTTAAATCAAAATTTGTTTAATATTGAATTGACTTTTAATAAAAGTGCAACATTTTTAGCCTTTTTAGATTTGGTCATATATATAGAAGATGGCCAAATCTGTACCAAGACACATAGAAAACCTATGGATTCCAACTCGTATATTGAGATATCAAGTGAACATCATAAAAGATGGTTGGAAAACATTCCGTTGGGCCAGTTTAAAAGGCTAAAAAGAAACTGCACTAATAAAAGCACTTTACATGAACAAACAAATGAAATGACCACACGTTTCCAACAAAAAGGGTATCCAGAACATCTTTTGGAAACTGCAAAACAAAAAGTTCAAATTATAGAAAGAAAGGAACTCCTAAAAGAAAAATGCAAACCTACAGAAAAGAACACTCGGTACAAATGGGCCTATATTACTAAATATGGAGCCCACCATAAGAAGGTTGAGGGCATTATAAGGAAAAATTGGAGGATTCTAAAAGATGACCCCATTTTATGTGATATTATACCTGACCAACCTAGGTTCATTTACAAAAAGGCACCTTCTCTTAAGAATATTTTGGTACAAAGTGCCCTAAAAAATGAAAAGGGGGCCAGTGAACGGAGTATTGGATTCCATCGTTGTGGAACGTGCCTTATGTGTAAATCTACCACAAAAGATGGAATAGAAAGAAAAACTAGAGTTTGAGATACAAGGAAAAAAATATAAAATAAGAGTTTATTACTCGTCATTCACGCAACGTAATCTACCTCATAGAATGCAACTGTGGTAAACTATATGTAGGCAAGACTACTAGAAGCCTAAAAACGAGAACTGCAGAACATGTTTATAACATCAAGAAGGGTCTTAGTACCCATCCGCTATCTGAGCATTTTTCTCTGGTTCATAACAAATGTGAAAGAGGAATTAAAGGGTTCCTAGGTATCCAATTGATTAGGGGCAATTGGAAATATAAAAATATAGAAAAGAAACTTGCGCAGAGCGAAATGAGGTGGATTTTCAATTTGAATACTTTACAACCTGAAGGACATAACTCTGATTTCGAGTTAAAGTGGTTTTTAGAGTGATTTTCCTCTATATGACTTTCTATTATATCACATTCTTAATCCTCTACTTTTTAGTATCCATAAGTCTTTTTATTTGAAACCCTTTTTAACTGTTTATTTTGTCTCCTCTTTTCGAGCTAAATATTGGAGCGAGGATGCATATGGGGATGCTGAGATGCCTATCTCCCGGTATTAGGGATGGACTGGCCCGGAATACAAAGTACGGCTAAGAAGGGGTGAGGAGATATGGCATCAGAATTATCCATATATTGAAACAAATCCCCATATGGCAGTAAAAGGTGAATCTAATCAAGCGGAAATAATATCATTTTAAATAAGATCACTATCATACGGATCTCTACAGTGGAACGCATGCTGCACTTCCTGAATGTTAGAACGGAAAAGACCTTTCAAAATGGCCGCTATATGGAACGCAGCGGTGGAACGCATACGTTATTTCTGGACAGTGAAAACGGAAGTAAAGTTCGACTATTTCATTCTGGAGTGTACGATGTCTACAGCACTAATGGAACCCTGCTATCTAAGGAGTGGATATCAGGGACAATATACATTATGCTTTTTATATCCATATTAAGAGGATATACTGAATGGAACGCAACCGGAAGATATTGAGACGCACGCGTCACTTCCGGCGGACGAATCTGGAAATCAAAGTGGTCTAATTGAACAATTAGTAAGGGTATATATATCTGGTTGATGGAGATCCATATCATCCAAGCTTGAAAAAGGAGATTTTGCTCCGAAACGCGTCGTTTGGACAATATGGATATCATCTTATGAGCGCACTGCTGGACTCCCTATTCAGCCTCCTAAAGAAAAAGCCTTTTGCGGTGGTGCTATTTGAATTCCACCGGGACTTGATTGCTTTTTGTGTAAAGCTTTCTGCCCACCGCAAATCAAAAAGAGGGTGAGAAACCATTTGGGATCAGTGCAATATATCTATATATGTTTATATTTTATGTTTTATGTCACAATTGTGCTAATAAACTTTATGCCATTTTCATCTTTGTTACAAAGGCGCCTATGCACATAATATTATTTCTTGTTCGATATTTGTCTAGGGACGTGGTGTTCCCTTTTTATTGTGTGACAGCTGCCCATTGTAACATTAATTGCGCACTTTGGATTTATTTTTTTATTTTGTGAAATACTACCTGCAAATCTTGCATATGAAGCTGTATCCTGCCAAAAGGGGACAGTGCCCAAACATACAGCTGCCATGACAACAGCACATCAGTCCAGGGTTTTCGTGCACTCTAGCCGTGGCTAGTTTTATTGTGCAGTACATAAAACAAAGCTAAAATGTAAGTCCTAGTCTGTTTGGCCACTAACTAAACATAATAGATTACCTATCTCAGAGTGGTGGGGCCTAATGTCCCTACCACAAACACAGGCATATGCACAGTACTTACAGTCAGTAAATCACAGTGTCTCATAACAGGCCTCGTGCCTACTTCCCCAGGTAGTGAGACTCTGAGTCCAGCCCTGACACAGCTTTTATCAGCCTCTTACAGGTGCAGGCACTAATTAGCATGCTCTCAGGCTGAAGGTCTAAAGACCCGAAATGGGGCTCTTGGGTAGAGACCTCCCTACCCTCCCACATCCACACCCCAGAAACTCTCATATGGCTTTTGAACACACAGCCCAAAAGCTCTTAGCAGAGCAACCACAAACACCTACCTGGGTTTTTAAAATACATAGACTAGGACAAACTTACCTCACATGGCACTCAGCTCCTTAACGTTAAATAATGTACGTACAAGAAATGCTCATCAGCGTTTCAATATATTATCATATTTTCGTCATTGAAAACGTTGATGAGCATTTCTTGTCGGTACATTATTTAACGTTAGTGTTTTACTCGTATGGACTACCAATGACAGATAAGCTGTTTTTAATCTTTTACATTGTACGGGCAATTTTTTTATCATTGGACTAGTTCTGAATAAATGTGTTTTTATTTTTAAAAACGTATTGCACCATTGGTCCTTTTCTGCTCTTATCTCCCTTACATGAGGTAAAAACAAGGGAGAATTACTACCAGGATACCACAGATGACATCTAATTTCACGGCATATTGAAAGAGTGACATTTTTGCCATTAAGAAAGGTGGTTGGAATTCCACCATATACGGTACACCTTAAATTTGTAGGGGTGATACCGAAGGTGTTGGGCACACTGTTTTACATAATACTACACTAGGAGGCGCCTATTCTCCCCCCTTGTTTTTCAGATTTTAAAAAGGTGCGCTTGAACAGCAAACCACAGGAGGAAAGGGCTGCCACCCCTTAAAAAGGAATCTGGGGGAGTGTATTAGGAAACAAAGCTATCAATACAACAGCAAAGAAAACCGAACAGCTCGGGTTGTTTAAAAGGGTTTTGCGCCTATTACCACCCCAATTTGTTCTAAATTATATATATATATATATATATATATATACATACATACAAATGGAAGAAAAGGACTGCGGCACTCAGGGACGTTTTGAAAAATCGCTGTATTAAATCCAATACATCATTGCATCGACGTTTCGGGGATTTTAACCCCTTCCTCAAGATGTGGTAGAGACAAGAAGAAAGAAAGAATCCCACTCACCTTTAAAGGAGAAAAACCCGCCACGACCCCCGTGCGTCCCGTTCCGAAATCCCATGTCCGGCGTGAGGGGTGCGCCTAGAGATGACATGCCGTGACGTCCTTGCTGAGCGCGGACGCCCGTAGCCTGGCAACCGCAGACGCTGTACCCGCAGGCCGGAGACTGGAGGACGGAAAGAGAAAAGGGACATGAAACACAGCGCTGTACACTAAATACAAATAGCTTACTATAAAACACCGTGCTGTTACAAGCTAGAAATGTCAATGAGGCACCATCAATGCCTCTAACCCCAGAAAGACATGCATACTAAAGGTAGAAATGCCCTGCATGCTAAGTGCGGAGAGAGAAGAAAGTAAATAATCAAATGTTAATGTAGGTAAACCCGTGACCTTATACCATAAGGAAAGTAGCAACTGGGGGTGCCTCCTCCAAGTCCCCTTCTCCCAAATAATAAAGTCACTGTAATACTAAAGTTGATATAGGGAAAACCAATACAAAAAAAGTTTTTCCGAACAGAATAATGAATAAAAAAATGGAATCCAGAAAAATATAATCCAGAGAGTGCATAAATAACAAGTCCAGGCTGGAAGAGTCGACACACCCCCTGATCCTATTTGGTCTGATGGCCATCCATGTATACTCCGTATGTTAACATGTTAAAGGACCGGTCGACAACTATCCAAATATACTCCACACTATCCGCTCGTTGAGGCCTTTAGGATGGATCGTGTTAAGCCCATAGATCCAAGATGCCTCTTTACGAAGTAATAATCCATCACGATCACCCCCCCGTATGTGTTTGGGGACGTGATCGATGATGATGTGTTTGAGATCTCCTAATGCGTGTCCGGCCTCATAAAAATGTCTGGCCACCGGTTGATCGGAGGGAGTGCCCTTGATGGCAGACTTGATTGCCGAGTGGTGGAGGGCCATGCGTTCCCTTAGAGTTCTGATCGTCTTCCCTACATAGCAAAGGTTGCAGGGACAAATAATGAGGTAAATGATATGTGTAGTAGTACAAGAGACTACGTGTCTGATGGTAATTTTTTTACCTGTAGGTGGAACTGAAAAAGAGGACCCAATGATCATGTGGCTGCAGGTGGTGCATCCCAGGCATCGGTAGCAGCCTGGTTTTTTTGAAAGAAAAGTCTCTTTGGGAGGCTTTGGGAGGTGAGAGATGTCTGTGTGTACTACAAGGTCTTTGATGTTTCAACCCCTCCTGTAGCACATCGTGGGAGAAGTGTGTTTGAAAGGGAGGGTCGAATCTGTGGAGACTATAGGCCAGAGGGCACGGTTAGCTCTGTTCAGGATAGGGCTAGAAGTGTCAAAAGACGTGATCCATGGGATTCTATCAGTCAATGAACGTGGAGTGGGTCTTAGAAGTTCGTCCCGTGTTAACTGTAGCATTTCCCTTTTTGTTTGAACCAGAGCTGTTTTGTTATATCCCCTTTGCGTAAATTTGATGACCATCTTGTCCAATTCCTGTTCCAACTTGTCTGGTTGATTGCAAATGCGCACCGTTCTTAGCATTTGAGATCTGGGTAAGCCCCGTTTAAGAGAGCGGGGATGATGGCTGTTGGCCCGTAAGAGGGTGTTCTTATCCGTGGGTTTACTGTAAATGTTAGTTAGGAGTTTCCCGCAGCTCAGTGACACCAAGACGTCCAAATAATTGATGGAAGTCGAGGACCACTGGTAGGTGATCCTAATGGAGGAGGGTCTGGTGTTGATGAATTCCAGTAGCCGTTTGAGTGCCGTTTCACCTCCAGTCCACAAGATGAAGATGTCATCAATATATCTGGTGAACAACGCTATAGACTGGGCTACCAAGGGATCCTGAAAAAACATTGATACCTCCTCTTGTAGCATATAGACGTTGGCATAGGAAGGTGCCACGTTGCTCCCCATGGCACATCCTGATTTCTGTTGATAAAATCTGCCATCGAAGAGGAAAAAGTTTCTTGTTAAAGTGAGCTCCAGTAGGGTCATAAACAAGTCGAGGTCCACATCACTCATGGCCTCTTTGCGTAAAAATGACCTCATTGCATTCAAACCCCCTTCATGGGGTATGCTAGTATAGAGGCTGCATATATCAATTGTACACAACAATGATCCCTCTGGGACTGTGCCAAAAGAATCTAGTAGCAAAAGGAAAGACGTGGTGTCCTTCAAACATCTTGGTTGTTTCAAAACAAGTGGCTGTTACACGCAGTCCAGAAACTGAGAAATGGGTTGATACAAGGATTGGCGTGCGGATATAATCGGGGGGCCGGGGGGTTGGATGAGATCCTTGTGGATTTTGGGGACTGTAAAAAAGATTGGAACCCTAGGAAAGTCCTGAGTGAGAGCTCTAAGGATCTTATCCGATATCAGGCCTTGAGAGTGGGCTTTAACTAGAATTCCATCCAGTTCCTCTTTGTATTGGAAAGACGGGTCTGTGTCCAACTGGCAGTAGGTTTTGGAATCCGATAGTTGAGCCAGGATCTCTGTTTTGTAATACATCATGTCCAATACCACGATTCCGCCCCCCTTGTCCGCAGGACGTATGACCACGTCAGAGTAGGATCCCAGGTCCTTAAGTGCTGACCATTGTTGTTTGGATAAGTTATGATGTTGTTGCTCAGAGGCCTTGGTATACTTATCCATGGACTCATCTACTAGCCGGACATAGGACTTGATGGAAGCATTGGTTGATGGGGGGTCAAACACCGACTTACTCCTTTTGTTAAGGAAAGGCTGGAAAATGGCTGGCACTTGAGGGGTGGAGATAGAGGGGGGATGTGTGGAGAAGAATTCCTGTCTCCTCAATTTTCTGGAAAACTGATACAGGTCTATCTTCCAGTCCAATTCTTTATGTTGATTGGTAGGGACAAAGGACAAGCCATTGCCCAAAACTTCCAGTTCTGTAGGAGTAAGTATACGTTTGGATAAATTGTAGTTTTGTTCTTTGCTGCCCGATTGAATGAGTCGCGTGTTCTGGCCACCCCTGCGGGTGGTTGACCTCTTCCTCTGGAAGCCGGAGTAGCAGTTGCCCCTAAAGGGACAGATGAAATATCTTGTGCCCCATCTGAGTCGCCTACCGCAAACTCGCTGTCACTATTGGAAGATGCTCCAGATCGTAACTTGTTCTCCCGGCGTCTATGCCACCCCTGTTTGGATTTAGGTTGGGTCCCATGCTGGCTTCCTGGGTTCCCCCCCATCAGCCAACGGTGTACCCTGTTGGAATCGTAATCCTCTTGAACGATCCGAAGTTTGTTCTGCTTAAATTTGATCAGATCGCGGCGGTATGTGTCACATTGGGTCTGAAGCTTTTGTAGCCAATTATGAGACTCATCCTGTTGCAGTGTGGCTGTGTGAGTCACTTCAAACACGGAAATCTTTTCCTTGACTAGCGACAGTTCCCTACCAGCCTCCTCTATCACTAATAACATCAGATCAAGGCTGCACTTGTTGGTGATGCCAATCCATTTTTTGCAAAATTCTGGATTGAAACGACCTATTGTCGGGGTATTTTTAACCCTGAATCCCCTGGGAATCATGCAATCCCGATGATAATCCGAGAGGAAAATCCCATGCAGCATAAAGTCAATTTCCCTGCGTTTTAACTTATATAATTGTTGGTATAGGTCCTCTGAACTAGATTGTTGATCTGTGGCGGACAGTCTTTCTTTAAAGCGCAATCTTTCGGCGTCCTCGTCGGTGAAGCAAAAAAGGTCCCTTCTGTTGATGTTCAAATGTGCGTACCCTCTAGTGCCATCTGAAGCGGAGGTAGATGGATGAGCCTCCATATTTAGGTAGCGCTGTGTTCAATGATCCACCAGAAATGAGTGCAAAAGTTATTGTTGTGCAAAGTAGTAGGAAAAAAGTGTCCAGTGCTTGATAAAATCAACCTCTAAGTGGCCATATGTGCCACTGCAGTGGTGTCTGGCTGATGCTCTATCCCCAAATAAAAGAGTATATGGGAAAGAAAAAATAGATGGTACTGTAATGAGATGGGTGCCCTGGCTCAAGCAGGTGACGTCCTGTCGTGGCGCTGTTGATACCAATATATATATATATATATATATATATATATATATATATAAAACAATCCAGAGCCAGGCACTCCAAATAGGACAAGATAGCTGCACTGGTGCCCTCACGAATAGTTCATATAATACATCTTAGGTGTGCCACTCAGCTCCAAAAACCAAGAAGTACTATCAAAAGGTTTGATAATAAAACCTTGTGTTTGTACTTCGTGGATTTTGGAGCTGCCGCAGGATTGTCTTTGCTGCAGAGAACTCAGGTTGTGGCCCACTTAGGTAGGACAGGCTTAAGAGAGGGCTCTGATGAGACCAAAGCTGGGGAGTTTGAGGCCTCAGGTATGGAAGCAAGGAGGCCAGATGTAGTTCTTTCTCATTGACCACAATAGTCCCCAGAAGCACATAAGGACTTAATGTCACGGCTGAGAAGAGCTAGGCTGAAGAAGACTGAAAACTGAAATAACTGTGACTTGAAAACACAGACTGCAGAAGACTGGAAACTGGAATAACTGCTGCTAGAAAACACGGACTGCTGAAGACTGGATACTGGAATAAGCGAGGTTAGAAAATACAGACTGCAGAAGACGGGAAACTGGAATAACTGCAGCTAGAAAACATGGACTGCTGAAGTCTGGATACTGGAATAAGTGTTCGTTGGAAACATGGACTGCGGAAGACTGGGAACTGGATAGCTGTATAGGAAACAGAAAGAGCCACCAGCAGTGCTGGACCACTAAGTAAACCTGCCCGGAAGGAGGGCAGTCCACAGGGAGTGGCACCAGTACCACACTATGACTTCGAGTGCAGCAGAGAGCACAGCAAGGCACTGATGAAATGAGCAAGAAGCCTCAGAAATTCAGTGGACAAGAGTGAATACAGGAGCATAGAGCTGAAACACTTGCCTTGGACAGTGGATACAGGTGGGGAGCACTAACTGTAGTCAGATCTACAAAATTACTGGGAGCACCACCAATCAATTACTGTTTTTTATTGAAAAACAAACAGTCTTTATATTGGTTTTTCACACTTATGGATATATACAAAAAAAAATTCTTGGCTGGTGCGGACCCACAACTTTGGTATCAAGTACAGCCAGTCCCAGCCCAGCCCAGCATCAAGCCTAGCTGGTCCCAGTCTGGTATCAAGTACAGCTAGTCCCAGCCCAGCATCAAGCCTAGCTGGTTCCAGTCTGGTATCAAGTACAGCCAGTCCCAGCCCAGCATCAAGCCTAGCTGGTCCCAGTCTGGTATCAAGTACAGCCAGTCCCAGCCCAGCATCAAGCCCAGCTGGTCCCAGTCTAGTATCAAGTACAGCCAGTCCCAGCCCAGCATCAAGCCTAGCTGGTCCCAGTCTGGTATAAAGTACAGCCAGTCCCAGCCCAGCATCAAGCCTAGCTGGTCCCAGTCTGGTATCAAGTACAGCCAGTCCCAGCCCAGCATCAAGCCTAGCTGGTCCCAGTCTGGTATCAAGTACAGCCAGTCCCAGCCCAGCCCAGCATCAAGCCTAGCTGGTCCCAGTCTGGTATCAAGTACAGCCAGTCCCAGCCCAGCATCAAGTCTAGCTGGTCCCTGTCTGGTATCAAGTACAGCCAGTCCCAGCCCAGTATCAAGCCTAGCCGGTCCCAGTCTGGTATCAAGTACAGCCAGGCCCAGCCCAGCATCAAGCCTAGCTGGTCCCAGTCTGGTATCAAGTATAGCCAGTCCCAGCCCAGCATCAAGCCTAGCTGGTCCCAGTCTGGTATCAAGCATAGCCAGTTCCAGCTGCCTCGGAATCTTAATGGAGTGATACATTTTCTTAGAATACTTCTTCCATATCTTTTGATATATTGTGGAATGCCTTTAAGGCTTTTATTCAGGGCTGTTTGTTTGGGATTGTGATCAGTTTAAAAACTTTCCATAGGCAAAAGGAATTAATCTGATGGATGGCTCTCTTATTACTTGGATCTCCTATATAAGGTTGATAAAATTATTGTTTCACTTCCTTCTTGATAAAATCTAGGAGACATTTTTTATTTGTTCAACATACCTAGCATATGGACTTGGGCCACCATCATAATAGCTAATACATTTTTTATTTGTTCAACATACCTAGCATATGGACTTGGGCCACCATCATAATAGCTAAAATGTAAGATTCTTTTGATAATTTACACATAACCACTTCTGCTATTGCAAATGGATTTTATTATTATTTTGTTTCTATTTACTCCTCTCAGTTTCACTATAACCTGGAGGAACTACTTAAATATTTGGGTTGTATTTTTCTATCATCTCTTTCCTTGGACAGCAGCGCATTTCTAGATTCTCCATTCAATATAGAAGTTGAGGTGGTGGTTTCCTCCTTTTTAATGGGCTGTGTGACCTGGATTCTCCCCCTTGTTCTATGTCAGAGGCGATCCTTGTTATGATCCCTAAACCTAGCAAGGACCATCTTGATATTGGCTCCTATCACCCGATCTCTTTCCTCTCTTATGACATTAAATCCTGGCTAAGATATAACACTAGCACTTTGTCTTAACAGGGTAAGGTGGTGCACTCTAACCAGACAGGTTTTATGACAGGGAAGTCTACTTCTCAGAATCTGAGATTATACTTGATTTTGCATACAGTGGACTCTGTGGATGATGGGTCAGCGGTGGTGTCCTTGGATGTCCTTGGATGTTGCCAGGGCCTTTGACTCTGTGGAGTGGCATTACCTCTGGCTGTTTTGCAATGGGATGGGCTCCAAATGTATATCCTGAGTTACATTACTATAACCTTCTCCTTTAATGCAAGTCTGTATTAATCTTTATGCTACTACATCTAGAAACAAATTCAAGCTTCACACACTCACAAAGCCCTCACCCACTCCTGTCCCACTTACATCTCTGACCTCATCTCCTTTCACATTCCCGCCTACCCTCCTCGCTCCACAGATGAATGCTGCATATCCTCCCAACTCATTACTTCCTTCCATTCCCAAGATTTTGCCCATGCTATATCCTACCTCTAGAATTATCTCCCATTCCCTATCAAACTCTCCACCTCTCTACAAAACTTCAAATGGGCTCTCAAAACCCACTTCTTTATCAAGCACAGGCATCTCTCATCTTCTCTGTTCCTTGCTTACTGTCTACCCAATTTGTATCACCCCTGTCTAACTGTCCCTCCCCTTTAAAATGTAAACTCTTATGAGTAGGGCCCTCTTCCCTCATGTGCTTTGGCTTCCCTTACTTATTAACGCTGGGAGGAGCACGTCCCGGCCGTTGCCTAGGAGCCGGGACACTGCGCTTCCCGCTGACCCCCGCCCGGCGCCTAGCAACAGGCTGATGCCAGGTGCTGGGAGCCGCCGCACTCCTAGGCAACGGGGACGCTAGAAGCAGAAGGCGTTCTCTGTTGCTTAGTTTCTGTAGTACGTGCAGCAGGGCAGCTGCACTTAGTTGTTAATCAGGTCTGTGATTGGGCATAGCCCATTTATATTCTCTCCCAGTTCACTCCCAAATCGCTGGTGATAGTTCCTGTTTCCTGTGAGAATTTGTGAGCGCTGTGATCTCCAGAGGATTGTAAACCTTGTCTGAATATTGTTCTGATCGAATCTAGCTTGCCAAAGATTTCAGGTTTTGTGTGGAATTTCCACACAGACTCTTGCTTAGCGCAGTTATTTCATTATTATTAACAGCCTGTGCATTCTTGCATGTACATGCTGATTGTGTTAAATTTGTATTCCAACCTGTGCATTGTTGCTAGGTATCTAGGTAGTTTTCAGTGAACGTCTCATCGTACTGCAATTTACTCTTGCCCAGCCTCCAATAGTCGCCTTGTCCATACATAAAACCTGGGGGCATCTGAGTACGGGGTGGACCTAATTCACCCTGGAAAGGCGGCTGCTATAGGAGAAGCCTAGCATTGCAGGAGGCTAAAAGACTGCTGGGCAAGGGTAATTGCTTGTCACCAAGAACCACCAGGTAGCCCATAGCACACTGTAGTCCTCATAACACTTATACTTATACATCTACTTCTTACTATCTTCTTCAGCACGTGCAGCATATTTGAGTGCTATGAGCACCAATGTTTAGTAACCATGTACGTGTCTATGTACTTTGTTAGGTGCCGAGGAACTCTTGTGGTGCCATATAAAGGATAATAATAATGTGTTCCCTTCCTCTTGCCTCTCTAGGGGTCCAAGGAAGGTATTCCGTCTTTCCCCGAGTCTTTATGCATTGGACATTGAACCTTTAGCCTGTCTTAACTGGAGTCATCTGGGAATACATGGAATCTAAATTCAGCAACAAGTGGACAAAGTGGTTCTCTTTGCTTACAACATTCTATTATTCTTGTCTGATGCATCAGAGTCCCTAGTCACACTTCTCTTGGTGGTTGATTCCTTTGACCAGTTCTCTGGGCTGCACTTTAACCTGAATAAGTCTTGTATTCTCCCTGCCCATGGTCCTTCTTTCCTTCCTGTTGGAGTTGCAATTACTCCTTTCGAATGGACTTCTAAGTTTAAATATTTGGGAATTTGGATCATGTTGGCTATATCAGCTTTTGTTCCACTTAATGTCCCACCACTATCTTAAATCCATTTCTGGAATAAACTCCCTTTGACCATTACCAGTCGAGTCAATGTGACTAAAATAGTAGTTCTTCCTAAATTTTTATGTCTTTCAGCTGGCCCTTGTTTATATCTTCCATCATATTTTTAACTGCTACTTACTTTCCTTCCAAAGTCTTGGTGAATAAACGGCCTTGAATCAAGGTTAAGACTCTATGTGGGCTCTCTGTCTCTAGTAGATGGTCACTCAGCTGGTGCCTTTTGGGAATTGCTTTTGGGTGAGGAGATCCAGGATTTTCCTACATTATTGGTGCATACTGTTTCTAGAGGTCTTTCACAATTACAAATTTTACCTGATGATAGTTGCCCCAAAGGGGGAGCCCCATTGGTCATGCAAGCTCACACACTTTGGAAACAGGCCTTGGTGGGGGAGGGTGATTTGGACACTGATTTGCCCTTGTGGCATTCAGAATCAGAATCAGCTTTATTGGCCAAGTATACACAAATATACAAAAATTCAGTTACGCTATGCCATATCTCCCCCAGAAGACACATAGAAAAGAAAAACACATAAAAATATATATCCATAATTAAGATTCAATATAGTCCACAAACCCCAATTAAAACTATCTCAGATATTCAACAAGGTAACAACCTGGGGGAAAAACTATTCTTGTGTATCGAGGTTCTCACCAACCGCAATCTATAATGTTTGCCAGACGGCAACAATTGAAACAGATTGTTGCCAGAATGCAAATGATCTCCTATAATATTACCTGCCTGCTTTCTTACCCTAGTAATATTCCTCAATCAAGGAAAGTCCAACCCCAATGACTTTTTTTCAGCTATCTTAACTACACGTTGGAGTCAGTACTTATCCTGCTCTGTGGCTGATCTAAACCACACTATTATCAATGTACAGAGAACAGACTGGATTATTGCTGAGTAAAAAAGAATCAACAGTCCTTGTGGCAAACTAGACTTCCTAATTTGCCATAAAAAGTACAGCCTCTGCTGAGCATTCCTCACAATTACATCAATATTGATCCCCCATTTCAGATCCTAGGAAATAACAGATCCCAGGAATCTAAAGGACTCCACCAGAGATACTACTTTATCTGCCATTGTGAGGAATGGTACAGCAGGAGGATGCTTCCAAAAATCCACAATCATCTCGACCATTTTAACTGGATTAAACTCCAGATGTTTTGACGTACACCAAAGGGCCACCTGTTCAACCTCCCTCCTGTATGCAAAGAACTCACCATCTTTGATAAGGCCAACAATTGTAGTATCATCCACGAATTTCAGGCATTTCACAGATGGATCACCTGTGGTGCAGACGTTTGTTTAAACTGAATTGTTACGTACATTGCATGGGTTTGATGTGATAAATAGCTGTGATAAGTAGCAATTCATGTATACTCACCCCTCCGGCTCCAGCGGCACCGTCTTCTCCTGCGGTCCCCTTTTGCGGTGTTGGATTAAGCTGGTGGGTCCCTCTGCGTATGCAGTTTCCGCACCCATTTCCGTTCTTTCACAAAAGTATGGCGATGCAATACAACCACGGAGCAGGGGTGCTGCTGGAGAAGTGAGGAACTTCTCCATGGTAACCCGCTCTGTTAATTACAGTAAGCAGAGAAAAGCCCTGTTTAACGCAAAGCATGGCTTGTGTCTGCTACATGAATAGACCCTTTGGTGTGCTGATTCGTCTATTTATCTCCTAAAATTTCTATTTTTGGTTTGGGCCTCTGTGGCAGGCTCCAACGTATCACTGGTCAATATACTCTTAATGCAAGGTCCCTGGCCATGGCTTGCATTGACCACACTTGGATGGCCTTGAGAGGCCTTACATTTACCTATTTATTGTGTTGCTAGGAGGAGTGAGGAACCCCCTCCTGTTGGATTGGCACCTAGCGAGATGGCATGGCAATCACTATGATATTCTGCGAGTGATGTTGTTTCTTTCATGTGCATTTATTGGACGATTGTTCAAAATATCTCACTATATAGACTTTTGATCTCGACTATACTGGTGCATGTATTGTATTTTTTTTTTGTCATGACATTGGCTATAATGTGTATTTTAGTATTTTTTTTCATTAAATGAATTTAGTAGGTGGCGGGAGGGTTTATCATTTATGATTGTTTGTATTTTATTTTTTTCCTTGCAAAATAAAAAAAATAAAAAAATGTGTGTATTTGAGTCACCTAGTAGAGACTTTATGCCAATCCAGTAGGGAGTTTATATACAAATCATCACTTATATTATTATATAGTACCGACTTCAAAAGAGGAAACTGGTACAGAATTACATTCTCATATACAAAACATAAACTACTGGATACTGAATAGTTTATTTCTGTACAGGTATAGGTGTGTGATTTTATATATTAGCTGTTCTACCCATTCTTTGCATGGGAGTTTCTGATGTTCATGGTTGTAAATATAAATGCGTGTTAAAAACTTGGTATTTCTATAAAGATGTAAATTTGAGGCATCTTAATGTAAGTAAATATTAATCCATGGTTCCTGGCGTTACCCGAGGAGCTCCCGTAGCAGATATGGTGAGTGAGTGAGAGATACGGTAAAAAGTGACAGGACCATTTTCGTAGATAATGAAATGGCATTCGCTGAAAATATTTGAAACACACTTTTGCTCCGGCAGGGTCCACAGGTTATCCACAGGATAACAATGGGATATGATGAAGCGACAGTGGATTGGCACCAATCGATCAAAGCTTTCTGGCCTCCCAGCATGCAGCGGGCCAGTCCATATATCCCCGCCTCCTGGCTCAGGTAAATCAGTTTTTTGTTTGGTGCGGCAGGAGCCGGACCATGCTCAGAGGGCTGCTGCTTTTTAGCAGCCCTAAGCTTTCTTATTTTATTTTTAAAGTCTTACTAGTTTTTTGAGTGATCTTTCTAAACAGTGTCTTATACGTATATTAGAAAGAGTCGCTCCAACAACTCTCCGCCGGGTCACGACAATGCTTACCCACGAGTACAGTGCTGTTTCGGCTGGTGTCTGTGTCGGATATACCAGCAGGTCCAGCAGATGTTACCAGGCTGTGGCCGGAGCACGGGGAGAAGGCATCGGTTCCGTTTAGCTAGATGGAATACGGAGACACAGCCGAACTGTTTTGGGAGGAGACTACCAAACAGTAGCTGACGCAGTTGCCACCGCGGGTACACCAGCACTAGGTCTTATGGATCTTAGGCTCCAGGAATAGCATGAGGCCGTAATCCCTAGGGTTGATGTCAGCAGGGGGAGTCAGACGCTCTCCTGGTCGCCCCTCCCCCCCGGGTTCATGACCAGTTTCCTCCGAGTCTCCCACCATGAACTGTTTCCTCGCTTTCGTCCCAGACGCCGAGCACGAGGGGACCTGGTCGCAGCATAGGTGGCTGTGTGACCGGTGCGTCTGTGTTCACTATAGGTTCATGGAGCGGCAGTGTACACTAATAGCGTCTGGATCCACTCAGCGTTCACTAACGTATTGATCGATCCTGGAAGCGAAGTAAGTCTCCCTGTATCCTACTGAGTACGGGCTATATACAGCACTAAATCTCTATCTACCTTTTTGAATACGAATAGTTAGATAAGTGCCTATTACATATGAGTCTGTATACATTTACTGTTGTTTCTTTCGCATTGCATCTGAATACGTTAGATCTGTTTAAACATGATCCGTAATATGTTCTCCTACATACTTAAAAATGTATTTGTAGTTGATGATGTGATCATATTACTAATTATACTAATGTATAACATGTGACTGACTGCTATTGTGATTGTTGACTTTACTATATGTCTGTCAGTTTGTTTTTCTGTTACTCAATGCTGGTGCATGGGTAGGGTCAGATTGTATGTCACTTTAGAAAGTTTAAAGTGATTACAATCACAAATTGTGTAGTACACTGTGAAAGTGCTGATTATTGATCATGTCTAAAGGGCCCAATACACTACAACGATATGTCTGAGGCTGAAGTCAGATGTAATTTCTCTTGAACTTCCCCGGGACCTTCCCGGGAGTGATTCCATATGATTTGGTACTTTTGTGCTATTTTTGCATAAGATATATCGCATGCGATTGATGAAGCCGCTATACATTGCATGCAATATATCGTACGGGATACAATTGTACCAAGAGATATAGCTGATGGGCTGGATAGAGGGCTACGTGGGCTGGGAGTGTCCTGAGAATGCCAGTCAAACTTCCCTGTGATACGTTGCATGCGATATATCACATACACAAAAAACAATCTTTTTTCATCCGATTCCATCCAAATCCGATATATCATTAGTGTAGCACAAACGACCTAGGGGATCCTACCCGACAGCCACGAGGACGCGCATCAGATTGGATATGATCTAAAACACATATGATTGTACACAATTTCATACAATATATCAGACGGATATATCGGAATTGTATGAAATTGTGTAAAATGGTACTAGTGTATGGGGCCCTTAAGAGCGGCAAAGATGAGGAAGGTACACTCACAGCAACACCAACACTCATATCATCTTTGTCTGGCAAAACTGTATTATCCTCTCAGGATGGTTTGTGTGCAAATTGTTTTAGTTTTCAGCAAAATACAAGGCAGATCTCTGTAAAACGTCAGGTACAGATGATCCACCTTGGGCTATGTTTGCACAGACCTTATCCAGTATAGCTGAACGGATAATTCCTACAGCTTCTGTACCAGGAATAGGTTACACTATTAACCCTTACATGCAGCTCCCTACGTACGGTATATCACTTCCACCAGCAGCTTTTCAAAAGAAACGAGCTGGTAAACCGATGGTAAGTAAATCTTCACCTTCACAGGCTACACATGAGGCAGAGGAGGATTCATCGGAAGATGAAAGCTCAATTAATTCTACTTCAGCATACGAAGAGGAGGAAGACGGTCTCAGCTCAGTGGGTATAGCTGAGTTAATTAGAGCAATGAAAGCCATTCTATCCTTAGAGGATTCAGCAGAGCTTGTGTTAAAAACCAAGGCACCTGTGTTTAAGCGTCCCAAAACAGTTAAGACTGAGTTTCCAGGGTCAGATCAGCTGACGGAAATCATGGAAGAGGCTTGGGCTACACCCAATAAGTTTAGAATTCCTAAAAGATGGGATTCCAATTATCCTCTTCCAGCTGGGGATTGTTTAAAAAGGGAGGTAGCTCCTAAAGTAAATACGCATGTGATTCGATTAGTGCAAAAATCTATATTACCTTTGCCTTCAACATCATTAAATGATGTCACGGATAGGAGAGTGGATGGTTTTGTAAAAACCATATTTTCCCTGTCTGGGGCAGTCATAAGGCCAGCCATGGCTTCAGCTTGGATGGCAAAGGCAGTGGCTGCCTGGGCTGATACAGTGGAGGGGGATTTTTCAGTAGCTTATAGACAGCAAACATCTTATATAGCTCATATAAAACAGGCTGCAATATTCTTGGAAGAAGCAGCATTGGATATGGGTACTATTACCTCCAGGACATCAGCTTCAGCAATAGCTGCTCGCAGAGCAGTTTGGTTACGTATGTGGAAAGCTGCTTCAGAATCTTAGAAGGTTTTGGAATTTTTGCCTTTTTCTGGAAATATTATTTTCGGTAAAGAATTGACAGATATTCTGGAGTCAGAAGCAGACTCCAAAAAGGTCAAGTTTCCTTCCACATACAACTTCAAACCTAAAGTTCCGGCTTTTCGGCCCTTTCGGTCTCAAAAAAAAGTGAAGGGAAAAAGTGATCACAAGCAGCCCCAATACAACAAGTCTGGTAAGTAAAAAAAGCATTGGGATACCAGAGGGCCGGCATCCAAATCAGAAGCCATTCGCCTGATGGTGCGGGCCTCCACCTGGGGGACCCCACGGTAGGAGGCTGGCTTCTTCAGTGTGCACAGATCTGGCAGCAGTCTACAACAGATGCCTGGGTGCAGGAACAGATGCTCTAGTTTATACTTTTCCCTTCAAGAAGCACCCTCCTCGAAGGTTTTTTTGTACCAGCCGATCTCGGGTAGAGACGAAGGCCAGGGTTTTGCAAGAAGCAGTTCAGAAATTGCTTCAGTCAGGAGTAGTCACTCCAGTTCCCCCTGCATATCGAGGACAGGGTTTTTACTCCAACCTGTTTTTGATTCAGAAGCCAAATGGGTCATTTCGGCCCATTCTCAATCTCAAAATGCTGAACAAATACATTTGGGTACCTCGGTTTCACATGAAGACGTTACGTTCCATAGTCTTGGCCATGCAGCTAGGGGATTATATGGTATCCCTGGATATACAGGATGCTTACCTATATGTTCCTATAGCACTGTCCCATCAGTGTTATCTCAGGTTCGCTATCCTCCAACAGCATTTTCAGTTCCAGGCCCTACCCTTTGGGTTAGCCACAGCTGAATCCTCTGACAAAAAAACACTAACAGCAGGATCACCACTTATTACCTGTTTCCCAACTTCAGGATATAATATATATCCATCCTACTAAAGTACAAGTGTTAACAGACAATATAAATATCTGTGCCATATTCGTTTCACAACAACAGGTAATATCAGCATCAAAAATCAAGTGAATGGGTTCTCCCTCTCACTGATCAACCCAATTTAGGGTCTTATCAACACAAACTTAGTTTGTACTGACCCAAGGCAGACGGAAGCAGCATTGCATGTAGCTACTTTCCCTATGCAACCATCGCAGTGCAGGTGGATCAGAACATTTTATATATATTTTTTTGTCTGTGAGTTCATCTTGTTAGTTCGCATTAATCAGGGTGCCAGTTGAAAAATAGTTTTAGGAGTATGTCACGTTCTGGGTTACTGGACGCCATTATCTACCTTTGAGATGTCTCCTGAGACTGGCTCAGCATTCCAGGGCCGGGTCTCAAGCGTGCTGCTGACATCCTCACTCCACATCTCCTTTCTGTCATTCCGCAGGCGCTGTTGCGGTAAACTCACAAACTCAAGTATGGCGCTTCCAGCCCTCCGCGGCCATTTCTGCGCCTCCAGTGTTCAAGTAGTCTGCATGGCGTCTCCTGCCCGTTGCGGCCTCCGTCACCATCGCTCTGATTCAAGTGTGCAGACAGGACTGCGTGGCGTCTCCTGCCCGCTGCGGCGTCCGCCTCCACCACTGTGGATCCAGTTTGCAAGTTGGTGTCTCCTGCCCTTTGCGGCCTCCGCCGCCATTACGGTTACTCCTCACATGGTTCCACAAGCTTACTTCCCTCCAAATGCTAGTATGGGCGCAGCCATGTTGGTTTGAGTCACATGACACTATTTCCACCAATCCGCTGAACTCTGACTAATTGACCAGCCAATGGCTGTCCTGCTGCAGGTAGTTGTCAGTGCTTTGGTTGTCATACCCTGTGTTACCAGTCTCCCTGCTTTGTGATTGTTAGCTTCTTACAGGAATTCCAGCTCCTGTCTACAACTCTACTAGAGACCCGCACCATTTCAACATCCAGCGGTGCAGCCTGACTTCTCAATGTTCTAACACTGTCTCTGCATTTAGTTGAGTCTAACATCTGCTTCCAGCGTTCAGCTTTCAGCGGTGTTCAGCTTCCAGACTCCATTGGTGCTCCGCCATCAAATACCAGTTACCATCAGTGCTCCACCATCGAATACCAGTTATCATCGGTGCTCTGCCATCGACTTCCTAATCTCAGCGATCCCAAGAAATCACCAGTGCTACCAGCTACTCTCCAGCTACATTGGTGCCTCAAGCACTCCATTCTGCACATCAGTCTGTCCGGTTCCATCCAGTCTACCCAGCAGCATAACCTATTCTCCAGGCCAATACTACCAGCTTCCAGTTGTCCACCTGCTGGTCAGTTCCTGTACTGCTCCACCATTCAGCACTCGGGTGCTGGTTAAGGACTATCCATCTCCAGGTCTACCTAGACTAATACTTAACAGTACCGCACCCAGAGGCATCCACATCTTTGCTGTAATTACAGGAACTGTTTATCGCTACATCATTTACCATTCTTGATTGTGCTGCTGCTGTACTATCTAGACTGTGCTTGAATAAAACTTTTAACTATATTCCAGTTGTCGTGGTCACGTCTTCGGGCTTGGGTACTGCATGTCTAAGAGTCCCATATTACCGCCCAGGTTTAATTACACCTCAGCCCCTACAACTGAGGCTTCCTCCTGTCAGCACCAGCCCTCAGTTGTGACAGAGTAGAATTAAAAGCTAAGTTTTAAACACATTATCTAATCCGTTTGTATTTAATGTTTTCAAGAGTGCACACAAACAAGAGTGAACTTTTTCTCCTCTCCCCCCTTTTTTTGTCTCTAATCCTGGCACAGTCACAGGAATTGCTCCTATGTCATCTCCAACATACAATAACATGTCTGCAGAGGCACGGATGGCTCATAAATTGGGCAAAATCATCTCTAGTTCCGTCACAACGGATGACTCACTTGATGGCTGTACTGGATTCAGGTCTGCAGAGAGTATTTTTTTTTACCTCTGAACAAGATATCCAAGGTTCAGTCACGGATTGAAGACTTGCTACACAGTCAAATGGTATCTATTCATGCAGCAATGCAAGTGATGGGTTTGATGGTGTCAACATTTGACATGGTGGAGTATGCACAATTCCACTCAAGGCTTCTCCAGCGTCTGATTCTTGCCAAATGGAATGGATTACATCAGACGATAAAAACACAGACTATGGTACTTTCGATAAAAGTAAGAAGGTCATTAGCCTGGTGGCTACAGATGTCCCATTTGGACAAGGGGAGACCCTTTTGGATATCAGATTGGGAAATTCTGACAACAGATGCCAGTCTCCAGGGCTGGGGAGCGGTGTCCGGAAGGTTGTGTTTCCACGGGCGATGGGCCAAAGAAGAAAGTTGCCTGCCAATAAATGTGAGTGAACTTCAGGCCATGTACACGGCACTGACTCAGGCAAAGGACATTCTTCGTGGAAAACCAGTCCAGATCCGCTCGGACAATGCGACAGCAGTAGCTTACTTCAACCATCAGGGAGGAACTCGCAGCCAAAAAGTAATGAAGGAGGTAAGTCACATACTAAAGTGGGCAGTACTTCATCATCCAGCCTTGTCCGCAGTGTTCATTCTGGGAGTCCTAAACTGGGAAGCGGACTTTCTCAGTCAACACACCATTCAATCAAGCGAATGGGCTCTACACCCTGAGATCTTCCAGACTCTAGTAGACAAATGGGGGTTGCCAGAGATAGAGCTCATGGCGTCCTGTCTGAACAACAAAGTGCTCGCATATGGATCAAGAACAAAGGATCCTAGAGCAATCTTTGTGGACGCCTTGTCGGTGAGATGGGACTTTCATCTGGCTTATGTGTTCCCTCCAACCACTCTATTACCCAGGGTGGTGAGAAAGATAAAGCAAGGAAAGGGTGCTGTGATACGAATAGCTCCGGCTTGGCCCAGAAGGCATTGGTATACGGATCTGCAGAGAATGTCGACGGATGCTCCATTTCTGCTCCCTCAACGTTCAGACCTACTGACCCTGCGTCCTTGTTATGACAGACATCTGGATCGAATGTCTTTGACGGCGTGGCTCTTGAAATCTCTATCCTGAAGTCAAGAGGATTCTCACAACAGGTAATTCAAACAATGCTTAGAGCAAGGAAACCTTCCTCAGCTCGTATTTATCATCGAATATGGCAAACCTATATTCATTGGTGCAGTGAAAGAAGGGTGGACCCTGAATCTTTCAGAGTTTCCAGCGTCTTAGCATTCCTTCAGGCAGGACTGGATAAAGGTTTGAAGGTGGTTTCCTTGAGAGTGCAAGTGTCAGCATTGACTGTATGGTTCCAAAAGAAAATTGCCAATTTACAGGATGCGCGTAATTTTTTCCAGAGAATGCTGCGCATTCAACCTCCGTTTGTTCCGCCTACAGTGCCATGGGACTTATGTTTAGTCCTGAAAGCCCTTCAAGTTGCCCCATTTGAACCACTTAATAAAGTGGATCTTAAATGGTTGACAGCTAAAGCGCTCTTTCTACTGACTATGGCATCAGCTAGAAGAGTATCAGATTTAGGGGCATTGTCATGTTGTTTCCCATTTCTGATTTTTTTTTTATCCAGATAGAGCAGTGCGCGTGGGCAACGATGCGCAGCCGCAGTTCCAACCCGTTCACACCGCAGCGAAGAACCGCTGCGTGCGAATGGGTCGGAATGACCCCCCAATAAACGAGGCGCGCTCCCGGATGTTGTTCAGCATTCACCAATATTGAGCTGACATGCAGCTCAACCCATCAATGGCCCTCATTCAGAGTTGTTCGCTCGTTGCCGAGTTTCGCTATATTGCGATTAGTCACTAACTGCGCATGCGCAAGGTTCGCAGAGCGCATGCGGTTAGTTATTTTACTCAAAAGTTAGGTATTTTACTCACGGCATAATGAGGATTTTTCTTCGTTCTGGTGATCGTAGTGTGAATGACAGGAAGTGGGTGTTTCTGGGCGGAAACTGGCCGTTTTCTGGGAGTGTGCGAAAAAACGCTGGCGTGTCTGAAGAAACGTGGGAGTGGCTGGAGAAACGGAGGAGTGTCTGGGCGAACGCTGGGTGTGTTTGTGACGTCAAACCAGGAACGAAACTGACTGAACTGATCGCAATGGCTAAGTCTCGAGCTACTCAGAAACTGCTAAGAATTTTCTATTCGCAAATCTGCTAATCTTTCGTTCGCAATTCTGCTATGCTAAGATACACTCCCAGAGGGCGGCAGCTTAGCGTGTGCAATGCTGCTAAAAGCAGCTAGTGAGCGAACAATTCGGAATGAGGGCCATTGTCGGGCTGAGTTGTATGTCCGAAAAATGCTGGCATTGAACGATAACGTTCAGTGTGTACGCACTATGGGGGTCATTCCGATATGGTCGCACGCAGGCTATTTTTTACACTGCTGCGACCAGGTAATCGCCGCCTACAGGGGAGGGGGTTAGAGCTGTGCAGGTGTGCGATCGGCTGTGCAGTGAGCTGCACAAGCAAAAAGTTTGTGCAGTCTCTGCACAGCTCAAGACTTACTCACCCGCTGCGATGATCCTTCCTGGAGCGGAGGTCAGGATCCCTCCCTGAAAATGGCCGTGCACGCCTGCGTTTTCTTCGACACTCCCAGTAAACGGTGAGATTACACCTTCTTCTGGCCTCTTCCTGTCAATCTTCTTGAGTTCGCCGCTGCGAACGCTTTCTCCTTTCAATCAGTCGCTGCCCGGCATGCATGCGCAGTTCAGACCTGATCGCACCGCTGCGAAAAAAAGCAGCGGGCAATCAGGTAGGAATGATCCCCTATATCGTTGAAGTCACAACAATAGACAAACACAGTCTGCTGAAACTAATACCATACAAATATTTATGTTCTCATGTTTTTATTGAACACACCATGTAAACATTCACAGTGCAGGGTTGACAAAGTATGTGAACCCTTGGATTTAATAACTGGTTTACCCTCATTTGGCAGCAATAACCTCAACCAAACGTTTCCTATAGTTGCATATCAGACCTGCACAACGGTCGGGGAATTTTGGACCATTCCTCTTTACAAAACTGTTTCAGTTCAGCAATATTCTTGGGTTGTCTGGTGTGAATCGCTCTCTTGAGGTCATGCCACAGCATCTCAATTGGGTTGAGATCAGGACTCTGACTGGGCCACTCCAGAAGGCGTATTTCTCGGACGTCCTAGTGGATGCTGGGAACTCCGTAAGGACCATGGGGAATAGCGGGCTCCGAAGGAGGCTGGGCACTCTAGAAAGAACTTAGACTACCTGGTGTGCACTGGCTCCTCCCACTATGACCCTCCTCCAAGCCTCAGTTAGATTTCGTGCCCGGCCGAGGTTGGATGCACACTAGGGGCTCTCCTGAGCTCTTAGAAAGTAATAGTCTTAGATTTTTTTATTTTCAGTGAGACCTGCTGGCAACAGGCTCACTGCAGCGAGGGACTAAGGGGAGAAGAAGCAAACTCGCCTGCTTGCAGCCGGATTGGGCTTCTTAGGCTACTGGACACCATTAGCTCCAGAGGGATCGACCGCAGGCCCAGCCTTGATGTTCGGTCCCGGAGCCGCGCCGCCGTCCCCCTTACAGAGCCAGAAGCAAGAAGATGGTCCGGAAAATCGGCGGCATGAAGACTCTGTCTTCACCAAGGTAGCGCACAGCACTGCAGCTGTGCGCCATTGCTCCTCTCACACACTTCACACTCCGGTCACTGAGGGTGCAGGGCGCTGGGGGGGGGGGCGCCCTGAGGCAGCAATAAAAACACCTTGGCTGGCTAAAATACCTCAATATATAGCCCCAGGGGCTATATATGAGGTAAATACCCCTGCCAGAATTCCATAAAAAGCGGGAGAATAGGCCGCGAAAAAGGGGCGGAGCCTATCTCCTCAGCACACTGGCTCCATTTTTCCCTCACAGCTCCGCTGGAAGGAAGCTCCCTGGCTCTTCCCTGCAATCTACAGTACCAGTAAGAGGGAAAAGAGAGGGGGGGCATTAAATTTGGCAGTATATATATATATATTTTATTGAAAAGCAGCTATTAGGGACATAACTCAGTTAGTCCCTGTATATATATAGCGCTCTGGTGTGTGCTGGCATACTCTTACTCTGTCCCCCCAAAGGGCTTTTTGTGGGTCCTGTCCTCTGTTTGAGCATTCCCTGTGTGTGTGGAGTGTGTCGGTACGGCTGTGTCGACATGTTTGAGGAGGATAATGATGTGGAGGGGGAGCAGATGCCTTTAGCAGGGATGTCACCCCCTGGGGGGCAGACACCTGAGTGGATGAGTTTATGGCAGGAAATGAGTGCACGTATAGACTCCTTACATAAAAAATTTGACGACATGCCGACTGTGGGACAGCCGAGTCTTCAGCTCGTGCCTGTCCAGGTGTCTCAAAAGTCATCAGGGGCTCTGAAACGCCCGCTATCTCAGATGGCACAAGTAGATGTCGACACGGATACTGACACCAGTGTCGACGACGATGAGTCAAATTTAATGCCCGTTAAGGCCATTCACTGCATGATTGAGGCAATGAAAAAGGTGTTAATATTTCTGATTTACATCCAGGTACCACAAAAAAGGGTATTATGTTTGGGGAGAAAAAACTACCTGTAGTTTTTCCCCCGTCAGATGAATTAAATGAAGTGGGTGAAGAAGCGTGGGCTTCCCCTGATAAGAAATTGGTAATTCCTAAGAAGATACTAATGGCGTTCCCTTTCCCGCCAGAGGATAGGTTACGTTGGGAAACACCCCCTAGGGTGGATAAAGCGCTCACACGTTTGTCTAAAAAGGTGGCACTACCGTCCCAGGATACGGCCGCCCTTAAGGAACCTGCAGATAGAAAGCAGGAGGCGATCCTGAAGTCTGTATATACACACTCAGGCATTATACTTAGACCAGCTATTGCGTCAGCATGGATGTGCAGTGCTGCCGCTGCGTGGTCAGATAAACTGTCAGAAAATATTGACACATTAGACAGAGACACGATTCTGCTAACAATTGACCATATCAAAGACTCAGTCTTATACATGAGAGATGCACAGAGGGAAATCTGCCGGCTGGCATCTAAAGTAAGTGCATTATCCATCTCTGCTAGGAGATGCTTATGGACTCGCCAGTGGACTGGAGATGCAGATTCCAAAAGGCACATGGAAGTTTTGCCTTATAAAGGGGAGGAATTATTTGGGGATGGTCTCTCCGACCTAGTTTCCACAGCAACGTCTGGGAAGTCAGCATTTTACCCCATGTCCCCTCACAGCCTAAGAAGGCGCCATTTTATCAGGTTCAGTCCTTTCGGACCCAGAAAAACAAGCGGGGAAAAGGAGGGTCTTTTCTGTCTAGAGGCAGAGGTAGGGGAAAAAGGCTGCAGCAAACAGCAGGTTCCCAGGAACAAAAGTCCTCCCCCGCTTCCTCTTCCAAGTCCGCCGCATGACGGTGGGGCTCCACAGGCGGAGCCAGGTACGGTGGGGGCCCGCCTCATGAATTTCAGTGGGCTCGCTCACAGGTGGATCCCTGGATCCTTCAAATAGTATCTCAGGGATACAAGCTGGAATTCGAGGCGGCTCCACCCCACCGGTTCCTAAAATCTGCCTTGCCGATTGCTCCCTCAGACAGGGAGGCGGTGCTAGCAGCGATTCACAAGCTGTATTCCCAGCAGGTGATAATCAGGGTACCCCTACTTCAACAAGGCCGGGGTTACTATTCCACACTATTTGTGGTGCCGAAACCGGACGGTTCGGTGAGACCCATTTTAAATTTGAAATCCTTGAACACATACATAAAAAAATTCAAGTTCAAGATGGAATCGCTCAGGGCGGTTATTGCAAGCCTGGACGAGGGGGATTACATGGTATCCCTGGACATCAAGGATGCTTACCTGCATGTCCCCATTTACCATCCTCACCAGGAGTACCTCAGATTTGTGGTACAGGATTGCCATTACCAATTCCAGACGCTGCCGTTTGGACTCTCCACGGCACCGAGGGTATTTACCAAGGTTATGGCGGAAATGATGATACTCCTTCGAAAAAAGGGAGTTTTAATTATCCCATACTTGGACGATCTCCTAATAAAGGCACGATCCAAGGAACAGTTGTTAGTGGGAGTAGCACTATCTCAGGAAGTGCTGCGCCAGCACGGCTGGATTCTGAATATCCCAAAGTCACAGCTGGTCCCCACGACACGTCTAATGTTCCTGGGAATGATTCTGGACACAGTCCAGAAAAAAGTGTTTCTCCCGGAGGAGAAAGCCAGGGAGTTGTCTTCTCTAGTCAGAGACCTCCTAAAACCAAAACAGGTATCGGTGCATCACTGCACGCGGGTCCTGGGAAAGATGGTAGCTTCTTACGAAGCAATTCCATTCGGCAGGTTCCATGCCAGAATTTTTCAGTGGGACCTGTTGGACAAGTGGTCCAGATCGCATCTTCAGATGCATCGCTTGATAACCCTGTCCCCAAGAACCAGGGTGTCTCTTCTGTGGTGGCTGCAGAGTGCTCATCTTCTGGAGGGCCGCAGATTCGGCATACAGGACTGGGTCCTGGTGACCACGGATGCCAGCCTACGAGGCTGGGGGGCAGTCACAAAGGGAAGAAACTTCCAAGGACTATGGTCAAGTCAGGAGACTGCCCTTCACATAAATATTCTGGAACTAAGGGCCATTTACAATGCCCTAAGTCAAGCAAAATCCCTGCTCCTACACCAGCCGGTGCTGATCCAGTCAGACAACATCACGGCAGTCGCCCATGTGAATCGACAGGGCGGCACAAGAAGCAGGATGGCAATGGCAGAAGCCACAAGAATTCTCCGATGGGTGGAGAATCATGTACTAGCACTGTCAGCAGTGTTCATCCCGGGAGTGGACAACTGGGAAGCAGACTTTCTCAGCAGGCATGACCTCCACCCGGGAGAGTGGGGACTTCATCCAGAAGTCTTCCAAATGATTGTAAATCAATGGGGTCGTCCACAGGTGGACATGATGGCGTCCCGCCTAAACAAAAAAACTAGAGAGGTATTGCGCCAGGTCAAGAGACCCTCAGGCGATAGCTGTGGACGCTCTAGTGACACCGTGGGTGTACCGGTCAGTTTATGTGTTCCCTCCTCTACCTCTCATACCAAAGGTATTGAGAATAATAAGAAAGCGAGGAGTAAACACAATTCTCGTGGTTCCGGATTGGCCAAGAAGAGCGTGGTACCCGGAACTTCAAGAGATGATCTCAGAGGACCCGTGGTCTCTGCCGCTCAGACAAGACCTGCTACAGCAGGGGCCCTGTCTGTTCCAAGACTTACCGCGGCTGCGTTTGACGGCATGGCGGTTGAACGCCGGATCCTGAAGGAAAAGGGCATTCTGGAGGAAGTCATTCCTACGCTTATTAAAGCCAGGAAAGAGGTCACAGCAACTCATTATCACCGCATATGGCGGAAGTATGTTGCATGGTGTGAGGCCGAAAAGGCCCCAACGGAGGAATTTCAACTAGGTCGATTTCTGCATTTCCTGCAAGCAGGAGTAAATATGGGCCTAAAACTGGGCTCCATTAAGGTACAGATCTCGGCTCTGTCGATTTTCTTTCAAAAAGAACTAGCTTCAGTACCTGAAGTTCAGACATTTGTTAAAGGAGTGCTGCATATTCAGCCCCCGTTTGTGCCCCCTGTGGCACCTTGGGATCTCAACGTGGTGTTGAGTTTCTTAAAATCACATTGGTTTGAACCACTAAAAACCGTGGATCTGAAATATCTCACGTGGAAGGTGGTTATGTTATTGGCCTTGGCTTCTGCCAGGCGAGTATCAGAATTGGCGGCTTTGTCCTGTAAAAGCCCTTATCTGATTTTCCATATGGATAGGGCAGAATTGAGGACTCGTCCCCAGTTTCTCCCAAAGGTGGTGTCAGCGTTTCACCTGAACCAGCTGTCAAAGTCAGAAAAATATCACGATGCACACTGTATATTTGCACCTCATACAGGTCCGCGCTGCGCATGCGTGCGCTCTCCCGTGCGTGCGCATACTCGCTGATGCGGGCACCCGCAGGCGCACGGTATGTGCATTTACGGTAGAGTTTATGTGTTCGTAGCGTGCGACTCAATCGTTACATATTTTAACCATATAATGTATTTTGTAGATCATGGTCCCTTTGATAGATTCTGAAAGTTTAGTTAATGTAGCATGGTCATGGACAGAGAGATCCCTCTTTGTTTGATACGAAGGGTCAGACAGGGGTCATATAGTGGTGTTTAGTATCCATCGGAAGAGTATTTAATTAGCAATATTCCGGTGTTGGTTTGAAGCTGATTGATCGCTCGTGCGAATAGTTATGGACATAAGAAGTTTATGTCCATTTACTATTATTTGCACTTACTTATCCATGCGGCGGGAAACCTAGTTTCCCACCCACCTGAGCAGTTGGAAATTGTCACAGCCCACCTGTATGAATCAACCTATGACCTTTTGTTATAATGCGAAGACGAATTCCTGTGTCCAATGAACAATGAGATTGTAGGGACCATTGAACTGTATTGTGTGTGGGGCATAAATAGACAAGCCGATCATATCCAGCTCACTCTCTTCAACGGTTCTCATTGCTGATAATCGGGAGCTGGATATCGAGGCGCATGCGATCGTTCCCCTTGTGCGTAAGTTTTTCTCCGCAATCATATTGTTTTTCTTGTTATTGTGAGCCATCTCTCTCTCTCTCTCTCACACTCTCTCTCTTCTTTCTCTCTCGTAATCCCTTAAACGTAATAGTATTGTATTGTATTTCCTGTGTAGTTATCTGGTTAGGTAGTCTATGTTATATTGTAGTGTGTGACTTGTACTGTATTACCCTTTTTGCAAGTATAACATTCATATAAGGCGTTAGACCCTAAGCCCAGTAGTTGTGTATTTCTTATAGTGTTAAGTATTCTCAGAGCGTCGGTGACGCTCGAACAGCTTTTAAGTTAATTAGGTTACATCGTGTTGCACCTACACCCTATCTCTACACTAAGGTTTTACTGCATATTACATTGTTTATGGTTTAGATATAGAGGTTTAACATTGTGAGCGTCTGCGCCGCTGGTGATCTCCTCGTGGTCCCGAGCGTCCGCTACGCTATAGCGAACCATTACGTTAGTCAGTAGCCAATAGCGTGCCTGCCTGTGATCTCTTGGCCGTGAGCGAACGTGACGCTTGAGCGTCTCGACCACGGCTAAGCGATTGTTACGCAACGTGCGTACCCTTACGGTACTCCATACGTCAATAGCGTACAGTGTTCTTAGGCCTCTTAAAGGGTTTTAAATAAGATAAATATTTAGCTTTATCAATTGGCGGCTCGTCCTGTCCTTCACATATCTCTGCTAGGTAATTTCAGCAGACATTATCCATCAGCAAAGGGCGGGAGATCATATTCTTCGCAGTGCTGACGGGATAAGCGTCTGCTTCGCTTAGTAAAGAGTGCTGAGGGAATCCGGAACCGGAGGTAAGAACAACACGCTAGTGTCTTTTAAAACTGTTTATTTCTGTCTTGCGTACGCACGCACATATCTGCATTTCTTTTTCATTCGTGTATTTTCATATCACTCTCCTGTTTTCCATTTTACAATTGATAAATGTGCTAAAAGAGATTTGTCGCTATTTCATAGTTAAAGTGTAAAAGTATTATATTAAGGGATAAATTGTAAAGCGCACACGCAACTCTACCTAAAGGTACAAGGAGAGATTGGTGTGGTGCTCGGTAGATGATCGAGGATCATCTACATTGATAAACGTGTTAGTTGGGTTACGGTGGACATTGGCTTTGTGTACACGTGTCTCTAACAAAGGGCTGAGACTCGCGTACGCAAAGGCCGACGCACGCAGCGTAAATTACGCAACGGAGTGTCTGGGTACGCCCACGTAACTCAAGTCACACGATAGTGTTGATTTTCAACAGGCGATAAATAGCGCAACAGGCGATAAGTAGCGCAACAGGCGATAAATAGCGCAAATCTATTTTAATATCCGAAATTTAAATTAACAGATCCTTCTCCAAATTTACAACACATCTGGTCTAAAGAAAAATTTCTGCGCAGAAATAGAAATAGAAACAAAAGTGTACATGTGGTGAGTGAGTGTGTTGTATACAATTTTCAAGGTTGAACCACAAGGAGTCGAGTTCTCGCAGAGGTACATGCATGTAAGTGTCGTACATGGTGGCTAGGGAGGCATCCCTTGTTAAATATAAAATTTGAGCAGTAGAGTATAGCAGACCAGGAGGTCATACTGTAACACAGACCAGGAGGTCCAGGTACAGCAGACAAAGAAGTCCGCTATAGATAGAGATAAGTAGCACAACCCAGGGGGTTGGTGCAGAACCCATATAGGCCAATAAAGCTCTGGCTGAAGGAATTCGCAGCCGAAATTTTCGATTCCACTGGTCGCTCTGCACATAAGATTAGTTGCTTATGTGCTGAACGATTGTACCGCACGTAATTGTGTGCATTAGTTAGTCTGACCAGTACCATTTGTGTACGAACCCGGTCATAAACACTATTTGTACATTCTGACGTGATTTGTGTAATTTTTTATTTTCTGAAGGGAAGTACGCTGGTCACTCAGGAATTATCCAACAACCAATAGTTACTGGAAAGGGTCAATGCTCTGCGGAACACACTCACATGTTCCAGTAAATAGAGGTTCCTAGGGGCCCTGGGTCGAGTACGCCAGCGCTAAGGCAGTGTGTAGGTCGTATTGGTCGGCGTGGGCGAGTGAGTGGGGTACTCGGTAAACCGCCACCGTCAGCCTATCGTGAACATTTTGGTTTTTGTAAGGGTTCGCTGAAGACCCTGATTTAAGGTCAGAGGTGGTGAAAGCAACACCTGCAAGTTATGGGGGCCAATTGTTCAGGTAGGGGGCGATCAACCTCGGTTCGGGTTGATTCAGTGAACCGACCAGTCGGGTCGGCAAGGTACGTAATGTGTGAAAAATATGGTTCACACACAGAGGTTTTATGTGATGAATGGGAAAGAATGACAATGCATGACGGGGAGAAATTCCCAAGAGTAGGTAGCTTCAGCCCAGAAGTGTTAATGAATTTAAGGAGGAGGATATGTCTCATTAAATCAACAAAGAGACGAATCCAACATTATGATTATTTGCAGTTATGGCAACAGGAGGGTGAAATACAGAGAGCATTGGCTCTGGCGGCAGGATCTAATCCTATCAAGAAACTGATAGCCACGGCCCCTCCGCCACCATACATTGCAGGAGAGAAATTGGTTGCGGAGAATGACGCACTAAGGTGTGACAAACAAACACTTAGCAACTGTGTAAATGTTAAAGATAATGTTAATAAGTTAACCAATGCAAGTATTAACCCGTGCAAGTTGTACCCTGTTTTGAACTTTCCCCAGGAGTGTGATCAAGAGGACGAATCGGCAACAATATCAGCGCTCTCCCTAGCAGCCACCATAGCAGAGACAACAGTAGGCACAGCTCCACCCCCGAGATTAGTAACAAAGGCCCCTAGTGGAGGGATAGGTGAGGTCGTATCAACGGGTATGTACGGCACCATACACTATGCTGAAACTATTTCACCACAGGCTGTAGAATCTACACAGAATGATGTTGTTAGAATTAATCCTGTTAGGGTAATAGCAGTGCCAAATGGGAAAACGGACACTTCAGGAGTCACTCCTGTTAGGAACATTGCCATGTACAGCCCGTTTTCCCGAATGGAATTAAGGACCATAGTGTCTGAATTCCCTGACCCCAGAAAAGATTTAGTTGCTAGCCAAAAATACATCAGAGACCTAGGAAACACTTTAGAGCCCAATAACAAAGATTGGCAGATATTGCTGAGGGCATGTTTACCCTCCAATGTCGACGCAGCTCAATTTTTAGCTGACTGTGGACTGGATCAGGATGTACCTCTTACAGATGTGTACAACAAAGATAATGTAAAAAGGATAAGTTTACAGTTAAAGGAGTATTTCCCAGCTGTAGTTAAATGGAACAAGATATTCTCCATTAAACAAAAGGAGTCAGAAACTGCTGCAGAATATTTTCACAGGGCATTACTAGAAATGGCAAAATACACAGGCATAGAGGACATTAAAACAAACATAAACCATCGAGAAGTAGCAGTATCTGTACTAATGGATGGTTTAAAAGAGGCATTAAAGACAAGGGTGCAGACCACGCAACCATGTTGGCGAGGTCTGTCGGTGGCTACTTTGAGAGAGGCTGCTATTGATCACGACTGGAATATCACCAGACACAGGGAACAACAAGGTGATAAATTAATGGCCGTAAGTATACAGGCCCTGACCACAAGGCAGCCTTTGTATAAATCACCAAACCCTGTGGGTAAGTCAAATGTGGTAACTTGTTTTTCTTGTCATAGACAGGGACACATGGCACGAGACTGTAGAGTGAGAAATTCACAAAACTCATACCAAACCCCTAGACAACGACACGACACACGACATTGGGAGCAGGGTACGCAGAAACGGAGTTATGAGCCACATGCAGGGGAAACAAAAAGATACCCCCCGAACAGAGACTGGCAAGCCACTGGTAGTTCCCAATTAACTCCGTCACAAATAGTTGCTGCCAGCGGGATTCAGGGAGGTCACCATACCCAATAGGGGTGTGGCCATACCTGTAATCTGCAGCCAGTAAAATTGATTGCAAGTCTTGGAAGTGAACCCGAAATTGCAATTGATGTAGCTGGTAAAACATTAAACTTTCTGGTAGATACGGGGGCGGCCAAATCAGTGATAAATTCGACAGTGGGCATGAGAACCACTGGTAGGACAATTCCAGCCATGGGAGTAACGGGAGTAGTCCAGCATTACCCTGTTAGCAAACCAGCCGAGATTACAATAGGGCCTTTACATACCAAGCATTCCTTTTTGCTAGCTGCATCGGCACCGACTAATCTCCTGGGAAGAGACTTATTGTGTAAAATGGGGTGCGTCATTTATTGTACTCCTGAAGGTGTATTCTTGGACATACCTGAGCATCACGCTCAGGAAGTGCGAGACATGTTAGACTCCCCATCAAAATTAATGTCACATACCATTATGACAAATAGGACTCCATCCCAAGTAGAAGAAATGACATCCCAGATACCAGAGTCACTTTGGACTAAAGATGGACAGGACACTGGATTAATGGCAAACGTAGCTCCGGTAGTTGTACAAGTAAAAGATGGTAGGATAGCTCCAAAAATCCCACAGTACCCTCTGAAGCCAGAGGTGGAGTTAGGAGTTTATCCCGTAATAGAGCGCTTGCTACAACAGGGCATTCTGGTAAGAACATCCAGCACTGCCAATAGTCCCATCTTCCCTGTGAAAAAGAGTGGGGGGAGGGGTTACCGGCTCTGCTCCGCTTTCTTTTCGGTACCCCTGCACCCTGACAGACAATATTTGTTTGCATTTACATACAGAGGAGTCCAATACACATGGACTCGATTACCACAAGGTTTCATAGACAGTCCAAGTATATTTTCTCAGGCTTTGCATGATTGTCTACAGTCTTTCCAACCAGGGAGTGGATCAGTATTGATACAGTACATGGATGATTTACTACTGTGTTCAGATTCATTGGAAGCCTCCCTGAAGGATACGAAACAGCTCCTGTTTCATCTTTCAGACACAGGACACAAGGTTTCCAAAGACAAGTTGCAATTATGCCAAACTAAAGTAAAATATTTGGGACACTGTCTAACACAAGGACTGAGACACCTGACCGCTGATAGAATTCAAGCAATTAGAGACATGACTCTGCCACAAACCCAGCAACAGATCAGAACGTTTTTAGGAATGTGTGGGTATTGCCGTAACTGGATCCCAGGATTTTCCATTCTGGCATTACCTTTGCAGGAGATGGTCTCCTCAAACAAACCTGATCGGATTTCGCACACAGACGAGTCCGAAATGGCATTTGAGAGACTTAAACAGTGCCTAACGCAGGCACCAGCATTAGGTATGCCAGACTATGGGAAACCCTTTGAGCTGTACGGAACAGAAAGTGCTGGTTGCGCGGCAGGCGTCCTAACCCAAAAGCACGGTGATGCCAGCAGGCCAGTAGCATACTACAGCGCTCAACTAGATACGGTAGCGCGATCCCTCCCCACATGCTTGCGAAGCGTTGCTGCGATAGCATTGCTAGTAACAAAAAGCGAAGACGTAGTGCTAGGTCACAACCTCACAATTCATACACCACATGCAGTGTCAGCCTTGCTAAGTTCTGCCCAAACCAGGCACGTCTCATCAGCGCGGTTTACAAGATGGGAATTGGCACTAATGGCCCCCGTAAACATCACCATTAGGAGATGCAGCGCATTAAATCCTGCAACATATCTCCCAGGTGTGCCTGGACAGGCACAAAGGGTGGAGGATGAGAGTGGTGGGGAAGGAGGATTTAATACAAAGGAGGACACACATGATTGTATGGAATATTTGACCCAAAATTTCACCGCAAGGCCTGACATCAGTGACAACCCACTGGAAGATGTAGATCTAACTTTCTACACGGACGGTAGTTGTCACAGACAGTCAGACTCGGGAGACTTGTGTACTGGATACGCAGTCGTAGATGACCTAGGCACCATAGAAGCAGAACCGCTAGGCCCACCTCACTCAGCCCAGGTTGCTGAACTGGTCGCCCTAACCAGAGCATGTGAATTGGCTAAGGGCAAATCAGCCAATATCTACACCGATTCTAGATACGCATTCGGGGTAGTCCATGATTTCGGAGCCCTATGGCGCCTCAGAAACTTCATGACGGCAGCTGGTACACCGGTAGCGCATGCAGCTCACATTAAAAGGCTTCTAACAGCGATACAGGAACCCGACAGAGTGGCTGTTATCAAGTGTAAAGCACACACATATAGCCAGGACCCAGTATCACTTGGTAACAGCCGAGCAGACGAAGCAGCTAAGTTATCAGCTGGTACCCCCAGACAGACAGACACCACACAATTGATGGTATTTAATACCATCAACACACAGAAGTTGTGTGAAATGCAAAATTTGTGTTCCACACAGGAAAAGGCAGTCTGGAAGGCAAAGGGATATGGCCAGGAGTCCTCAGGACTCTGGACGGATGGACAAGGTAAACCAGTGGCCCCCAGAGCATATCTTCCATGTTTAGCTGAGGCAGCTCACGGGCTGACTCATCTGGGCAAGGAGGGAATGTGCAAGTTGGTAAGAGCATATTGGTGCGCCCCAGGATTTTCATCTCATGCGAGTAAGAGAGCAATGTCATGCCTTACCTGTTTGAGAAAGAACATCGGAAAGGCAATACCAACAGAACCATCTCATATCCCACCTGCAGGCGGCCCTTTCCAGGTAATACAGATTGACTTCATTCAATTACCCCCTTGTCGAAATTTGAAATATGTACTTGTTTGTATAGATGTATTCTCAAATTGGGTCGAAGCATTTCCTGCGGCCACAAATACCGCTATGTTTACTGCTAAGAAAATTGTGCAGGAATTTGTATGTAGATATGGTATCCCTAGAATTATCGAAAGTGATAGGGGTACCCATTTTACAGGTGATGTCTTTCAAGGAATGTGTAAGTTGATGGGAATTGATAGCAAGCTGCACACTCCATACCGTCCACAGGCGAGTGCGAAGGTGGAAAGAGTGAACAGCACTATTAAAAATAAACTGAGCAAAGTTATGGCAGAGACAGGATTGACATGGCCAGAAGCTTTACCCATTGTACTGTACAGCATCGGAACCACTCCCAGGTCCCCTCTAAATCTGTCTCCCTCTGAAATCTTGTTTGGTCGACAACCGCATGTTATGATGAACCCTCAGGATGATTTGAAGTGTAACAATGAAGTGACTGTAAAGTACCTGGTTAACATGAGTAAACAGCTAAGGAATCAAAATGACAATTTGAAGTTGGTGATTCCTGATTTACCAGATAGTAATTGTCATGACATTGAACCTGGGGATTATGTAATGATACGGAATTTTCTACGCTCAGGTTGCCTTATTGACAGATGGGAAGGACCATACCAAGTCTTATTGACTAGCACTACAGCATTGAAGGTTGCTGAGAGAGAGACTTGGGTTCATTCGTCCCACTGTAAGAAGGTTGCTGATCCAGAGAGGTCCCGTGATAAGGAACAGGCGGTAGAGGAAGTTGTATCACTGGAGTGTCTGTTCCAGGAGGACTGAGGCGGCACCTGAGCATTGAAAATCACAAGATCAAAAGCAGTTGTCGATTCCCTGTTCCCTTTTATTGTTTTTCTCCACTTCCCATCCCCTCTCCCTCAATTTTTTTTCCCCCTTCTCATTCTTCTCCGTTTCCTCCTATAAGATGGACTTGCCCCAAGAGACTGTGATCCGGATTTTCCTGTTGACCATGATGTTGACCAGAGCAGTCTGTTCCGGCGAGAGTACCATGGAGGTCGAGAGAGGTTCTGGAATGGGTTCTGATGACAAAGATGAAGGCGTAGTTTTCCAAGAACAACTTAACCAACAAGTAAAGGCGAGTATCAGAAAACGATCCGATAGCATTGACAATAGAAGGAATTGTGAAGGATTGTTGGCTGAAGAAAACTGTATCTGTAGGCTCTGTGACAATGTGGTTGAGGATGGGTGCATTAAGAAATGCCAATCAAGTTTTAATATCCACATGGACCGGCATCCATTGAGTGACTATCACTCCTTAGTGGGTAGTGTGTTGAATCAAACAGATTGTTGGGTATGCTCTCAAGCACCTCAAGGTCATAGCAAATCATGGCTAGTACCATTTCCTTTAACGGTAGGGGAGGTACTTGAGCTAAAGGGTGGGAGACCGGTGGACAGGAGGTTTAATATCTCCAGTCCTCCTAGTTTGAAGCTCCACCAATATCATGTGGATAGATCCCTAATATGTTTTAACATTACCAATCCCCGAAAGCCGGGAAGTTGGGAAGTGTCATGGAGCAACCAAACCATGACCTTTTCATATAGGGCAGATAGAATGCCTACAGATACAGAGCTTATACGCCACATAGCCAGTAGAGAAAAATCTTTCCGATATAGGTATACCCTAGGAAGTAGGATTACGAGAGTTGGAGAGGTATCACCAGGATACTGTGCACATATCGTACAAACTGATACGTGTACTAGACAGATGGGAGAATTAGGGGTAGGAGATTTCACATGGAGGATGTGTAATATGGTTATGTCCTACTCTGTCCCATATGTTCTCCCCGATGATGCATATTTCATATGCGGGAGGAAGGCGCATAAGTGGCTTGCCCCAAACTCTGAAGGATTGTGTTATATTGGAAAAGTACTGCCTGAGGTAATGACTGTATCACATGCCAAAATGAAAGATATACACTGTGTTGCCCAAGCTCCTTATACTCATACTCATTACGAGCACGTAGTTAAACGGCACCTGATAGAAAGAACAGAGCATCCGGCCTCTGACATGATCCATGAATCCACCGGGATTCAGTTTCTAATCGCGTTAGATTTCACTCGCACCGCCAGAGGAGTGTTGAATTATAAATACATATCTGCGCTCGCAAATTTGTTAGACAATATCACAGAAATGTATGATGACACGTTTAGGTATACTGGAAGAGAACTTCAAGCTTATAAAACAGAACTGGTCCAGCATAGAATGGTTCTCAATTACCTCACAGCAGTGACAGGCGGATATTGTGTCACACTGGCAACACAGTACGGCGTGAAATGTTGCACATATATTACGAATAGCACCGAGGATCCGGTCGAGGTCATAGACCAAAAGATGGACGATATTCTCCAACTGAAGTGGGAATTTCGCAGGAGACACAATCTCACTCTTGCTGCTGTAGGTAATGAGCTGACTGGTTGGGTGTCATGGTTGAACCCGCGAAATTGGTTCTCTGGTTTAGGAGAATGGGCTCAAGGAGTCATAATGGATGTTGGGAAGTTTCTCCTATGTATCTTAGGTGTTGTCATATCCATTGGCTTGATATTTAGATGCGGTCAGGCTTTAATGAAGCGCAAACGTCGTACCTGGGTAATGAGTCTAAGGAGTGAGGAAATTGTAATTCCAGTGGATTTGATTTATGACCCAACGGTAGAAACAATGATGTGATGAAAATGCGATTATACGGTCCGTTTCTTTCACCTGTTTTTCCGTTTTCTCCAAGGTAAAAAGACCCACTTGGACGAGGAATTTGATGATCCTGTATACAGACAACTGATGGATTAAAGAAGAAGTTTTGACAACCTTATACACAGATATTTGATGAACTTTGCCATAGACCCCCAGTTTCCCTAGAAATTTTAAATGTACGCTAGCCCAACACTTTTGTAAGTCTATGGACATTGACAAAGCTTTTGCTCGCACCTTTTGGGCAAAAGCACAAAGAAGACTGCATTCAACAGACACCGAACAAGACTTCAACCGACAAATGTTCATTAACCTGACATAGAATACCACTGCATTTACCATAAGTGTTCTTTATCTTCATTTCTACAACCCTCAGGTAATGACACACATAGTCGATAGGGAATACAGGCACAGGTATCAGCAATCACATACCTCCCCCATTCATGTATCATCAACTAAAATGTGCTCCCCCATTTTGTTGCAACCAAAATCCGAAAAGAGCTCGGTAAAGTTTGACAGCCCATCCACAGACCCGTACCGCGGGATAAGAAGGAATTCAAATGTATACTTCGCAATACCTCGAAGCTTGATTTACAACACGTATGGCACGATGATACATGACCCCCCCCAAACATGGATTCATACACACATGCTTCTGCTATCTCACTAGGACATACCCTTTTCCTACCTTCTCCTCTCCTCCCCTACCCAACCATAGAAATGTATTAACCCCTGACATATATTTTTCTCTTTTTGAAATGTTTAGGAAGTGGCAGTTATTGTTGACTGCCAAAGGGTGGACTGTCAAAGTCAGAAAAATATCACGATGCACACTGCCATATTTGCACCTCATACAGGTCCGCGCTGCGCATGCGTGCGCTCTCCCGTGCGTGCGCATACTCGCTGATGCGGGCACCCGCAGGCGCACGGTATGTGCATTTACGGTAGAGTTTATGTGTTCGTAGCGTGCGACTCAATCGTTACATATTTTAACCATATAATGTATTTTGTAGATCATGGTCCCTTTGATAGATTCTGAAAGTTTAGTTAATGTAGCATGGTCATGGACAGAGAGATCCCTCTTTGTTTGATACGAAGGGTCAGACAGGGGTCATATAGTGGTGTTTAGTATCCATCGGAAGAGTATTTAATTAGCAATATTCCGGTGTTGGTTTGAAGCTGATTGATCGCTCGTGCGAATAGTTATGGACATAAGAAGTTTATGTCCATTTACTATTATTTGCACTTACTTATCCATGCGGCGGGAAACCTAGTTTCCCACCCACCTGAGCAGTTGGAAATTGTCACAGCCCACCTGTATGAATCAACCTATGACCTTTTGTTATAATGCGAAGACGAATTCCTGTGTCCAATGAACAATGAGATTGTAGGGACCATTGAACTGTATTGTGTGTGGGGCATAAATAGACAAGCCGATCATATCCAGCTCACTCTCTTCAACGGTTCTCATTGCTGATAATCGGGAGCTGGATATCGAGGCGCATGCGATCGTTCCCCTTGTGCGTAAGTTTTTCTCCGCAATCATATTGTTTTTCTTGTTATTGTGAGCCATATCTCTCTCTCTCTCTCTCTCACACTCTCTCTCTTCTCCTCTTTCTCTCTCGTAATCCCTTAAACGTAATAGTATTGTATTGTATTTCCTGTGTAGTTATCTGGTTAGGTAGTCTATGTTATATTGTAGTGTGTGACTTGTACTGTATTACCCTTTTTGCAAGTATAACATTCATATAAGGCGTTAGACCCTAAGCCCAGTAGTTGTGTATTTCTTATAGTGTTAAGTATTCTCAGAGCGTCGGTGACGCTCGAACAGCTTTTAAGTTAATTAGGTTACATCGTGTTGCACCTACACCCTATCTCTACACTAAGGTTTTACTGCATATTACATTGTTTATGGTTTAGATATAGAGGTTTAACATTGTGAGCGTCTGCGCCGCTGGTGATCTCCTCGTGGTCCCGAGCGTCCGCTACGCTATAGCGAACCATTACGTTAGTCAGTAGCCAATAGCGTGCCTGCCTGTGATCTCTTGGCCGTGAGCGAACGTGACGCTTGAGCGTCTCGACCACGGCTAAGCGATTGTTACGCAACGTGCGTACCCTTACGGTACTCCATACGTCAATAGCGTACAGTGTTCTTAGGCCTCTTAAAGGGTTTTAAATAAGATAAATATTTAGCTTTATCACAGCCTATTGTGGTGCCTGCGGCTACTAGGGACTTGGAGGACTCCAAGTTGCTAGACGTTGTCAGGGCACTGAAAATATATGTTTCCAGAACGGCTACAGTCAGAAAATCTGACTCGCTGTTTATCCTATATGCACCCAACAAGCTGGGTGCTCCTGCTTCTAAGCAGACTATTGCTCGTTGGATTTGTAATACAATTCAGCTTGCACATTCTGTGGCAGGCCTGCCACAGCCAAAATCTGTCAATGCCCATTCCACAAGGAAGGTGGGCTCATCTTGGGCGGCTGCCCGAGGGGTCTCGGCTTTACAACTTTGCCGAGCTGCTACTTGGTCAGGGGCAAACACATTTGCTATAAATTTGATACCCTGGCTGAGGAGGACCTGGAGTTCTCTCATTCGGTGTTGCAGAGTCATCCGCACTCTCCCGCCCGTTTGGGAGCTTTGGTATAATCCCCATGGTCCTTACGGAGTTCCCAGCATCCACTAGGACGTCAGAGAAAATAAGAATTTACTCACTGGTAATTCTATTTCTCGTAGTCCGTAGTGGATGCTGGGCGCCCATCCCAAGTGCGGTTTATCTGCAATATTTGTACATAGTTACTGTTAACTAAATCGGGTTATTGTTGAGCCATCTGTTGAGAGGCTCTGTTGTTTCATACTGTTAACTGGTTTTCATATCACGAGTTGTACGGTGTGATTGGTGTGGCTGGTATGAGTCTTACCCGGGATTCAAAATCCTTCCTTATTGTGTACGCTCGTCCGGGCACAGTGTCCTAACTGAGGCTTGGAGGAGGGTCATAGTGGGAGGAGCCAGTGCACACCAGGTAGTCTAAGATCTTTCTAGAGTGCCCAGCCTCCTTCGGAGCCCGCTATTCCCCATGGTCCTTACGGAGTGCCCAGCATCCACTACGGACTACGAGAAATAGAATTACCGGTGAGTAAATTCTTATTTTTCTTCTGTTGAAGCCATTCTGTTGTTGATCTACTTCTGTGCTTTGGGTCATTGTCCTGTTGCATCACCCATCTTCTGTTGAGATTCAATTGGTGGACAGATGGCCTTAAGTTCTCCTGCAAAAATAGGATTTTAATACCTACCAGTAAATCCTTTTCTCTTAGTCCGTAGAGGATGCTGGGGACACCAAAAGAACCATGGGGTATAGATGGGATCCGCAGGAGACATGGGCACTTTAAGACTTTGAAAAAGGGGTGTGCACTGGCTCCTCCCTCTATGCCCCTCCTCCAGACTCCAGTTATAGGAACTGTGCCCAGGGAGACGGACAAATTTCGAGGAAAGGATTTATTGTTAAAATAAGGTGATATTCATACCAGCACACGCCGCACGTGGCATTCAACAGAACCCAAGCCAACGGCATGAACCAATGTCAGCAACAGCGAGAAGGATAATGTATACCCAAGGGTATTCGGGCGCTGTGAGGCGAGATGCTCGGCTAAGCGGCAGCCAAGTTTGAGAGGGAAGTCACTCCCAATATAATTACGAAAGAAAAAGAAAGAAGTCTGCGCTGCAAGAGGGAAAGAGCAATGATCCACTAAATGTGTACAATTTGATAAATTTATTAAAAGCGCTAACTGATTAAAAAACAGCAATATTCTGTACAATTAAATGTGCCATGTGCATACAAAAAAAATTAATTTTTTTTGTATGCACATGGCACATTTAATTGTACAGAATATTGCTGTTTTTTAATCAGTTAGCGCTTTTAATAAATTTATCAAATTGTACACATTTAGTGGATCATTGCTCTTTCCCTCTTGCAGTGCAGCCTTCTTTCTTTTTCTTTCAATGTCAGCAACAGGCTGACTAAAAACATAACACAACATGCGTGTAACCAGAATTAATAACTGCAGATACAGTACGCACTGCGACGGGCGCCCAGCATCCTCTACTGACTAAGAGAAAATGATTTACCGGTAGGTATTAAAATCCTATTTTCTCATACGTCCTAGAGGATGCTGGGGACACCAAAAGAACCATGGGGTTTATACCAAAGCTCCAGAATGGGCGGGAGAGTGCGGATGACTCTGCAGCACCTATCGACCAAACTTGAGGTCGTCATCGGCCAGGGTATCAAACTTGTAAAACTTCGCAAAAGTGTTCGAAACCCGACCAAGTAGCAGCTCGGCAAAGTTGCAATGCCGAGACCCCTCGGGCAGCCGCCCAAGAAGAGCCCACCTTTCTAGTAGAATGGGCCTTCACCGATTCCGGTAATGGTAATCCGGTCGTGGAATGAGCATGCTGAATCGTGTTACAGATCCAGCGTGCAATGGTCTGTTTGGAAGCAGGACACCCAATCTTGTTGGGAGCATACAGGACAAACAGAGCTTCGGTTTTCCTAACCCGAGCTGTTCTGGCGATACATAGATTTTCAGAGCCCTGACCACATCCAAAGAGTTTGACTCAACGAAAGAGGCAGTAGCCACTGGCACCACAATAGGTTGGTTCATGTGGAAAGATGAAACCACCTTCGGCAGAAATTGTTGCCGAGTCCTCAACTCTGCTCTATCTTCATGAAAGATTAAATAAGGGCTCTTGTGAGACAAGGCCGCTAACTCAGACACCCGCCTTGCGGACGCCAAAGCCAACAGGATGACCACTTTCCAAGTGAGAAACTTCAACTCCGCCGTCTGTAAAGGCTCAAACCAATGCGATTGAAGGGACTACAACACCACGTTAAGGTCCCATGGCGCCACAGGGGGCACAAATGAAGGATGGATGTGCAACACACCCTTCACGAAAGTTTGAACTTCTGGAAGGGAAGCCAATTGCTTTTGAAAGAAAACTGATAGGGCTGAAATATGAACCTTAATTGAGGCCAACTTTAGGCCCGCCTCTACACCTGCTTGTAGAAAATGGAGAAAACGTCCTAGCTGAAACTCTTCCGCAGGAGCCTTCTTGGATTCACACCAAGACACATACTTCCTCCAAATGCGATGGTAATGTTTAGACGTTACTTCCTTCCTGGCCTGCAGAAGTGTGGGAATGACTTCTCTGGGAATACCCTTCCGTGCTAGGATCTGGCGTTCAACCGCCATGCCGTCAAACGTAGCCGCGGTAAGTCTTGGTATACGCATGGCCCCTGCTGTAACAGGTCCTCGCGTAGAGGAAGAGGCCAGGGATCTTCTATGAGTAATTCCTGAAGCTCTGGCTACCAAGCCCTCCTTGGCCAGTCTGGGACAATGAGGATTGCTTGAACCTTTGTTCTTCTTATGATCTTTAGAACTTTTGGAATGAGAGGAAGTGGAGAGAACACATACACCAACGGAAAACACCCATGGTGTCACCAGTGCATCCACTGCTATTGCTTGGGGGTCCCTGGACCAATATCTCTGAAGCTTTTTGTTGAGGCGCGACGCCATCATGTCTATGTGAGGAATTCCCCAACGAAATGTCACTTCTGTGAAGACCTCTTGATCCATTCTCCTGGATGGAGATCGTGTCTGCGGAGGAAGTCTGCTTCCCAGTTGTCCACTCCTGGAATGAAGATCGCTGACAGCGCTCTTGTATGCTTCTCTGCCCAGCGGAGAACCTTTGTGACTTCTGCCATTGCCGCTCTGCTTTTTGTTCCACCCTGGCGGTTTATGTACGCCACTGCTGTCACATTGTCCGATTGGATCAGCACGGGCAGATTGCGAAGATATTCCACCTGCACAAGGCCATTGTAAATGGCCCTTAACTCCAGAACGTTTATGTGGAGACAAGTTTCCTGGCTTGACCATCTTCCTTGGAAGTTTACCCCTGTCGTGACTGCACCCCACCCTTAGAGACTTGCATCCGTGATTATTAGGATCCAGTGCTGGATCCCGAACCTGCGCCCCTCCAGGAGGTGAGAGCTGTGCAGCCACCACAGGAGTGATATTCTGGTCTTTGAAGACAGGACTATCTTCCAGTGCATGTGCAGGTGGGATCCGGACCACTTGTCCAACAGGTCCCACTGAAATACTCTGGCATGGAATCTGCCAAACTGAATGGCCTCGTAGGTCGCCACCATCTTCCCCAGCAACCGAGTGCACTGATGGATTGACACTCTTGGTGGTTTCAAAATTTGTTTGATCAGGCTCTGAAGTTACTGAGCCTTTTCCACCGGAAGAAAAATTCTCTGTAGTTCTGTGTCCAGTATCATCCCTAAAAGTGACAACCTCGTTGCCGGAATCAACTGTGATTTTGGCAAGTTCAGGAGCCAACCGTGTTGTTGAAGAATTGACAGGGACAGGGCAACGTTTTTCACCGACTGGTCCCTGGATCTCACCTTTATCAGGAGATCGTCCAAGTACGGGATAATTGTGACTCCCTGCTTGCGAAGGAGAACCATAATTTCCGCCATTACTTTGGTGAAAATCCTCAGAGCCGTGGACAGACCAAACGGCAACGTCTGAAATTGGTAACGACAATCCTGAATTGCAAACCTCAGGTAAGCCTGATGTGGTGGATAAATGGGAGCATGTAAGTAGGCATCTTTTATGTCCACCGACACCATAAAATCCCCTTCCTCCAGACTTGAGATCACTGCTCGGAGAGACTCCATTTTGAATTTGAATCTTTTCAGGTAGAAATTGAGGGATTTCAGGTTCAGGATTGGCCTGACCGAGCCATCTGGCTTCGGAACCACAAATAGACTTGAATAAAAGCCTTCTCCCTGTTGTGACTGGGGAACCCTGACGATAAACTGATTTTGACACAACTTTTGTATGGCGTTGCAAATTACATCTCTGTCCGGAAGAGAAACTGGCAAGGCCGATTTGAAAAACCGGTGAGTGGGGATGTCTTGAAACTCCAGTTTGTACCCTTGGGATATTATTTGTAAAACCCATGGGTCCAGGTCCGAACGAACCCAGAACTGACTGAAGAGTTTGAGACGTGCCCCCACCGATGCGGACTCCCGCAGTGGAGCCCCAGCTTCATGCGCTGGATTTGGCAGAAGTTGGGGGAGGACTTCTGCTCCTGGGAACCCGCCATGGCTGGTGATTTTTTACCCTTTCCCCTTCCTCTAGCAGCAAGGAAGGAAGAACTTCGCCCTTTCTTGTATTTATTGGGCCGAAAGGACTGCATCTGATAGTGGTGTGTCTTTTGCTGCGAAGGCACATAAAGCAAAAATGATGACTTACCCGCGGTAGCCGTAGATACCAAATCAGCGAAGCAGTCACCAAACAAGACACCACCTTTGTACAGTAGGGATTCTATATTTTTCTTAGAGTCAGTATCAGCATTCCACTGATGAATCCACAAAGCTCATCTAGCTGAAACTGCCATGGCATTGGCCTTTGATCCCAAAAGGCCAATGTCCCTCGCAGCTTCCTTTAGGTAAAATGCCGCGTCCTTTATATAACCCAGCGTCAAGAGGATGTTATCCCTATCTGGGGTATCTATGTCAGATGACAAGTTATCTGCCCACTTTTCAATAGCACTACTCACCCACGCAGAGGCAGTGACCGGTCTGAGTAGTGTACCTGTGGTCGTATAAATGGATTTTAATGTAGCTTCCTGCTTACGATCTGCAGGGTCTTTAAGGGCTGCCCTGTCAGGTGACGGAAGAGCCACCTTTTTAGACAACCGCGATAGGGCCTTGTCCACAATGGGGTTTCTTTTCCTTATACATACAGACCCTTTTATCTGGAACAGCAGGGTCCTCAGTGATATACAATACCTCTTTAATAGCCACAATCATGTACTGAATGCTCTTTGACAATTTTGGATCTAATCTGGAATCATTATAGTAGACACTGGAATCAGTGTCCGTGTCGGTATCAGTGTCCGTCAACTGGGTAAACGTACATTTCTGTGACCCCGAGGGGACCTGAACTTGTAATAACATATCTTCCACAGATTTCTTCCATGCCTGGGTCTGAGACTCAGACTTGTCCAATCTTTTACTAATACGAGCTACATTAGCATTCAATACATTTACCAAATCAGGAGTCGGCAGAGCCGACATTGTCACCCCCACCGCCTTTTGCGTCTCTAATACAGTCTCCTCCTGTGAAGAGCACTCGGCCTCAGACATGCCGACACACGTGTAATACACACCCACAGACATACTGGGCTTATAGGGGACAGACCCACAGAGAAGCCTGTCAGAGAGGCACAGAGGGAATTTGCCAGCTCACACCCCAGCGCCAAATCAATGAGTCAGAAGTGTTAACTAAAATGCCCCAGACCTGTAGCACTTTTTATATTATATAATATAGCACCAAATAACCTGCCCCCCCCCCCGTTTTGCACCCTGATACTTGTTCAGCAGCGAGGAAGGACCAGCGTCTCTGCAGCCAGCGGAGAGGAAATGGCGCCGAGTGTGCTGTGGGGACGAAGCTCCGACCCCTTAATGGCGCGCTTCCGTCCCGCTCTTTTATAATATTGATTATACTGGTGGGGGTTAGGACAGTGTCTTACACTAATATCCCCTCTTGCCAGACTTTTAAGCTGCCCAGGGTGCCCCCCCCTGCACCGCTGTGTGTGTGAGTGGGAGCTTGGCGCGCAGCATCCGACCGCTGCGCAGTACCTCAGGGAAATGCCATCACTGACGTCTTCTTTCTTCTTCTACTCACCTGTCTTCTGACATCTGGCTCTGTAAGGGGGGTGACGGCCAGCTGTGGGAGTGAGCATCTAGGCGTACCAAGCGATCAAACCCTCAGGAGCTAATGGTGTCCTGTAGCCAGAAGCAGAGCCCTTGAACTCACTAGAAGTGAGTCATACTGCTCTCCCCTCAGTCCAACGAAGCAGGGAGGTTGTTGCCAGCAGCCTCCCTGAACATAAAAAAAACTAACAAAAAAGTTTTTTCAGAGAAACTCAGTAGAGCTCCCCTGTAGTGCGTCCAGTCTCACTGGGAACAATTCTAAAACTGGAGTCTGGAGGAGGGGCATAGAGGGAGGAGCCAGTGCACACCCCTTTTTCAAAGTCTTAAAGTGCCCATGTTTCCTACAGATCCCGTCTATACCCCATGGTTCTTGAAGTGTCCCCAGCATCCTCTACGGACTAAGAGAAAAGGATTTACCGGTAGGTATTAAAATCCTATTTTTTTCCCCACACATAGTGTTGTGTGTTCCTTCCAAACAACTCAACTTTGGTTTCATCTGTCCACAGAATATTTTGCCAGTAGTGCTGTGGAACATTCAGGTGCTCTTTTGCAAACTTTACGTGCAGCAATGGGTTTTTTTTGGACAGCAGTGGCTTCCTCTGTGGTATCCTCCCATGAACTCCATTCTTGTTCAGTGTTTTACGTATGGTAGATTCGTCAGAGATGTTAGCATGTGCCAGAGACTTCTGTAAGTCTTTAGCTGACACTCTAGGATTCTTCTTCACCTCATTGAACATTCTGCACTGTGCTCTTGCAGTCATCTTTACAGGACGCCCACTCCTAGGGAGAGTAGCAACAGTGCTGAACTTTCTCCATTTATAGACAATTTGTCTTACTGTGGACTGATGAACATCAAGGCTTTTAGAGATACTTTTGTAACCCTTTCCAGCTTTATGCAATTCAACAATTCTTAATCGTAGGTCTTCTGAGAGCTCTTTTCTGCAAGGCATGGTTCACATCAGGCAATGCTTCTTGAGAATTGCAAACTCAAAACTGGTGTGTTTCTTATAGGGCAGGGCAGCTTTAACCAACACCTCCAATCTCGTCTCACTGATTGGACTCCAGGTTGGCTGACTCCTGACTCAAATTAGCTCTTGGAGAAGTCATTAGCCTAGGGGTTCACATACTTTGTCCACCCTGCACTGTGAATGTTTACATGGTGTGTTCAATAAAAACATGAGAACATATAATTGTGTGGTTTTCGTTTCAGCAGATTGTTTGTCTATTGTGACTTAGAGGAAGATCAGAACACATTTTATGACCAATTGATGCACAGATCCAGGAATTTCCAAAGGGTTCACATACTTTTTCTTGCAACTGTATATAACCTTAAAATTAAGTGGATTATTAAAGATATCATGGGTTAACTATCTACAGTAACGGGAAGCACATCATGTTATCATATTTATGGTAGACACATGATTGAAATGATAATGGCCCTCATTCAGAGTTGTTCGCTCGCAAGCTGCTTTTAGCAGCTTTGCACACGCTAAGCCGCCACCTACTGGGAGTGAATCTTAGCTTATCAAAATTGCGAACGAAAGATTCGCAATATTGCGAGAAGACTTCTCTGTGCAGTTTCTGAGTAGCTCGAGGCTTACTCTTCCAGTGATATCAGTTCAGTGCTTGTCGTTCCTGGTTTGACGTCACAAACACACCCAGCGTTCGCTCAGACACTCCTCCGTTTCTCCAGCCACTCCCGCGTATTTCCCAGAAACGGTAGCGTTTTTTCAAACACTCCCATAAAACGGCCTGTTTCCGCCCAGAAACACCCACTTCCTGTCAATCACATTACGATCACCAGAACGAAGAAAAAACCTCGTAATGGCGTGAGTATAATACCTAACTGCATAGCAAATTTACTTGGCACAGTTGCACTGCGGACATTGCGCATGCGCATTAGCGACTAATCACTCCGTTGCGAGAAAAAAATAACGAGCGAACAACTCAGAATGATCCCCAATGTTCCCAAAACTGTTATGCTGGTAGGTAGGAATGTATAATACATATGTGGATGAAGTAGGAAACTCACACTATGTGCCGGATGTAATGAAGCCCAAGATCGCTGGAGGTGCGAGATGCCAACCGATCTCCGAAGTTGTTTTTAAAGGGGCAATCACTTACAAGGCATGGTTTCCCCTTGAAAGTGATTGTCCCTTTAAAAACAAACAAACCGTGAGATATGCCAGCATCTCGCACCTTCGGAGATCTGAAGCGTCATTACATCCTGCCCTAGAGATCTAATACCAGATTGTTTTCTAAATAGATTGTATAGAATCCTCCTGACATAAGAAATCACGTAAAGAAAGGTGTATCCCAATATGAAAAGCTTTTGTGATTCGCTGTCTGGCACGGTCTGGAACCAACTTTTGAGTGGCTGATCCTCCAATTTTGGTTGACCATGGAGAACTGTATAACTCTTTGATCTGCATTTAATTTCTGTAAGGAAGCCATGTTTGACAAGGGATACAATTATGCTTTCTTTTTAATTCTTGAACCCACTCTACTGATGTGGTTTGTCTGTTATGCATTTTGTAAACAAGCTGTGTGTTTATATTCTTTACTGATGTTATTTCTGCTGTTTTTGTTTTCTTCTGGCTCGATATGGCATAAAAACAATCTCATATTCAGGAGAGGTGAGACTATATAATGGCAACCAGTGTTTAATAAAATGTATCATGGGTTGCCCTCAACTGTTGCATTGTGGGGGTAATAACAAAAACTCCACCTGAAATAATGTGGGTTTAAGCCACATTAACAGAGCTCTCTGGTGCTGAATGCTCTATCATATTGTAAGTATTATTTTGACTTATGAGCCAATGATTCTCCAAAATTTGTGGAGCCCAATACCCACTCTTAGGGGGTCATTCCAACCTGATCGCACGCTGCCATTTTGCGCAGCGGTCAGGTCACTACTGCGCATGCATATGCACCGCAATGCGCAGGTGCGTCATACGAGTACAAAGCGGATTGTTGCTGTGCGATGGATTTAAGAATCCATTCGCACAGCCGATCGCAAGGAGCTTGACAGGAAGAAGGCATTTATGGGTGTCAACTGACCGTTTTCTGCAAGTGGTTGGGAAAACGCAGGGGTGTCCAAGCGTTTGCAGGGCGGGTGTCTGACCTCAATTTCCGGGAGCGGACAGGCTGAAGTGATCGCAAGCGCCGAGTAAGTTCTGAGCTACTCAGAAACCGCATAAACTATTTTTGTACCGCTTGGCTGCACATGCGATTGCACCCTTGCACAGCAAATATACACTCCCCAGGGGCAGTGACTATGCGTTTGCACCCTTGCAAAAAGTAGCTAGCGAGCGATCAACTCGGAATGCCCCCTTAGCCTTTTAGTAAAACACACACAACAACCCTGTAACAAACAAGAAATATAAATCTTTATTAGGCTACACAATAGTTTCACTCTTGAACCACAACCAATATGGTAACGCCCCCACTCCAAAATAGGTAGCAAATGCAGTGGCAATAGAAATGCATTGAGAAAAAAAAATTTCAATAGAATTATATAAAGGTATTATGGAATGAAATTTTAAACACAAAAAATAATTTTGGGGAAATGTAATATAATTTTAGCAGCAATCTTAAACTCATCACAAGTCAATTACAATTTTAGTCTACACGTTGCTGGATTTAGGGCTCGATTCAGACCTGATCGCTGATCGACTGCGCATGCATACAGATCATAGTGCACACGCGCGAGGCCAAACAGCAAAATAATCTAGCATTTTTGTTTTTTTATCACTAGGCGTACTCAAGTTGATTGACAGTAAGCGGACGTGTGTGGGTGGTAACTGGCTGTTTTCTGGGTGGGTGTGTGACGTCAGCTCCTCCCCAAAGAGCCTGTTGCTATCGCACTGTGGGAGTAGGTCCTGGGCTATGCACAGACTGGAAAAAAAACATTTGATGGTGAGTGAGTTGCGAACGGATTAGCAGCTGACCAGCGTTTGCAGAGATTTTTGCAAGGCATATGCAGACTTGCATGAGGCGGGTATTCACTTTGGGCAGCTAATATCAGAACACAAACCTCTGCAAATTCACAGAGGAACAGTCAGGTCTGAATTAGGCTCTTAATAGCTAGTGGCTATGAAGGTTAAAATGCAAGTCACCAGCAACGCACAGTGTTTTAGAACCTCCAAAAAGCCTTTTTTTCTCAAAGGCTGTTTTAAAAACACTGACATTGCACAATTTCTACCTCACCACCTCCTCTATGCAAGGAAACTTATTGGCTAAAATGAATTGGTAGTTGTTGCAGGAGTTCGTGGAAGACAGTAGTTTGGTGGGGTCTGCCGAGGTAATAGATAGTAGGCTGGTGGAGTCTGAAGATTTGATATAACTTACTGAGTGCTGTGTATGTGGATTTGCCTTGACATTGGGGGTCATGCCGACCCGATCGCAGCGTGCTTTTGTTCGCACAGCTGCAACCGGGTCACTACTGTGCACGCGCGTGGGCCGTAATGCGCACTACGGACCACGCACGTCGTGGCCATTGCTGGGCAACGACGCTGACTACGAAGAAAGCGGTCACAGCAGCGACCACAAGACTGACTGCAGGAAGGCGTTTTGGGGCGGAAACTCACCGTTTGGAGCCATTTTCAGGGAGTAGTAAGGAAAACACAGGCGTGTGCAGGCGAGCGGAGGGAGGATGTCTGACGTCAAAGCCGTGCTCATCATCGCTGGATCCGTCACACAGGGTAAGTATGTCCAGGGCTGGTCTTGTTTTGCAGGAAACTTTTTTAGCATAGCAGGGCTGCACAAGCATTCGCAGCCCTGCTATGCTAAAATACACGGAGATTAGTTGATCGCACCAGCAGCAAAAAGTTGCTTGGTACGATCAACTCGGAATGAGGACCATTGTGTCTTAAATTACTTCAGTTTTGTCTTTTTTTTCCCCCTTCTTTCTGTGTTCACTGCCTTATTTGTGTGAGTGGTGTGTGCTTGTAGTGATGAGCGGGTTCGGTTTCTCGGAAACCGAACCCCCCCGAACTTCACGCTTTTTACATGGGTCCGAGGCAGACTCGGATCTTCCCGCCTTGCTCGGTTAACCCGAGCGCGCCCGAACGTCATCATCCCGCTGTCGGATTCTCGCGAGACTCGGATTCTATATAAGGAGCCGCGCGTCGCCGCCATTTTCACACGTGCATTGAGATTGATAGGGAGAGGACGTGGCTGGCGTCCTCTCCGTTTAGAGTAGACTAGAGAGTAGTAGAGACACTTGATTTACTAATTTTGGGGAGCATATTAGGAGTACTACTTGCTGATAGTGTGACCAGTGACCACCAGTTTAATTAATCCGTTCTCTGCCTGAAAAAAAACGATACACAGTCACATACCATATCTGTGCTCAGCCTCAGTGTGCTGCATCATCTATGTAATACTGTATATCTGACTGTGCTGAGTGCTCACTGCTCACACAGCTTAATTGTGGGGCAGACTGGGGAGCAGTTATAGCAGGAGTACATATTTTAACAGTGCACACTTTTGCTGCCAGAGTGCCACTGCCAGTGTGACTGACCAGTGACCACTGACCACCAGTATATTGTGATTGTCTGCCTGAAAAAGTTAAACACTCGTCGTGTGGTGTTTTTATTCTATAAACGCATTCTGCTGACAGTGTCCAGCAGGTCCGTCATTATATAATATATACCTGTCCGGCTGCAGTAGTGATATATATATATATTTTTATATCATTATCATACAGTCTATATTAGCACTGCAGCAGACGCAGTACGGTAGTCCACGGCTGTAGCTACCTCTGTGTCGGCAGTCGCTCGTCCATCCATAATTGTATACCACCTACCCGTGGTGTTTTTTTTTTTTCTATCTTCTTGATACTAGTAGCTTACTTTAGGAGTCTGCAGTGCTGAGCTGACAGTGTCCAGCAGGTCCGTCATTATATAATATATACCTGTCCGGCTGCAGTAGTGATATATATATATTTTATATCTCATTATCATCCAGTCTATATTAGCAGCAGACGCAGTACGGTAGTCCACGGCTGTAGCTACCTCTGTGTCGGCAGTCGCTCGTCCATCCATAATTGTATACCACCTACCCGTGGTGTTTTTTTTTTTTTCTATCTTCTTGATACTAGTAGCTTACTTTAGGAGTCTGCAGTGCTGAGCTGACAGTGTCCAGCAGGTCCGTCATTATATAATATATACCTGTCCGGCTGCAGTAGTGATATATATATATATATATATATTTTTTTTATATCATTATCATCCAGTCTATATTAGCAGCAGACGCAGTACGGTAGTCCACGGCTGTAGCTACCTCTGTGTCGGCAGTCGCTCGTCCATCCATAAGTATACTAGTATCCATCCATCTCCATTGTTTACCTGAGGTGCCTTTTAGTTGTGCCTATTAAAATATGGAGAACAAAAATGTTGAGGTTCCAAAAATAGGGAAAGATCAAGATCGACTTCCACCTCGTGCTGAAGCTGCTGCCACTAGTCATGGCCGAGACGATGAAATGCCAGCAACGTCGTCTGCCAAGGCCGATGCCCAATGTCATAGTACAGAGCATGTAAAATCCAAAACACCAAATATCAGTAAAAAAAGGACTCAGAAATCTAAAATAAAATTGTCAGAGGAGAAGCGTAAACTTGCCAATATGCCATTTACCACACGGAGTGGCAAGGAACGGCTGAGGCCCTGGCCTATGTTCATGGCTAGTGGTTCAGCTTCACATGAGGATGGAAGCACTCAGCCTCTCGCTAGAAAAATGAAAAGACTCAAGCTGGCAAAAGCACAGCAAAGAACTGTGCGTTCTTCGAAATCACAAATCCACAAGGAGAGTCCAATTGTGTCGTTTGCGATGCCTGACCTTCCCAACACTGAACGTGAAGAGCATGCGCCTTCCACCATTTGCACGCCCCCTGCAGGTGCTGGAAGGAGCACCTGCAGTCCAGTTCCTGATAGTCAGATTGAAGATGTCAGTGTTGAAGTACACCAGGATGAGGAGGATATGGGTGTTGCTGGCGCTGGGGAGGAAATTGACCAGGAGGATTCTGATGGTGAGGTGGTTTGTTTAAGTCAGGCACCCGGGGAGACACCTGTTGTCCGTGGGAGGAATAGGGCCATTGACATGCCTGGTGAAAATACCAAAAAAAATCAGCTCTTCGGTGTGGAAGTATTTCAACAGAAATGCAGACAACATTTGTCAAGCCGTGTGTTGCCTTTGTCAAGCTGTAATAAGTAGGGGTGAGGACGTTAACCACCTCGGAACATCCTCCCTTATACGTCACCTGCAGCGCATTCATCATAAGTCAGTGACAAGTTCAAAAACTTTGGGCGGAAGCAGTCCACTGACCAGTAAATCCCTTCCTCTTGTAACCAAGCTCACGCAAACCACCCCACCAACTCCCTCAGTGTCAATTTCCTCCTTCCCCAGGAATGCCAATAGTCCTGCAGGCCATGTCACTGGCAATTCTGACGAGTCCTCTCCTGCCTGGGATTCCTCCGATGCATCCTTGCGTGTAACGCCTACTGCTGCTGGCGCTGCTGTTGTTGCTGCTGGGAGTCGATGGTCATCCCAGAGGGGAAGTCGTACTCGTAAGACCACTTTTACTACTTCCACCAAGCAATTGACTGTCCAACAGTCCTTTGCGAGGAAGTTGAAATATCACAGCAGTCATCCTGCTGCAAAGCGGATAACTGAGGCCTTGGCATCCTGGGCGGTGAGAAACGTGGTTCCGGTATCCATCATTACTGCAGAGCCAACTAGAGACTTGTTGGAGGTACTGTGTCCCCGGTACCAAATACCATCTAGGTTCCATTTCTCTAGGCAGGGGATACCGAAAATGTACACAGACCTCAGAAAAAAACTCACCAGTGTCCTAAAAAATGCAGTTGTACCAAATGTCCACTTAACCACGGACATGTGGACAAGTGGAGCAGGGCAGGCTCAGGACTATATGACTGTGACAGCCCACTGGGTAGATGTATGGACTCCCACCGCAAGAACAGCAGCGGCGGCACCAGTAGCAGCATCTCGCAAACGCCAACTCTTTCCTAGGCAGGCTACGCTTTGCATCACCGCTTTCCAGAATACGCACACAGCTAAAAACCTCTTACGGCAACTGAGGAAGATCATCGCAGAATGGCTTACCCCAATTGGACTCTCCTGTGGATTTGTGGCATCGGACAACGCCAGCAATATTGTGTGTGCATTAAATCTGGGCAAATTCCAGCACGTTCCATGTTTTGCACATACCTTGAATTTGGTGGTGCAGAATTATTTAAAAAACGAGAGGGGCGTGCAAGAGATGCTGTCGGTGGCCAGAAGAATTGCGGGACACTTTCGGCGTACAGGCACCACGTACAGAAGACTGGAGCACCACCAAAAACTACTGAACCTGCCCTGCCATCATCTGAAGCAAGAAGTGGTAACGAGGTGGAATTCAACCCTCTATATGCTTCAGAGGTTGGAGGAGCAGCAAAAGGCCATTCAAGCCTATACAACTGAGCACGATATAGGAGGTGGAATGCACCTGTCTCAAGCGCAGTGGAGAATTATTTCAACGTTGTGCAAGGTTCTGCAACCTTTTGAACTTGCCACACGTGAAGTCAGTTCAGACACTGCCAGCCTGAGTCAGGTCATTCCCCTCATCAGGCTTTTGCAGAAGAAGCTGGAGACATTGAAGGAGGAGCTAACAGAGCGATTCCGCTAGGCATGTGGGACTTGTGGATGGAGCCCTTAATTCGCTTAACAAGGATTCACGGGTGGTCAATCTGTTGAAATCAGAGCACTACATTTTGGCCACCGTGCTCGATCCTAGATTTAAAACCTACCTTGGATCTCTCTTTCCGGCAGACACAAGTCTGCTGGGGTTCAAAGAACTGCTGGTGACAAAATTGTCAAGTCAAGCGGAACGCGACCTGTCAACATCTCCTCCTTCACATTCTCCCACAACTGGGGGTGCGAGGAAAAGGCTCAGAATTCCGAGCCCACCCGCTGGCGGTGATGCAGGGCAGTCTGGAGCAACTGCTGATGCTGACATCTGGTCCGGACTGAAGGACCCGACAACGATTACGGACATGTCGTCTACTGTCACTGCATATGATTCTCTCCCCATTGAAAGAATGGTGGAGGATTATATGAGTGACCGCATCCAAGTAGGCACGTCAGACAGTCCGTACGTATACTGGCAGGAAAAAGAGGCAATTTGGAGGCCCTTGCACAAACTGGCTTTATTCTACCTAAGTTGCCCTCCCACAAGTGTGTACTCCGAAAGAGTGTTTAGTGCCGCCGCTCACCTTGTCAGCAATCGGCGTACAAGGTTACATCCAGAAAATGTGGAGAAGATGATGTTCATTAAAATGAATTATAATCAATTCCTCCGTGGAGACATTCACCAGCAGCAATTGCCTCCACAAAGTACACAGGGAGCCGAGATGGTGGATTCCAGTGGGGACGAATTGATAATCTGTGAGGAGGGGGATGTACACGGTGATATATCGGATGATGATGGAGGTGGACATCTTGCCTCTGTAGAGCCAGTTTGTGCAAGGAGAGATTAATTGCTTCTTTTTTGGTGGGGGTCCAAACCAACCCGTCATTTCAGTCAGTCGTGTGGCAGACCCTGTCACTGAAATGATGGGTTGGTTAAAGTGTGCATGTCCTGTTTATACAACATAAGGGTGGGTGGGAGGGCCCAAGGACAATTCCATCTTGCACCTCTTTTTTCTTTCATTTTTCTTTGCGTCATGTGCTGTTTGGGGAGGGTTTTTTGGAAGGGCCATCCTGCGTGACACTGCAGTGCCACTCCTAGATGGGCCAGGTGTTTGTGTCGGCCACTAGGGTCGCTTAGCTTACCTCACACAGCTACCTCATTGCGCCTCTTTTTTTCTTTGCGTCATGTGCTGTTTGGGGAGTGTTTTTTGGAAGGGCCATCCTGCGTGACACTGCAGTGCCACTCCTAGATGGGCCAGGTGTTTGTGTCGGCCACTAGGGTCGCTTAGCTTACTCACACAGCTACCTCATTGCGCCTCTTTTTTTCTTTGCGTCATGTGCTGTTTGGGGAGTGTTTTTTGGAAGGGCCATCCTGCGTGGCACTGCAGTGCCACTCCTAGATTGGCCAGGTGTTTGTGTCGGCCACTAGGGTCGCTTAGCTTACTCACACAGCTACCTCATTGCGCCTCTTTTTTTCTTTGCGTCATGTGCTGTTTGGGGAGTGTTTTTTGGAAGGGCCATCCTGCGTGACACTGCAGTGCCACTCCTAGATGGGCCAGGTGTTTGTGTCGGCCACTAAGGTCGCTTAGTTTAGCCATCCAGCGACCTTGGTGCAAATTTTAGGACTAAAAATAATATTGTGAGGTGTGAGGTGTTCAGAATAGACTGAAAATGAGTGGAAATTATGGTTATTGAGGTTAATACTTTGGGATCAAAATGACCCCCAAATTCTATGATTTAAGCGGTTTTTTGAAAAAAACACCCGAATCCAAAACACACCCAAATCCGACAAAAAAAATTCGGTGAGGTTTTGCCAAAACGCGTTCGAACCCAAAACACGGCCGCGGAACCGAACCCAAAACCAAAACCCGAAAAATTTCCGGTGCTCATCACTATGTGCTTGTAAATGTTTGTAGTATCTTTAGGCTTTCTGATTTTATTGTTATGTGTGCAATTTGCAATAGAGGAGAGTGTGAGGTGAGGGGATGAGGAGTTTAGGGAGAGTGAGGAGAAGCAGTTATTTTTACCGTGTGGCAAACGGATAGGTAAAATAGGGAGTTAGCCTGTCCCTGATAAAACCAAATCTGAGTGCTGCCCTAATTTCTAGCATATTCCCTTTGAATGATTGCATTCTGAATCGCCTTTCTGAAAAATACTTACCGGAACCCCGGAGGATCGGAGACCTGACCCGGTAGTGATAATCACATGACGAACAGGATCCAAACGATGCCACTGAAGCTGCCAGGAAATGGTAAATCCCCACTGGGCTACTAAGGATATGCTGACGTTATAACAAGTCAACATTTCATGAATGTCAGATATTGTCGACATTCTAATGTCAACATATCATACCCAACCTGTTATTGGACAATAAATGCCAGTTGACTGACAAGTCATCAGGATATCAGTAGTGTGAACAGGACACATCTTAATGTTGAAATGACATCACATGAGCAGAAACTTCAACAAATTTTCACTGAGGAAATTTTGCTTGGGTTGCATCTCCAGGTTACAAACAGACTCCAATCCCAATATTAGTCTGGTGAGCATTTCACTGCTAGCATGTGTTTAAGGTTTTAAAATACTTATTTTCTAAAGGATACTAAACTTAAATGATGTCATCTGTGCTACATGTAATAGACATTAGTCTGCCAGGTTTAACCTAAGTTATAACTAGGGTTGCAGAATAGCGTCAAGGATAGGAATTTTTGGGGTTCCTACATTAAATCCCTTTCTCAGAGTCCTTGGGGATACTGGAAACTCTGGCTTATTACATATGGAGTGAGGAGCTTGAGACTTTCAATCTGGCACTATCTAAACCAGGATCCTTCTCCTCATAAACCCTCCCAGACACAGAGAAAATAGGATTTTGGTACTTACCAGGTAAATCCTTTTCTTTGAATCCATAGGGGGCACTGGAGTATTCTTGTGATATGGACGGCTTTAGCAAGAACAGGGCACTGAATATTTAAATTTAGAACTCTCTTCCCCTCCACATCCCAGAGTACCTCAGTGTTTTTTACTGAGCCGAACAGGAGCTATAGAGAGGTTGACAATGGAGAATTACATATAACATAACGGACAACAATAAAGTTAACACATAACGTTACTGACAACTAAACAGTTGACACCATAACCGATAGAACTTGAAACTTTGAACCAGTCGGTGAGAATGTGTTACCATAAGATCCCCTGAACTTACCACAAACCAGGTAAAACTGTTCTGGGTGGGCGTCCAGTGCCCCCTATTCAAAGAAAAGGATTTACCTGGTAAGTATCAAAATCCTATTTTCTTTTTCATCCACTAGGTGTCACTGGAGTACTCTTGGGACGTACCAAAGCTTCCCCCGTGGGCGGGAGAGCTGTTTGGCACCTGTAACACTAGGCAGCCAAAGCTAGATGCTGATGCCGCAAACGTATCAAACTTGTAAAAGCGCACAAACGTGTGCACTGATGACCATGTAGCCGCACGGCAAAGCTGCGTCGTAGAAGCCCCATGACCAGTTGCCCATGAAGTTCCCACAGAACGTGTGGAATGAGCTGTTACTGATGTAGGCGGCTGTAACCTAGCATGAAGGTAAGCCTGATGTATGGTCAGTTTAATCCATCTGGATAAGGTCTGCTTAGAAGCTAGCCAACCCATCTTGGCAGCATCATAGAGAACAAACAACGTATCAGTCTTACGAACTGTAGACGTTCGGGATACATAAACGCGTAGTGCGCATACCACATCCAAAGTTACAGAATCTTCTGTTAACATAGGAACTACTACTGGTTGATTGATGTGAAAAGATGACACTACCTTTGGCAAGAAAGCGGGATTCGTCCGAAGTTCCGCTCTGTCATCATGAAACACCAAATACGGTGGCTTGCATGACAAGGCACCTAAATCTGAAACACGCCTTGCCGAAGCTAAGGCTAGGAGAAAAATTGTTTTCCAAGTGAGACACTTAATATCCACTTGTTGTAAGGGTTCAAAATATGAAGACTGTAAGAAATCCAAAACCAGATTCAAGTCCCATGGCGCCGTAGGTGGAATGCATGGAGGCTGTACTCTGAGGACACCTTGCAGAAAGGTGTGTACAGACGGCAATAGAGCCAATCGTCTTTGAAAGTAAATTGACAAAGCAGATACCTGCACCTTTAATGTAGATAAACGCAGTCCTCCATCTAACCCCGTCTGTAGAAATAACAAAAGACGGGATAACTTGAAAGATGATGTCGGAAACTTCCGAACTTCACACCAACCTATATAGGCACGCCAAATTCTGTAATAATGAGCTGCCGTAACTGGCTTCCTAGCTCGTAACATGGTTGGTATAACAGATTCTGGAATGCCCTCTCTTCTTAAGAGGGCGGTCTCAACAGCCATCCCGTCAAACGCAGCCACGCTAAATCGAGGTAAAGGAACGGACCCTGTTGTAACAGGTCCGGACGTAGTGGGAGCGGCCAAGGATCGTCTGCGAATAGTCCGCGGAGATCCGAGAACCAAGCTCTCCGAGGCCAATGAGGCGCCACTAGTATTACTGTGGCGGACTCTCTTTTGATCCGTTTTAGCAACAGAGGGAGCAGCGGAAACGGTGGAAACAGATACACGAGGTTGTACGGCCACGTGATTGTGAGAGCATCCACCACCACTGCCTTTGGATCTCGCGTTCTGGACACATACTGGGGCGTTTGGTGATTGTGGCGAGATGCCATCAGGTCCACTTGAGGGTAACCCCACCTCTGGACCAACATGTGAAACACCTCTGGATTTAATGCCCATTCTCCTGGATGAAAATTCCGACGGCCGAGATAATCCGCCTCCCAGTTGTCCACTCCCGGAATGAACACTGCCGACAATATCACTTGGTGATGCTCGGCCCAATTGAGGATTTGAGCTACTTCCCGCATTGCCATGCGGCTTCTCGTTCCTCCTTGTTTGTTGATGTACGCGACCGCCGTCGCGTTGTTTGACTGCACCTGGACAGTGAGACCAAAGCATGTGCACTGCTTGTCGTAGCGCATTGTAAATTGCCCGGACTTCCAGGACATTTATAGACAGCAATCTTTCGTGATCCGCCCAGAAACCCTGGAGCTGACAATTTTGAACAACAGCTCCCCAACCTCTGAGACTCGCGTCCGTCGTTAGAATTATCCAATTCCAGGCGCCGAACCGTTTCCCTGCGGTTAGATTGTGTACTTTGAGCCACCAGAGTAGAGATACCCTGGCCCGTGGCGACAACCTCACCCTGTGGTGAATCTGCAGATGCAAGCCCGACCACTGTGCGAGCACATCCAGTTGAAAAGGACGTGAGTGAAATCTTCCGAACTGAAGCGCTTCCAAAGCCGCCACCATTGTGCCTAAGGGGCGAATGCACAAATGTACCGAGACTGTGCGTGGCTTGAGCACTAATTGTACCAGATGACGAATAATCTGTACTTTCTGTTCTGGTAGGTAAATTTTGATTTACTGTGTCGAGAATCATACCTAGGAATTGAAGTCGTTGAGACGGAATTAGATGTGATTTCTTGAAGTTGACAATCCAACCGTGCTGAACTAGTACATTGTACGTTAGCAACGCATGTTGGAGGAGCATCTGTTGAGACGGAGCTTTGATGAGCAGATCGTCCAAGTACGGAACTATTATCACTCCAAGGGATCTGAGATGAGCTATCATCACAGACATCACTTTGGTGAATACCCGAGGCACTGACGAGAGGCCAAACGGTAGAGCCTGAAACTGGTAATGGTTCTGCCGTATTGCAAAACGCAAGAACCTCTGATGAGGTGGCCAAATCGGAATGTGTAAGTACGCATCCCTGAGATCCAGCGCAATCATGAATTCCTGTGGCTCTAAACCTGCAATTACTGACCGCAGTGATTCCATCTTTTATCTGTAGTAAGTGACGTACTGATTGAGGCCCTTTAGTTCAATATTGGCCTGACCGAGCCATCCGGCTTTGGTACCACAAACAGACTGGAATAATAACCCTGACCTTGTTGGTGTACCGGGACCGGAATCAAAACTGCTGAATCCAGCAGAGACTGAATTGCAATTTGCAGAACCGCCCTCTTGTCGTCCGACACAGGCAGTCCGGTCTTGAAAAACCGCATTGGCGGGAGACAGTCGAACTCTATCTTGTAACCTTTTAACACTAAATTGCGGATCCACCCATCTGTGGATGTGTGGAACCACGCCAAATGGAACGTCTGAAGGCGTGCCCCCACAACTGGAGATCCGAGATGGGCTGGGAGCCCGTCATACCACTGGCTTGTCGGTGACCTTAGTGTCCTGACGACTGGTGTTTGTTTGTTGAAAACCACGTCCTCGACCTCGACTACCAGGCGTGGCTGTTCCTCTACCACGGCCTCGAAAGGGCTGAGGTCTAAAGGATTTGAACGCCGGGCCAGAGTATTTTCGTCTAGGTACCGTTGGAGGCAATGGTAGGAAAACGGACTTCCCTCCCGTGGCCTTAGAAATCCATTTGTCCAATTCAGGACCAAACAACTTCCCACCCCCGTTTGGTAACGCCTCTATACCTCTCTTAACCTCTGCCTCCGCTTGCCAAGATCGCAGCCAGAGTGCTCATCGTGCCGTAACTAGCGATGATGAAAGGCGAGAACTGAGCTGACAGACGTCAGTAGAAGCTGTACATAGATACTCAGCAGCTTCACAGATTTGATCAGCGCGAAGTATAAGATGATCGTCATGTAGACCAGACTTGAGTTCTGTTATCCATACAATTAGCGCCTTAGTGACCCAAATGCCAACCAACCCAGGTCTAAGCAACACTCCTGCTGCTATATACATGGACTTTAGCATAGTTCTATTTTCCGGTACTGGTATGGTTAATTTCTTTGTAAGTTTTGACAAAGACGAATCCACCATTGGCGGATTCTCCCATGTAGATGTCACAGACTCTGGAAACGGGTAACTAGACTTAAATCTGCGAGGTATAGAAAACCGTTTATCCGTATTCTTCCGTGTTTCCACTAACATCTTATTAAGAGATTCCGAAACAGGAAAACACATCGGAAATCTGTCGTTTAGTAAATACGACTTCATCATTTGTCAGAGGCTCCTCAGTTTCTGTAAACTTCAGAGACTGACACACCGCTCTGATGAGATTATTAATGCCTAGGCTGTCAAAATCTTCACTATCGGACTGCTGAACTACTTAGCCCTCCTCACCCTCATCTTGCGCAGTGAGGTCTGGCATAGAATCGTCAGAATGCAACATAGCAGAAACTGGTAAATCATAAGACAAATTAAATTTATCCCTTCTACCCAAAATGGACTTGGACCTTTGGCAAGGCTGAGACCCCTCCGGTAGTTCTGGCGGTCTCACCCGAGACTCAGATCTTGCCGCTTCCCGCTCTTGTCGAGCAGCGGCCAATTCTGATTGCAACCCAACCATTACATTGGCTAGCATTTCCCATGGAGGGTTCGGGGATGAAACCGGCTTTGAAACCGGAGCCAAAATTGTATTTGTAGCTGAATTCACAAAACATACCGTACATGTGGTAGATCCATCCGGTAACACACTCTTACAGACATTGCAGTGAAACTGCTTTTTAGTTTTTGCTGGGGCCTTACTCATTATGCAGACAGACAATACAATATACAAAAGACAGACACTTGCACGACTCAGTAAAATTGTACTAAGGTGTGTGTAATATATATATATTACACACATGCAAATCGGCGGCACTCCTAGGGAACTTCTATATTAGAAATAGGGATTTTTGTTTACTTACCGTAAAATCTCTTTCTCCGATTCCATCTGGGGGACGCTGCGCCATTACTTGTGGGTTAGAGGTGTGTGGTAGTGGAGTTTGGCACAGAACTATTAAAACCTGACTCCTTCCCCCCCTCTAACCCCTCCCATCTCCTTCCTGCCTAGCCAGTACCTCAGTTAACGTTTAGCCAAGCCAAAGGAGATAGACCAACAAAAATTTTCTGGTTAAACCAGACAAGATAGACCAACAAAAATTTACTGGTTAAACCAGACAAACATCTGGGAGGGATCGCAGCGTCCCCCAGATGGAATCAGAGAAAGAGATTTTACGGTAAGTAAACAAAAATCCCTATTTCTCTTTCATCCATCTGGGGGACGCTGCGCCATTACTTGTGGGATTTCCCAAAGCAAGCCAATAAGAGGAGGGAGACGGAGACGGCATAGCCGTCCGCAAAATGTGACGCCCAACAAAGGCAGTCTACAAACCGAAAGTATGAAAACTGTAAAATGTATTAAACTAATGCACAGATGACCATGTCGCCATCCGACACAGCTGCTCAATAGGCGCACCCCCGCGAACAGCCCAAGAAACTCCAACAGCTCGAGGTGAAGGAGCTCGGATTGACTCAGGAACTGAAACGGCAGAAGACTGATATGGTCGAAGGTACCCAACGAGCCACTATGTACTTGGAAGCCGGACAATCTCGTTTGGACGCATCAATTAAAAACCAACAAAGCATCCGTACGATGGATATAATCCGCACGAGATAAAGAAAACCATAAGGTCCTAAGCTCATCTAAAAAATCAACTGGGAATCCTCCGTGGAAGGGGAAAGAGTAACGCTGGAAGGACAATGTCCTGATTTAGATGAAATGCTGACACAACCTTCAGAAGGAATGTTTTGTTCGCAGAACCCCCCGATTATCATGAAACACCAACAAGGGTGGACTGCAAGAAAATAGCTGCCAATACAGATACTCATTTTGCTGAGGCAATTTTCTATAGGAAAACAATAGAGGAACGTTAGACACCGCAATTCTACAGATTCCAAAGGGTCAATGGAGATTTTTGAAGAGACGTAAGGACTAAGGTAAAGTCCCAGGGAAGAACCGGAGGAACAAAAAGGTAGCTAAATCCGCAGAAATCCCTGAAGGAACGTCAGAACCTCTGGAATGATAACCAGTCTCTTTAGAAAAAAGAACCGTCAAGGCAGAAACCTGACCCATTTGTGAAGAAAGTCTCAGACCCTTATTGAGACCCTCCGGAAGGAAGAATAACAGACGAGGAACTCTAAACAAATCCGGTGTTAAACCACGCTTTTTACACCAAGCAACGTAAATACGCCACACTCTGTGGTAAATCTCAGAAGCCACCGGCCTGCTAGTCTGAATCATAATTTACACAACAGGACGAGAATAAAACTTTTTTTTTTTTTTTTACTTGAAAACCAGCCGATTCAACCTGGGTAGTGAGATGGTCCTTGAATCCTAAGATGTGGATGCGGAGGGGGTCGGAATGGTTCCCTGATGACCATAGTGCGCAGAAGAGCGTACCACTGTCAGCCTGGCCAATCTGGGCCACCAGAATGATTGGAAGATCTTCTCTCCGAATGCGTTGAAGCAGACTTGGAGTTAGTGGAAATGTTGGCACCTAACCCAGCTGAAAGTGCCACAGCGCCATCAGTGCATCGATTAGAATTTCTAGAGGGACCCGAGTACTACATCGGGTATCCCCGACCAGCTACTAGAGTCAGAACACCACCCGGTGAAGTTCCCACTCTCCTGGATGCACCGTGTGACGGCTTAAGAAATCCGCTTTTCAGGTCTCGATTCCTGGCATGTGAATCTCGGATCTGGTCGGAACCCAATGTTCCGACCATATGAAAATCTTGTTTATGTAAGCAACCGCCGTGGTGGTGTTGGACCGAATCCGCACTTGATGACCCTGTACTCTGGTTTGAATCCGGAGTAGTGCCTACCGAATCGTCCTCAACTCCAAGATGTTGATCTGCAACTCTGACTCTTTGACTGGCCTCGAGCTCTGGTCAAATTGGAGCTGTGAAGCCACCAGCGAAGTGACTGACGAGTCTGTACAGACAAGCGGAACAGCTGTAAGTTGAGATGAGGCCCTGTCCGAGTCCAACAGTTGAGAATCTGAGCCTGAAGGAGTCGAGCATGAAACTTGGCATATGGAACTGCCGCGAAGGTTGCCACCATCCTGGAAATGCAGCAGTGCTCAAATTCTGGACTGTATGTCCTGAATGAGGGAGAACACTTTCTGTTGTTGGTATCGAATAAGAGTTCCAGAAACATTATCTTCTGGGAATGAAGCCAAGACGACTTTGGACAATCTATTATTGATCCAAATAACTGTAGGGTCTCTATTGTGAGACGCAAGGTCTGGTGAAGAATCAACTCTGACGGTGCCCTGATCAACAGATCATCCAAATACAGAGTAATGTTGACTCCCTGACGCTGCAAAACTGCAACCGCATGGTCTATGATCTTTGTGAATACCCGAGGAGCCGTGGCTAGGCCAAAGGGAAGAGCCTGAAACTGAAATGTCAAGGCTGACGGTGACTCTAAGAGCTTTATGATCCGTACAAATAGGAACAAGCAGATATGCGTCTTACAGTATGTCTAATGCAACCAAATATTCCCCTGTTTCCATGGCGATGATAATCGAGGGGATGTAGTCCATTTTGAGCTTTTGGGTTGAAACGAACCGTCCACTTTGTCCACGGGTAAAATCCCCAACCTCTCTAATGAGCGGGAACTAGAAAAATTTTCTTAATTTCGTAGATGAGTGGCTGTTGCATGACGAAGAACTCGACGGCTGGAGGGACCGTTTGGAAGAGAAGTGAAGAACACACGATACGGGACTGGTTCCTCGAGATCTAACGTATATCCTCTGGATATGACCTCCGTCACCTACCTATTTGGTTTCGACAGGAGTCGCACTTCTTTGAACTGTAGTAACAGAGTCCCGACCGTCACTGCTCCCTCCGGCGTTATGCAGTAGGTTTGTCGGTAGGTTTACTTCTACCTCTGAAACTGTTTTCGTGGATATGTGGAGACAGCACGAAAGGAATGGAACTACCTCTGTCCTGTACATGAAAGGAACAAACCCTTGTATTTGGTTTCGGAAGGAACAGCCGGAAGAAAGGGCTCCTGCCCTCCTGTAGTAGCTGAAATAATCTTCTTTTATTCCGACCCAAAGAGAACTCACCTTCAAAGGGTACCGCCGACAAGGTCTGTTGGAGTCAAAATCGGCATTCCAACCCCGAAGTCAAAGAGACCGTCTTGCTGTCACGGTCAAGGCAGAAATACGGGAGTGTAGTGTAGCAGAATCAATCAAGGCCTCACCCACATAAATAAGAGTCTCTGAAATCTGTCCTGCTAATTGAATGGCTTCCGATGGATCGTCAGATTGCATTCCAGATATGACCTGTGCTAGTCCGTCATCCGCGGCCCTGAGGACCCAAGCGCCAGCTAGAATCGTGATAAAGAAAACAGATCTAGGCATTGCTTCAATCATCCTATCTGTAGGATCTTTCCATGTCACCGACTGTACCGAAGGAATAGCCGTAGCTCCTGCTAAAAGTGAAATGAGTGTGCCTACCTTTGGGCTGTTTTCTGTAAAAGGATATAGAAATTTTAATTTCTTAGGGACTTGGAACGATAATCCGGTTTAAGTCAGGCCTCCTTTAAAATATCCCTGTTATTAAGAGTCTGCCGGATGGTGTCTAACAGCAATCTAACACTTGAGCTAATAACACAATAATTTTTTCAGACCGAAACTTTGTCCCACTCTGGGTCTATGTCCCCATTCTCCAATGGGACTGACTAACTCCTCCCCCATAAAGTTATAGCGGGCAACGGTTGTGACCGTGTTGTAGTAGGAAAACTGTCGGCAAGTTTACAAACTTGTTTAGGGATTGAGTTAAATTAGCAAGACATCTGCCCATATTTTGAGCCCACGGAGGCAGAGACAGGTCCGCAGAACCTTCCTGTTGGTCCACCACCGATGCACCAGAGCATAAAGGATATAGGGTACCCGCGTCCGCCCTACCCTTAGCGAGCCTTGACTCACATTGCAAGTAGGCAATTTAAAAACCCCTAGGGTGTCTTCCCCCTTCTGGAAAATTCTGGTCTCGCCAGGATTCGAACACGGGATGCACGCATTACAGGTGGAGACTGAAACCACTATGACATCACAGACCACCTTATGTTCATAATGAAATTTTTTTTTAAAAACAAATGCACTACCAATGTACTATAAACTCAGTAGAGTAGTGGTCAGCACTGTGAAGCATACTGTGTAATTTATATTGAGACAAATTCTGTTCACTCATTAAAGTATAGAATACATAATGCCCCCAAAGTATACTTGTTGTTAGGTGACCTGCACTGAATAAACAGGGTGAGTATTACTTAAAAGGTGTCCAAGCTCAGTGCTGTGTGTCTCACCGCGTCCCCCATACTGCCTGGAGAAGATGGCGGCCGGAGCTTTGTAAACGCTGTACGGGAGTGTGTGTCAGGTAGTGCAGGGCGGGAATCCGTCCCTTCTCTGAAGCAAGTGCGCGCCGGGTAGCTCAGCGTAGGCGCGCTATAACCGGAAGTTTACAGTTCCCGCCGCGTCCCCCTGTTCGGGTAGCGGCTCCCGTACACCGCTACATACAGTGACTCTGTTCGGCAGCAGCTACCGGGTGTCGCTACTTACAGCGGCCACCGGGTGTCGCTACTTACAGCGGCCCTGCTCAAGCAGTGACTCCCGTGCGCCGCCATCTGATTGCTAGTGGCTCCCGCGCGCCGCTACTCACAGCGGCTCTGTTCGGCAGCATCTATCCACATATCTCCCAGGGAGTGACTCACCACTCTCCCGGGCTACTCCGCCAACAACCTTAGTAGGAATAAATAAATCCTTGGTAATGCGCTCCTCCGTTCACCTCCCGAGAGAGAGCTGGGGTGGGGGTGGGGGGAGGGGGGGGGGGGAGATAGGGGGAACATAATAAATATATAAAGATATAGGAAGGATATAGGAAGGATAGACCAATACTGTCAGAGACAGATTGTGTCTATCCTGTACCTTCTCACTGCCGACTTCTTAGAAATAGGAATCCAGCCCCAGTGACCGAAGTGTGGTGACCTCCAGCGGCAGATTATAGAGTGGGAACTTATCTAACCCCACTCTAATAGTACCTGTCACCTGTATACAGGGACTAGGCACTTAAATAATAAAATAAGAAAATACCTAACTAAATTATTCAGAGAGAAAAAAATCTGTGTCTGTACTCCACAGGCACAAAACAAAAACTGAGGTACTGGCTAGGCAGGAAGGAGATGGGAGGGGTTAGAGGGGGGGAGGAGTCAGGTTTTAATAGTTCTGTGCCAAACTCCACTACCACACACCTCTAACCCACAAGTAATGGCGCAGCGTCCCCCAGATGGATGAAAGAGAAATAATGACAGAGACTGCGCCCTGAATAGAAGGTAACGTTTCAGCTATATTTAGCTTTCGTCAGACCAAATGAACACAATACAAGATACAAACATTTATACCCCACTCCTCACCTCGTGTCAATTGCTCCACGGACCAATGCGCCGGCGCGGGTGGATGACGTCATCACAGTTACACTCTGCATCAGACTCCAAACCCCTATCCTGCTCCGGTCACCTGACATCTCACCCTCTGTCATTCTCGGCCCGGATCGCAGGCGGGGGTGAATCCCGTCACCACTCCCAAAGGAGTGGGGTATAAATGTTTGTATCTTGTATTGTGTTCATTTGGTCTGACGAAAGCTAAATATAGCTGAAACGTTACCTTCTATTCAGGGCGCAGTCTCTGTCATTATTTCTAATATAGAAGTTCCCTAGGAGTGCCGCCGATTTGCATACATATTTTCGGCTTACATCCACGGAAGGCACCGGGGCGGTTGATCCTGCAAGCTGAGTGCCGGTCGTATGGCTGTTATATATATATATATATATAGCCGCAGTGCACGTGGCCAGTACTATATGAAATCTGGTCCAAAATTCCCACTGACACCCCTGCGCCTCCGGTGGAGTAGAGATGTAGGACAGGAACGTTCTGGAATCATAGGAAGACACAGGAAGCATGGTTAAAATGGCCCCCATGCCATGCTTACAGTTATAATCACAGATCAGGATACAACACATGTCTTTATAACCTGTACCTGACTTTGGATTTAATATAGGCTTAACTGCCTATTAACATAATGGATGCAGCATGTGTAATATCAAAACCCATGCAGCATATTATAACCCCTGCAGCCTGCCATGCAGCCTATGCTCTGTGAGCAGACTTCTCTCCCCCCCCCCCCCTCCCGTGCACAGTGTACCGCTGCGGCTTAGCGGGGAGCGGTTGGCGGTGATCGGGACCCTGGAATCCGGAGAGTATTGCAGGGAGCCGGGGAGCGTCTAGCGGGGAGAGCGGCCGTGCTACAGAAGTGTGGCCGGCGGGTGTGAATGGCGTGCGGCAGCCGGAGCGGCGGTGTAGCGCTAGTCGGAGCGGCTGTGGCGGGCACTGAGCCCCGTACAGCTGCGGTAGGAGCGGCTGGGGCGGGCGGCCTGTTAGGAGGGGCGGGTGCGGGCGGCGGTTTAGAAACATTTTCCCCACACAGCGGGGCGGCAGCGTGCGCTGACCGCCCCGTCCCCCTAGCATACCTTGACTCCAGTAGCGAGGGCTATGACGGGGCTTCTGTCTGTAAGCTCCATCCAGCTCTTGCAGGTCAGTGAATGAGCTGCGTGTGGCTGTGAGGGTGCTCTTTGTGAGGACCGACACGCCATGCGCTGCCTCTGTGCAGCGAGCACTATCCCGGACCCACTTTTTTTTTAATAAACTGGGAAGGGATGTGCTAAGTGCAAAAAGAAAAAGTAAAAATGAAAAAGTAAAAATGAAAAATTAATAAAATATTCAACTAAGTGTGGGAGCACCACACAAGCCTGTTAGTACTGTGATCACAGAAAAAACACTGAGGTACTCTGGGATATGGAGGGGAGGAGAGTTCTAAATTTAAATATTCAGTGCCCTGTTCTTGCTAAAGCCGTCCATATCCCAAGAGTACTCCAGTGACCCCTAGTGGATGAAAAAGAAAATCAGTTCTGTACCTAACAAGCCCCTAAGAGCTGGAGTATCTAGAGCAGAGTTTCCCAAAGTCTGCCTTTACAGTCCAAGTTTTAAGGATATCCATGCTTGAGTCCAGAATGTTAAATCAATTTGAGGTACTAATTAAGTAACCTGTGCTCGAGCATGGATATCCTAAAAAACTGGACTATAATGAGAGAACAGTCTTGAAATTAAAAAATAACCAAAATAACAAAAAACGAGTAAAGGGCATAAAGGATGGCATCCACTATCCCCCTAGAACTCAGAGCAGTGGTCTTAACTGAAGTAAAAATAAGATTTTAAACCTACCGGTAAATCTTTTTCTCGTAGTCCGTAGAAGATGCTGGGGACTCCGTAAGGACCATGGGGATAGACGGGCTCCGCAGGAGACATGGGCACTTTAAGAAAGAACTTTAGGTATGGGTGTGCACTGGCTCCTCCCTCTATGCCCCTCTTCCAGACCTCAGTTAGAGAAACTGTGCCCAGAGGAGATGGACAGTACGAGGAAAGGATTTTTGTTAATCCAAGGGCAAGATTCATACCAGCCCACACCATTCACACCGTCTAACTTGTGATATACTAACCAGTTAACAGTATGAAAACATAGCATCAGTCCAAGACCGATGAAACTATAACATAACCCTTTAGTAAGAAAACTATATACAAGTCTTGCAGAAGTAGTCCGCACTTGGGACGGGCGGCCAGCATCCTCTACGGACTACGAGAAAAAGATTTACCGGTAGGTTTAAAATCTTATTTTCTCTTACGTCCTAGAGGATGCTGGGGACTCCGTAAGGACCATGGGGATTATACCAAAGCTCCCAAATGGGCGGGAGAGTGCGGAAGACTCAGCAGCACCGATTGAGCAAACATGAGGTCCTCCTCAGCCAGGGTATCAAACTTATAGAAGTTTGCAAAGGTGCTTGAACCCGACCAAGTAGCAGCTCGGCACAGCTGTAGTGCCGAGACCCCTCGAGCAGCCGCCCAAAACGAGCCCACCTTCCTAGTGGAATGGGCCTTGACCGATTTTGGTAACGGCAATCCAGCCGTAGAATGAGCCTGCTGAATCGTGTTAAAAATCCAGCGAGCAATAGTCTGCTTTGAAGCAGGAGCGCCAACCTTGTTGGCTGCATACAGGACAAACAGTGCTTCTGTTTTCCTGACTCTAGCCGTTCTGGCCACGTAAATTTCCAAAGCCCTGACCACATCAAGGGACTCGGAATCCTCCAAGTCTCGCGTAGCCACAGGCACCACAATAGGTTGGGTTCATATGAAAAGATGACACCACCTTAGGCAAAAATTGAGGACGGGTCCGCAATTCCGCTTTATCCATATGGAAAACCAGATAGGGGCTTTTATGAGACAAAGCCGCCAATTCCGACACATGCCTAGCCGAAGCCAAGGCTAACAACATGACCACCTTCGAAGTGAGATATTTTAACTCCACCGTTTTAAGTGGTTCAAACCAGTGCGACTTAAGGAAACTAAACACCACATTAAGGTCCCAAGGCACCACCGGAGGTACAAAAGGAGGCTGAATATGCAGCACTCCCTTCACAAAAGTCTGCACTTCTGGGAGAGAAGCTAATTCCTTCTGAAAGAAAATGGATAAGGCCGAAATCTGAACCTTAATGGAGCCTAATTTTAGGCCCAAATTCACTCCAGTTTGTAGGAAGTGAAGGAAACGGCCCAGATGGAATTCTTCCGTAGGAGCATTCCTGGCCTCACACAAAGAAACATACTTTCGCCATATACGGTGATAATGTTTAGCTGTCACGTCCTTCCTAGCCTTTATCAGAGTAGGAATGACCTCATCCGGAATGCCCTTTCCTGCTAGGATCCGGCATTCAACCGCCATGCCGTCAAACGTAGCCGCGGTAATTCTTGGAACAGACAGGGCCCCTGTTGCAACAGGTCCTGCCTTAGAGGAAGAGGCCACGGATCTTCTGTGAGCGTCTCCTGCAGATCCGGATACCAGGCCCTTCGCGGCCAATCTGGAACAATGAGAATTGTCTGTACTCCTCCTTTCCTTATTATTCTCAACACCTTTGGGATGAGAGGAAGAAACACATAAACCGACTGGAACACCCACGGTGTCACTAGGGCGTCCACAGCTACCGCCTGAGGGTCTCTTGACCTGGCGCAATACCTCTGTAGCTTTTTGTTGAGGCGGGACGCCATCATGTCTATCTGGGGCAGTCCCCACTGACTTCCAATCTGTGCGAAGACTTCCTGATGAAGTCCCCACTCTCCTGGATGCAGGTCGTGCCTGCTGAGGAAGTCTGCTTCCCAGTTGTCCACTCCCGGAATGAACACTGCTGACAGTGCGCTTACATGATTTTCCGCCCAGCGAAGAATCCTGGTGGCTTCCGCCATTGCCACTCTGCTCCTTGTGCCACCTTGGCGGTTTACATGAGCCACTGCGGTGATGTTGTCTGACTGAATCAGAACTGGTAGGTCGCAAAGTAAGGTCTCCGCTTGACGAAGGGCGTTGTATATGGCCCTCAGCTCCAGGACATTGATGTGAAGACAAGTCTCTTGACTTGTCCAAAGTCCTTGGAAGTTTCTTCCCTGTGTGACTGCTCCCCAACCTCGGAGGCTCGCATCCGTGGTCACCAGAACCCAGTCCTGAATGCCGAACCTGCAGCCCTCTAGAAGATTAGCACTCTGTAGCCACCACAGGAGAGATACCCTGGCCCTGGGGGACAGGGCAATCAACTAATGAATCTGTAGATGTGACCCGGACCACTTGTCCAGTAGGTCCCATTGGAAGGTCCTCGCATGGAACCTGCCGAAGGGAATGGCCTTGTACGATGCCACCATCTTTCCCAGGACCAGAGTGCAGTGATGTACTGACACCTGCTTTGGCTTCAATAAGTTCCTGACCAGGGTCATGAGTTCCTGAGCCTTTTCTATCGGAAGAAAAACCCTTTTCTGGTCCGTATCCAGAATCATGTCCAAGAAGGTCAGACGAGTCGTAGGAACCAACTGCGACTTCGAGATATTGAGAATCCAGCCGTGTTGCTGTAACACTTTCAGTGAAAGTGACACGCTGCTCAGCAACTGCTCTCTTGATCTCGCTTTTATGAGATCGTCCATGTACGGGATAATTGTGACACCCTGCTTGCGCAGGAGCATCATCATTTCCGCCATTACCTTGATGAAAATCCACGGGGCCGTGGTAAGCCCAAACGGCAACGTCTTTAATTGGTACCGACAATCCTGTACCGCAAATCTCAGGTACACCTGATGAGGTGGATATATGGGAACATGAAGGTATGCATCCTTTATCCAGGGATACCATAAAATCCCCCCCTTCCAGGCTGGCGATGACCGCTCTGAGCGATTCCATTTTGAACTTGAACCTTTTTAAGTAAAGGTTCAGGGATTTTAAATTTAAAATGGGTCTGACCGAACCGTCCGGTTTCGGGACTACAAACAGGGTTGAGTAATATCCCCTCCCTTGTTGAAGTAGGGGAACCTTGACCACCACCTGTTGAAGATACAATTTGTGAATTGCATTTAACACTAACTACCTTCCTGGGGGAGAAGCCGGTAGGGCCGATTTGAAAAACCGGCGAGGAGGCACCTCTTCGAATTCCAGCTCGTAACCATGAGAAACAATTTCTATTGCCCAGGGATCCACATGTGAGTGAACCCAGATGTGGCTGAAAAGTCGAAGACGTACCCACACTGGGGCGGACTCCCTTAGCGGAGCCCCAGCGTCATGCGGTGGATTTTGTAGAGGCCGGGGAGGACTTCTGTTCCTGGGAACTAGCTGTGTTGTGCAGCTTTTTCCCTCTGCCCTTACCTCTGGCAAGAAAGGACGCACCTCGTACTTTCTTGTTCCTCTGTGACCGAAAGGACTGCATTTGATAATGTGGCGCTTTCTTAGGCTGTGATGGAATATAAGGCAAAAAATTGGATTTACCAGCTGTAGCGACAAGGTCCGAGAGACCGTCTCCAAACAATTCCTCACCCTTGTAAGGTAAAACCACCATATGCCTTTTTGAGTCGGCATCACCTGTCCATTGCCGGGTCCATAGGACTCATCTAGCAGAAATCAACATAGCGTTGACTCTAGAACCCAGTAAACCAATGTCTCTTTGAGCATCTCTCATATATAAGACAGCATCTTTTATATGTCCTAGGGTCAATAAGATGGTATCCTTATCCAGGGTCTCAATCTCCGCTGATAAGGTATCTGTCCATGCTGCTACAGCGCTACAAACCCAAGCCGACGCAATAGCCGGTCTGAGTAAAGCACCAGAATGCATGTAAATGGACTTCAAAATAACCTCCTGCTTGCGATCAGCAGGATCCCTTAGGGTAGCCGTATCTTGGGATGGCAGCGCTACCTTTTTGGATAGGCGTGTCAACGCTTTGTCCACCCTAGGGGAGGATTCCCACCGTATCCTGTCCTTTGCCGGGAAAGGATACGCCATAAGAATATTTTTGGGAATCTGCAGTTTTTTGTCTGGAGATTCCCACGCTTTCACACAACTCGTTCAGCTCATGAGAAGGGGAAAAGGTTACCTTAGGTTTCTTTCCCTTATACATGTGTACCCTCGTGTCAGGGACAGAGGGTTACTGTTATATGCAAAACCTCTTTTATTGCAATAATCATATATCGAATACATTTAGCCAATTTTGACTGTAACTTTGCATCATTGTAGTCGACACTGGAGTCAGAATCAGTGTCAGTGTTGGTATCAGTGTCTACTATTTGGGATAGTGGGCGCTTTTGAGACCCCGAATGTCCCTGCAACATAGGGACAGACATGGGTTGACTCCCTGGCTGTTCCCTAGCCTCAGCTTTGTCTAATCTTTTGTGCAATAAATTCACATTAGCAGTTAAAACAATCCACATATCCATCCAGTCAGGTGTCGGCGTTGTCGACGGAGATACCACATTCATTTGCTCCACTTCCTCCCTAGGAGAGCCTTCTACCTCAGACATGTCGACACACGCGTACTGACACACCACACACAGGGAATCCTCTTATCTGAAGACAGTTCCCCCACAAGGCCCTTTGGAGAGACAGAGAGAGAGTATGCCAGCACACACCCAGCGCTAATGACCCAGTAAAAAAAACACACAATATGTTTACCCAGATAGCGCTGTAATATGTATATTGCGCCAATTATGTGCCCCCCCCCCCCCCCCTCATTCTTTAAAACCCTCTTTCACCATGGATAAGCAGGGGAGAGTACGGGGAGCTTCCTCTCAGCGCTGTGCTTTGGAGAAAATGGCGCTGGTGAGTGCTGAGGAAGAAGCCCCGCCCCCTCGGCGGCGGGCTTCTGTCCCGCTCAAATATCGAAAAACCTGGCTGGGGCTCATATATATATATATATATATATATATATATATATACATATATATATACATACACATACATACATACATACATACATACACACACAGTGCCCAGCTGTATATATACACACACACATTTGCCAGAAAAAGAGGTTTTATTGCTGCCCAGGGCGCCCCTGCACCCTTACAGTGACTGCCGTTTGTCTGTGCTGTGTGGGAGCAATGGCGCACAGCTTTACTGCTGTGCGTTACCTTAGTGAAGATCTGAAGTCTTCTGCCGCCTCTGAAGTCTTCTTTCTTCTCATACTCACCCGGCTTCTATCTTCCGGCTCTGCGAGGACGGCGGCGCGGCTCTGGGACGGACGGCGAGGGTGAGACCTGCGTACCGATCCCTCTGGAGCTAATGGTGTCCAGTAGCCTAAGAAACAGAGCCTAACATTAAAGCAGGTCTGTTTCTCTCCCCTCAGTCCCTCGATGCAGGGAGTCTGTTGCCAGCAGGCTCCCTGAAAATAAAAAAAACATAAATATACTTTCTTTCAGGAAACTTAGGAGAGCTCCCTGTAATGCATCCAGTCTCCTCTGGGCACAGTAGTAAACTGAGGTCTGGAGGAGGGGCATAGAGGGAGGAGCCAGTGCACACCCATACCTAAAGTTCTTTCTTAAAGTGCCCATGTCTCCTGTGGAGCCCGTCTATCCCCATGGTCCTTACGGAGTCCCCAGCATCCTCTAGGATGTAAGAGAAAATCCTATTTTCGCTTTCATCCACTAAGAAAAACTAATAACCTTGGGGAGCTCCCAAAACTGTTCCTAAATGCAGGAACTCTCCTGGGCAGTGTGAAGCACTAACTGCCTACAAATTTTAGTGCAGTGGTCTTCAAACTTGGTCCTCAGGACCCCACACAGTTCACGTTTTACAGCTCACCTAGCAGGTGTATTCATTACTCACTGACACATTATTAAAAGATCCACACGCAGAGTTAATTATTTCACTTGCGATTCTGTGAGGACCAGGAAAACGTGAACTATTTGGTGTCCCAAGGACAGAGTTTGAGAACCTGTGATCTGGTGGAATAAACTCTGAACGTTTTTGGAGCTCGCCTTCAATCTCCTATTGCAAAACCTGCTGAAGTAGATCACCTCTTTAGTCCTTTATGTATAAATTCTAAGAGACTAAAGAGCCTACTCCATCCTGACAACTATTTTGGTATAAAGCTGGAACAATCCCTGGTTCACATAGAACTTGGAGACTATCATTGGCTGGAATTAAGGTTTCCACCTGGTAAAAATACAAAGTGAAAGGCAAAGGGGAAATCAAAAGTTTGACACTTTGGGGGGTCATTCAGAGTTGTTCGCTCGTTATTTTTCTCTCGCAACGGAGCGATTAGTCGCTGATGCGCAATGTCCGCAGCGCGACTGCGCCAAGTAAATTTGCTATGCAGTTAGGTATTTTACTCACGGCATTACGAGGTTTTTTCTTCGTTCTGGTGATCGTAATGTGATTGACAGGAAGTGGGTGTTTCTGGGCGGAAACTGGACGTTTTATGGGTGTGTGAGAAAAAACGCTACCGTTTCTGGGAAAAACGCGGGAGTGGCTGGAGAAACGGAGGAGTGTCTGGGCGAGTTTGTGACGTCAAACCAGGAACGAAAATGACTGAACTGATCGCAGATGCCGAATAAGTGTGGAGCTACTCAGAAACTGCTAAGTAGTGTCTATTCGCAATTCTGCTAATCTTTCGTTCGCAATTTTGATAAGCTAAGATTCACTCCCAGTAGGCGGCGGCTTAGCGTGTGCAAAGCTGCTAAAAGCAGCTTGCGAGCGAACAACTCGGAATGACCCCCTTTGTGCTCACTATATGGTCAAAAGAAAATAATACCTTCCAAATTAATAACCCTTCAACCTTAAGGGCTTAGAAAAGAGCATACTGGAGAATCATTTAAAATATATGGTACTTCTGGAGGAACAAGAGAAGGCTAAATATGAAGTTTGCAGGAATTTCTGAACCTCCAGAATCAACTTCAGTGTTCCCTGAAAAAGAGATAAGGCTGAAATCTGAACATTGACTGACCCTAGCCCCAACCCTGAATTAAAAGACCCTCTTATAGAAGAGCAATGTTTCCAACTGAAAAGAACAGATTTAATTTGTATTCTTACCCCATACAACATTAAGATCAATCCTTAAAACTTTGCTGATACAGGATTCCTAGCCTTTATCAGAGCCCTAAACAATGCATCCAAATACCGTTTGGTTCTTAATATCTCGGCTTCAGTAACGAGTGACAATCTTTACAATGCTGAAAATGGCCCTGGACTCAACAGGTCTGTCCAGTAAGGAAGACCCCATGGAGAGGCCTGCAACATGCCCAGCAGAAGAGTACCAGGTCCTTCTTGACCACTTCTGAGCCATCACTTATTTGTGCTCCCTCTTTTTACATTGCAGATCAAGTTGGATGTCAATCTCTGTGACTCGACAAAAGCCTCTCTACTACCCCTCAGATGTACTTCCATCCCACTGTATGCCATTCCTGTAATGTGTACTTCCAGATTGTGCAACCTGCCAGCAGCAAACTACGCAGTGCACCCCAGATGGTTGCCTCCGATGGTTCCTCTGTGAGTAGGATTAACTTCACTTGGATCTTTCCGTACAAGGTATATCATACCTACACAAGAGTCCGTTTTCCCATATATGTACTGGGCCCTTGTATGGTTCACCTCCCACAGTGTAACATTCATAGTGCACCCAACATTGCTGCCTCATCTGGTATGCTTGTGGGTGGCATGAAAAAATAGGATTTTAATACCTACCGGTAAATCCTTTTCGCTTAGTCCGTAGAGGATGCTGGGGACACTTCAAGAACCATGGGGTATAGACGGGATCCACAGTAGACATGGGCACTTTAAGACTTTCAAAGGGGTGTGAACTGGCTTCTCCCTCTATGCCCCTCCTCCAGACTCCAGTTATAGGAACTGTGTCCAGGGAGACGGACATTTCGAGGAAAAGGATTTATTTATTTTAAACTAAGGTGAGATACATACCAGCTAACACCTCAAGCACGTCGTACAACATGGCATTCAACAACGCAAGTCAATGGCATGAACAACATCAGCAACAGGCTGACCATAAATGTAACACATGTGTGTAACCATAACTAATAACTGCAGATACAGTACGCACTGGGACGGGCGCCCAGCATCCTCTACGGACTAAGAGAAAAGGATTTACCGGTAGGTAATAAAATCCTATTTTCTCATACGTTATAGAGGATGCTGGGGACATTTCAAGAACCATGGGGTTTATACCAAAGCTCTAGAACGGGCGGGAGAGTGCGGATGACTCTGCAGCACAGATTGACCAAACATGAGGTCCTCATCAGCCAGGGTATCAAACTTGTAGAACTTCGCAAAGGTGTTTGAACCCAACCAAGCAGCCGCTCGGCAAAGTTGTAAAGCCAAGACCCCTCGGGTAGCCGCCCAGGATGAGCCCACCTTTCTGGTAGAATGGGCCTTCACAGATTTCGGTAACGGCAATCCAGTCATAGAATGAGCCTGCTGAATCGTATGACAGATCCAGCGCGCAATAGTCTGCTTGGAAGCAGGAGCCCCAATTTTATTGTGAGCATACAGGACAAACAGAGCCTCTGTTTTCCTAAACTGAGCAGTTCTGGCGACATAAATTTTCAAAGCGCTTACTACATCGAGAAGCTTCGATTCCAGCAAGGCGTCAGTAGCCACTGGCACCAGAATAGGTTGGTTCAAGTGGAACGATGAAACCACTTTCGGCAGAAACTGCTGACGAGTCCTCAATTCTGCTCTAGCTTCATGGAAGATCAAATAAGGGCTCTTGTGGTACAAGGCCGCCAATTCAGACACCCGCCTTGCGGATGCCAAGGCCAACAGCATGAACACTTTCATAGTAAGGAATTTCAACTCTACCTCCTGTAAAGGTTCAAACCAATGAGACTGAAGGAACTGCAACACCACGTTAAGATCCCATGGTGCCACAGGGGGCTCAAAGGGAGGTTGGATGTGCAATACGCTTTTCACGAAGGTCTGAACTTCTGGAAAGGAGGCAAATTATTTTTGGAAGAAAACCGATAAAGCCAAAAATTTGAACTTTAGTTGAGCCCAACTTTAGGCCCGTATCCACACCGGCTTGTAGAAAATGGAGTAAACGTCCTAACTGAAATTCTTCCGTAGGAGCTTTCTGGGATTCACACCAAGACACGTATTTTCTCCAAATACGGTGGTAATGTTTAGACGTTACTCCTTTCCTGGCCTGAATAAGAGTGGGGATGACTTCCTTGGGAATACCCTTACGGGCTAGGATCCAGTGCTCAACCTCCAAGCCGTCAAACGAAGTTGCGGTAAGTCTTGGAACACACACGGCCCCTGCCGTAATAGATACTCCCTCAGAGGAAGAGGCCAGGGATCTCCTATGAGTAATTCCTGAAGATCTGGATGCCAAGCCCTCCTTGGCCAATCTGGAACAATGAGGATCGCTTGAACCTTTGTTCTTCTTATGATCTTTATCACTTTTGGAATGAGTGGAAGCGGAGGAAACACGCACACCGACCGAAACACCCACGGTGTCACTAGGGTGTCCACTGCTATTGTTTGAGGGTCTCTCGACCTGGAATAATATCTCTGAAGTTTGTCTATTTGAGGAGTTCCCCAAAGACTTGTCACTTCTGCAAAGACCTCTTGATGAAGACCCCACTCTCCTGGATGGAGATCGTGTCTGCTGAGGAAGTCTGCTTCCCAGTTGTCCACTCCTGGAATGAAGATCGCTGACAGAGCGCTTGTATGTCTTTCTGCCCAACGGAGCACCTTTGTTGCCTCTGCCATTGCCGCTCTGCTCCTTGTTCCGCCCTGGCAGTTTATGTACGCCACTGCTGTTATGTTGTCCGACTGAATCAAGACTGGTCGATTGCGAAGAAGATGTACCACTTGCAGAAGGCCGTTGTGAATGGCCCTTAACTCCAGAACGTTTATGTTTAGACACATTTCCTGGCTTGACCATTTTCCCGGGAAGCTTTCCCCCTGCGTGACTGCACCCCAGCCTCAGAGACTCGCATCCGTGGTCACTATGATCCAGTCCTAGACCCTGAACCTGCGTCCCTCTAGGAGGTGAGAGCTGTGCAGCCACCACAGGAGTGAGATTATGGTCTTGGAGGACAGGGTTATCCTTCGGTGCATGTGCAGATGGGACCCGGACCACTTGTCCAATAGGTCCCACTGAAACACTTTGGCATGGAATCTGCCAAACTGAATGGCCTCGTAGACCGCCACCATCTTCCCCAGCAACCGAGTGCATTGATGGATCGATACTCTTGCTGGTTTTAGAATTTGTTTGACCAGGTTCTGAATTTCCAGAGCCTTTTCCACTGGAAGAAAAACTCTGTAATTCTGTGTCTAGAATCATTCCCTAAAACGACAGCCGTCTCGTCGGAACCAACTGCGATTTTGGCAAGTTTAGGAGCCAACCATGTTGCTGCAGAATTGTTAGACAGCGTAATGTTCTGCAGTAATTGGTCCCTGGATCTCGCCTTTATCAGGAGATTATCCAAGTACGGGATAATTGTGACTCCTTGTTTGCGCAGGAGAACCATCATTTCGGCCATTACTTTGGTGAAAACCCTCGGAGCCGTGGACAGACCAAACGGCAACATCTGAAATTGGTAATGACAATCCTGAACAGCAAACCTCAGGTAAGCCTGATGTGGAGGATAAATGGGAACATGCAAGTAGGCATCCTTTATGTCTACCGACACCATGAAATCCCCCTCCTCCAGACTGGAGATCACAGCCCGGAGAGATTCCATCTTGAATTTTAATTTTCTCAGGAAGAAATTGAGGGATTTGAGGTTCAGGATTGGTCTGACTGAACCATCCGGCTTCAGGACCACGAACAGGCTCGAATAAAACCCTGTTGCAACGGGGGAACCCTGACAATGACTTGATTGTGACACAATTTTTGTATTGCAGCGCATACCACTTCCCTGTCTGGAAGAGAAGCTGGTAAGGCAGATTTGAAAAATCGGTGAGGGGGGACGTCTTGAAACTCCAGTTTGGACCCTTGGGACACTATTTCTAAAACCCATGGGTCCAGGCCCGAACGAGCCCAGAACGGACTGAAGAGCCTGAGACGTGTCCCCACCGCTGCGGACTCCCGCAGAGGAGCCCCAATGTCATGCGCAGGACTTGGCAGAAGCCGGGGAGGACTTCTGCTCCTGGGAACCGGCCACGGCCGGTGATCGCTTACCCTTTCCTCTAGTAGCAAGGAAGGAAAACCCTCTGCCTTTTATGTATTTATTGGGCCGAAAGGACTGCATCTGATAGTGTGCTTTCTTTTGTGGTGCAGGCACATAAGGTAAAAATGATGACTTACCCGCGGTAGCCGTAGATACCAACTCAGCGAGGCCGTCACCAAACAATACACCACCTTTATACGGTAGAGACTCCATAGCTTTCTTAGAGTCAGCATCAGCATTCCATTGATGAATCCACAATCCTCTCCTAGCCGAGACTGCCATGGCATTGGCCCGTGATCCCAAGAGGCCAATATCTCTCGCAGCTTCCTTTAGGTAGACTGCAGCGTCCCTGATATGACCTAGTGTCAGAAGAATGCTATCCCTATCCAGGGTATCCATTTCAGATGACAAGTTAGCACTACTCACCCACGCAGATGCAATGGCTGGTCTGAGTAGTGTACCCGTGGTGATATAAATGGATTTCAATGTACTTTCCTGCCTACGATCCGCAGGATCCTTTAGGGCTGCCGTGTCAGGGGACAAAAGAGCCACCTTTTTGGACAGTCGTGATAAAGCTTTGTCCACAATGGGGGGGTGACTCCATTTTTCCCTATCCCCAGAGGAAAACGGATACGCCACTACAATCCTTTTGGGAATCTGCAACTTTTTGTCAGGATTTTCCAAACCTTTTCACAAAATTTCTTCCCTTTATACATACAGACCCTAGTATCAGGAACAGTAGGGTCCTCCGTGATATGGAATACATCTTTTATAGCCACAATCATGTACTGAATGCTCTTTGCCAGATTTGGATATAATTTGGCATCACTAGTCGATACTTGAGTCAGTGTCCGTGTCGGTATCCGTGTCTGCCAGCTGGGCAAATGAACGTTTTTGTGACCCCGAGGGGGTCTTGACTTGAAACAACACATCTTCTACGGATTTCTTCCAAGCCTGGTTCTGATACTCAGATTTATGCAATCTTTTATTAATCAGAGCCACATTTGCATTCAAAGCACTCAAAACATTCACCCAATCCGGTGTCGGCGGTGCCGACAGGGTCACTCCCACAGCGTTTTGTGTCCCTAACATAGTCTCCTCCTGGGAAGAGCACTCCGCCTCACACATGCCGACACACGTGCACCCACCACACGCAGATACACTGGGCCTATAGGGGACAGACCTACAGTAAAGCTTGTCAGAGAGACACAGAGGGAGATGTTGCCAGCTCACACCCCAGCGCCTAATCCCGGTCTGAAAACACTACAGACAGTGTCCCAGACCTGCAGCGCTTTTATAATATAATGTACCAAAATCACTGTGCCCCCCCCCCTTCCCTTTTTCACCCTGTTACTTGTACAGCAGTGTTGAGTAAGGACCAGCGTCTCTGCAGCCTTGTGTAGAGAAAGTGGCACCGGGCTGTGTGCTGTGAGGGCTAAGCCCCGCCCCCCGTACTGGCACGCTTCAGAGCCGCTCTTTTTTTAAACTTTTTTATACTGGCGGGGGTCCGGACAGTGCCCTGGCACTTAGTCCGCTCTTGCCAGGTAGTATTTGAGGTTTATATGCTGCCCAGGGCCCCCCCCCCCACATCCCTCCTGTAGTGACGCTGAATGTGGGAGCATGGCACGCAGCACGGCCACTGTGCGGTACATCAAAGCCGTCACTGAAGTCTTCTGAACTTCTTCTACTCACCTGTCTTCTGACTTCTGGCTCTGCAAGGGGGGTGACGGCGGGTTCTGGGAATGAGCATCTAGGCGTACCTAGCGATCAGACCCTCAGGAGCTAATGGTGTCCTGTAGCCAAAGAAGCAGAGCCTTTAAACTCACAGAAGTAGGTCTGACTTCTCTACCCTAAGTCCCACAAAACAGGGAGACTGTTGCCAGTAGCCTCCCTGAAAATAAAAATAAGATTTTAAACCTTCCGGCAAATCTTTTTCTCGTAGTCCGTAGAGGATGCTGGGACTCCGTAAGGACCATGGGGATAGACGGGCTCCGGAGGAGACATGGGCACTTTAAGAAAGACTGTGGATCTGGGTGTGCACTGGCTCCTCCCTCTATGCCCCTCCTCCAGACCTCAGTTTGATACTGTGCCCAGAGGAGACGGACAGTACGAGGAAAGGATTTTAGTTAATCTAAGGGCAAGATTCATACTAGCCACACCAATCACACCGTATAACCTGTGATATACTATCTAGTTAACAGTATGAACAACATATCATCGGTCTAAAACAGACAAAACTATAGCATAACCCTTGTGAAAGCATTAACTATATACAAGTCTTGCAGAAGTAGTCCGCACTTGGGACGGGCGCCCAGCATCCTCTACGGACTACGAGAAAAAGATTTACCGGTAGGTTTAAAATCTTATTTTCTCTAACGTCCTAGAGGATGCTGAGATTCCGTAAGGACCATGGGGATTATACTAAAGCTCCCAAACGGGCGGGAGAGTGCGGATGACTCTGCAGCACCGATTGAGCAAACAGGAGGTCCTCCTCAGCCAGGGTATCAAACTTATAGAACTTTGCAAAGGTGTTTGACCCCGACCAAGTAGCAGCTCGGCACAGATGTAGTGCCGAGACCCCTTGGGCAGCCGCCCAAAACGAGCCCACCTTCCTAGTGGAATGGGCCTTGACCGATTTTGGTAACGGCAATCCTGCTGTAGAATGCGCCTGCTGAATCGTGTTACAGATCCAGCGAGCAATAGTCTGCTTTGAAGTAGGGCCGCCAACCTTGTTGAGTGTTCTACCCAATAAAGGTCTATACTTCATTAGGCAGTAAATTTTGGTACTCACCGTTAAATCCTTTTCTCCTAGTCCGTAGAGGATGCTGGGGACTCCAAAAGGACCATGGGGTATATACGGGATCCGCAGGAGCTTGGGCACACTAAAAAGACTTAAGACTGGGTCTGAACTGGCTCCTCCCTCTATGCCCCTCCTCCAGACTTCAGTTATAGGAACTGTGCTCAGGAGACGGACATTACAAGTAAAGATTTTTGTCTTAACTAAGGGCTACCAAATTACCAGCCCACACCATAAACATACCGTACAAACGGAATAACGCCAAACCAGATAACAGTATGCATAAAACTCCAGCAACCAGCTGCAACAAACCAATACACAATTCGTGTATAAACTAACTTAACCAGTAAGAAAATATATAATGCAAGTAATAGTCCGCACTGGGACGGGCGCCCAGCATCCTCTACGGACTAGGAGAAAAGGATTTAACGGTGAGTACCAAAATCCTATTTTCTCTTACGTCCTAGAGGATGCTGGGGACTTCAAAAGGACCATGGGGATTATACCAAAGCTCCAGAACGGGCGGGAGTGTGCGGACGACTCTGCAGCACCAACTGAGCAAACGCCAGGTCCTCATCGGCCAGGGTATCGAACTTATAGAATTTAGCAAAAGTGTTCGAACCCGACCAAGTAGCCGCTCGGCAAAGCTGTAGTGCCGAAAGACCTCGGGCAGCCGCCCAAGATGAGCCCACCTTTCTGGTAGAATGGGCTTTAACAGACTTCGGCACCGGCAACCCCACCGAAGAATAAGCTTGCTGGATCGTACTACAAATCCAGCGTGCAAGTCTGTTTTGACGCGGGATGACCAACCTTGTTGGCCGCATACAAAACAAACAACGCTTCAGTTTTCTTAGTAACAGCTGTCCTAGAAACGTAAACTTTTAACGCTCTCACAACATCCAGAGATTTTGGAATCGCCCCTTCTTCCGTAGCTACCGGAACCACAATAGGTTGGTTAATGTGAAATAACGAAACCACCTTCGGTAGAAATTGTTGACGAGTCCTCAATTCCGCCATATCCGCATGAAAAATACAGTACGGACTCATGAGATAAAGCTGCCAATTCCGATACTCGCCTGGCAGATGCCAGCGCCAAAAGCATAACTACCTTCCAAGTGAGAAATTTTAATTCAACAGTCCGCAAAGGTTCAAACCAGGAAGAAATGAGGAACCGTAAGACATCAAGGTCCCATGGCGCTACAAACGGTGGATTGATATGCATTACACCCTTTACAAAAGTCTGAACCTCTGGGAGGGCAGCTAACTCTTTTTGAAAGAAAATAGACAAAGACAAAATTTGCACTTTGATGGAACCCAATTTCAGGCCTGCATCTACACCCGCCTGTAAAAAGTGGAGAAAACGACCCAAGTGAAAATCCTCCGCAGGAGCCTTTTTAACCTCCCACCAGGAAACATATTTCCTCCAGATACGGTGATAGTGTTTCGCCGTAACCTCTTTCCTAGCCTTAATGAGATGAGAGTTGGAATGACCTCCCTGGGAATACCCTTACGAGCCAAGATCTGGCGCTCAACCTCCATGCCGTCAAACGCAGCCGCGGTAAGTCCGGAAACACGCATGGACCCTGTAACAACAGATCCTCTCTTAGAGGAAGCGGGCAAGGATCTTCCACCAGTAAGTCCTGAAGATCCGGGTACCAGGCCCTTCTTGGCCAATCTGGGACGACGAGAATCGCCTGAACCCTTGCTCGACGAATGATCCCCAGCACCTTTGGAATGAGAGGTAGAGGAGGGAACACATACCGACTGGAAAACCCACGGAGACACCAAGGCGTCCACCGCCGTGGCTTGTGGGTCCCTTGACCTGGAACAATACCTCGGGAGCTTCTTGTTGAGCCGTGACGCCATCATGTCTATCAACGGAATTCCCCGGCGCCTTGTCACTTCTGCAAATACCTCTTGGTGCAGAGCCCACTCTCCCGGATGGAGGTCATGTCTGCTGAGGAAATCCGCTTCCCAGTTGTCCACTCCCGGTAGGAAAACTGCTGACAGTGCGCTGACGTGTTGTTTCGCCCAGCGAAGTATCTTTGTGGCCTCCGCCATTGCTGCTCTGCTCCTCGTTCCGCCTTGCCGGTTTATATGGGCCACCGCTGTGATGTTGTCTGACTGTACAAGGACCGGTCGACCCTGAAGAAGACTTCTTGCTTGGAGCAGGCCGTTGTAAATGGCTCTTAACTCTAGAACATTTATGTGGAGACACGCTTCCTGGAGCGACCATTTTCCCTGGAAATTTCTTCCTTGGGTGACTGCGCCCCAGCCCCGGAGACTTGCATCTGTTGTCAAAAGTACCCAATCCTGGATACCGAATCGGCGTTCCCCCCAGGAGGTGATGAGCTTGTAGCCACCACAGGAGAGACATTCTGGCTCTGGGAGATAGCCTTATCTTCCGGTGAATGTGTAGGTGAGACCCGGACCATTTGCTCAGCAAGTCCCACTGAAACACGCGGGCGTGAAATCTGCCATATGAAATGGCTTCGTACGCCGCAACCATCTTCCCCAGAATCAGAGTACAATGATGGATCGACACACTCGTCGGCTTCAGAAGTTCACTGACCATCGTCTGCAATTCCAGAGCTTTTTCTTCTGGAAGGAATACCTTCTGTAACTCAGTGTCCAGAATCATGCCCAGAAAAGGAAGCCGAGTGGTCGGAATCAACTGGGATTTCGGCAAATTGAGGACCCATCCGTGTTGTCGCAGAACCGATCGAGACAACCGATGTCAGCAATAGTTCCTTGGACCTCGCCTTAATCAGGAAATCGTCCAAGTACGGGATATTTGAAACCCCTTGTTTGCGAAGAAGAACCATAATTTCCGCCATGACCTTGGTGAAAATCCTCGGAGCCGTAGAAAGCCCAAACGGCAACGTCTGAAATTGGTAATGAGAATCCTGTATCGCAAACCTCAGGAAAGCCTGATGCGGAGGATATATCGGCACATATAAGTAGGCATCCTTTATGTCGACTGACGCCATAAAATCCCCCCCCCTCCAGGCTGGCAATCACCGCTCGAAGGGATTCCATCTTGAACCTGAAGACTTTCAAGTATGGATTGAGGGATTTTAGATTTAGAATTGGTCTGACCGAACCGTCCGGTTTTCGGTACCACAAAGAGGCTCGAGTAGAACCCCTCCCCCCGCTGGGACGGGAACAATGACCCTCTGTAGACAATTTTTGAATGGCCGCCCGGACCACCTCCCTGTCCGGAAGAACCGTGAGGGGGCATCTCCTGAAACTCCAGTTTGTATCCTTGAGACACTATTTCTAACACCCAAGGATCCAGGTCTGATTGAATCCAGACCTGGCTGAATACCTGAAGACGGCCCCCCACCGGTCTGGACTCCCCCAGGGAAGCCCCAGCGTCATGCGGTGGACTTTGTAGCAGCCGGGGAGGACTTCTGGTCCTTTGCACCTGAGGTTGCAGGAATTTTTCTTCCCCGTCCTCTACCCTTTGAGGCGAGGAAAGACGAACCCTTTCCACGCCTGTATTTATTGTGACGAAAGGACTGCATTTGCTGATGTGGTGCCTTCTTCTGTTGTGTGGGAACATAAGGAAGAAAAGAGGACTTACCCGCAGTCGCTGTAGAGACTAGGTCCGCCAGGCCGTCCCCAAACAAGACCGTACCATTAAAGGGTAGAGCTTCCATAGACCTCTTGGGATTCGGCATCAGCATTCCATTGATGGATCCATAAGGCCCTCCTGGCAGAAATTGACATGGCATTGGTCCTTGATCCCAAGAGACAGACGTCCCTTGCCGCATCCTTCAGGTAATCTGCAGCGCCCTTAATATAACCAAGAGTTAGAAGGACATTATCTTTATCAAGAGTATCCATGTCACTAGCTAAATTCTCCGCCCGTTTAGCAATAGCACTACTCACCCATACCGACGCCACAGCAGGTCTGAGCAATGCACCCGTATTAGCGAAAATGGACTTCAGACACGTCTCCAACTTACGATCCGCCAGATCCTTGAGAGCTGCCGTGTCAGGAGACGGAAGCGCCACCTTCTTAGACAAACTGGATAGAGCTTTATCAACAGTTGGAGATGTCTCCCATTTTTCCCTGTCATCAGAGGGAAAAGGATACGCCATAAAAATCCTCTTGGGAATCTGCCATTTCTTATCCGGCGATTCCCAAGCCTTTTCACAAAGAGTATTCATTTCATGAGAGGGGGGAAACTTTACCTCAGGTTTCTTCCCCTTGAATAAGCAAATCCTGGTTTCCTGCACCGCAGGTTCATCAGAAATCTGCAACACATCCTTTATAGCCACAATAATGTACAGAATACTCTTAACCAAACGTGGATGTAACGCCGCCTCAGTGAAATCGACCCCGGAATCAAGAGTCCGTGTCGGTATCCGTATCCCCCACCTGAGTAAAAGGCCTCTTATGGGAGCCGGATGGGGTCTGTACCTGAGATAAAGCCTCCTCCATAGATTTCTTCCACACCTGGGTCTGTGACTCAGACTTATCTAACCTTAAGATAAAGAAGCTACATTGGAATTTATTGTAGTAAGGAGTGCTAGTAAATCAGGAGTCGGCTGCGTCGACAGTGCTAGCTCTAGCCCCGCATCCCCACCTCCTATAACCTCCTCTGGTGAATAACATTCAGGTTCCGACATGCCGACATGCAGTACCAACACCCACAACCGTCCCAGCAAGGTGACAGGCCCACAATTCAGCCCAGAGGAGGAGACAGAGGGAGTATGCCAGCTCACACCCCAGCGCCTGTATTGGGACACAGAAGATTAAGTGTACCCAGCGCTACCTTATAGTTCACAACTGGTACCCCACAGCGGCTCCCCACTGGAGATGCCCCTTATACTTGCAGAAAACGTGGAGGTCCCGGCAGCGTCTCTCCCTCGGTGCTGTGTAGGGAGAAAATGGCGCGCGAGTGAGCCGCGGACCGAAGCCCCGTCCCCTTCCCGGCGGCTTCGGCCCGCCAAATTTAAACATACAAAAAATGCCCGGTGGGGGTCTGTAATAAAGTGCCTCGGCACCTACGATCTTTTGCCGGCTCAGTAACATGCCCCCCAGCGCCCTGCACCCAGTGACAAGCGTTGGTGATGTGTGTGTGGGAGCATGGAGCACAGCGTTACCTCTGTGCTTTACCTTCAGTCACTGAAGTCTTCTGCCGTCCTGAAGTCTTCTGTTCTTCTCATACTCACCCGACTTCTGACTTCTGTGAGGGGACGACGGCGTGGCTCCGGGAACAAGCAGCTAGGCGCACCAAGTGATCGAACCCTCTGGAGCTAATGGTGTCCAGTAGCCGAGAAGCAGAGCCTTGAAACTCACAGAAGTAGGTCTGCCTCTCTCCCCTCACTCCCACGCTGCAGGGAGCCTGTAGCCAGCAGGGCTCCCTGAAAATAAAAAACCTAACAAAAAGTATTTTCCTAGAGAAACTCAGGAGCGCTCCCCTAGTGTGCATCCAGTCACTCATGGGCACAAAGTCTAACTTAGGTCTGGAGGAGGGGCATAGAGGGACGAGCCAGTTCACACCCAGTCTTAAGTCTTTTTAGTGTGCCAAAGCTCCTGCGGATCCCGTCTATACCCCATGGTCCTTTTGGAGTCCCCAGCATCCTCTAGGACGCAAGAGAAATTAGCAAAAAACATAGCAAAGTGACACCACTTAGGTATTACAGGAGACTTAAAATGATCAGTAGATAAGATAGTAAGTGATGAGGAAAAGAAAAGGCATAACACAAGCATACATATTGAAAGTGCAGCTAATTGAGAATTATGGCAAAATAAACCAGGGACAAGAAGATGGGCAGGAGAGGAAAGCAATGAGTAAGCAGGTATGGAGAGCAAATCAGAAAGTGGCTCCAAAATTATATGACACAAGATTGGCAGTAATAACTACATAGTCTGAATGAGGGTTGAAGGCATAGAAAATAAGAATTTACTCACCGGTAATTCTATTTCTCGTAGTCCGTAGTGGATGCTGGGTACTCCGTAAGGACCATGGGGAATAGACGGGCTCCGCAGAAGACTAGGCACTCTTAAAAGAAAGATTAGGTACTATATCTGGTGTGCACTGGCTCCTCCCTCTATGCCCCTCCTCCAGACCTCAGTTAGGGAAACTGTGCCAGGAAGAGCTGACATTACTAGGAAAGGATTTGGAATCCAGGGTAAGACTCATACCAGCCACACCAATCACACCGTACAACTTGTGATAACTATACCCAGTTAACAGTATGAACAATAACTGAGCCTCATTCAACAGATGGCTCATAACAATAACCCTATAGTTAAGCAATAACTATATACATGTATTGCAGAAAGTCCGCACTTGGGACGGGCTCCCAGCATCCACTACGGACTACGAGAAATAGAATTACCGGTGAGTAAATTCTTATTTTCTCTGACGTCCTAGTGGATGCTGGGTACTCCGTAAGGACCATGGGGATTATACCAAAGCTCCCAAACGGGCGGGAGAGTGCAGATGACTCTGCAGCACCGAATGAGCAAACTCAAGGTCCGCCTCAGCCAGGGTATCAAACTTGTAGAATTTTGCAAAAGTGTTTGATCCCGACCAAGTAGCAGCTCGGCAAAGTTGTAAAGCCGAGACCCCTCGGGCAGCCGCCCAAGAAGAGCCCACCTGCCCAAGAAGAGCCCACCTTCCTCGTGGAATGGGCTTTTACTGATTTAGGATGCGGCAGTCCAGCCGCAGAATGTGCAAGTTGAATCGTGCTACAGATCCAGCGAGCAATAGTTTGCTTCGAAGCAGGAGCACCCAGCTTGTTAGGTGCATGTAGGATAAACAGCGAGTCAGTTTTTCTGACCCTAGCCATCCTGGAAATATAAATTTTCAGGGCCCGGACTACGTCCAGCAACTTGGAATCCTCCAAGTCCCGAGTAGCCGCAGGCACCACAATAGGTTGGTTCAAATGAAACGCTGACACCACCTTTGGGAGAAATTGGGGACGAGTCCTCAATTCTGCCCTGTCCATATGGAAAATCAGATAAGGGCTTTTACAGGACAAAGCCGTCAATTCTGACACGCCTAGCTGAGGCCAAGGCCAACAGCATGACTACCTTCCACGTGAGATACTTCAACTCCACGGTCTGAAGTGGCTCAAACCAATGTGATTTTAGGAAATCCAACACAACGTTGAGATCCCAAGGTGCCACTGGAGGCACAAAAGGGGGCTGAATATGCAGCACTCCCTTAACAAACGTCTGAACTTCAGGCAGTGAAGCCAGTTCTTTTTAAAAGAAAATAGACAGGGCCGAAATCTGGACTTTAATGGATCCCAATTTTAGGCCCATAGTCACTCCTGACTGTAGGAAGTGCAGAAATCGACCCAGCTGAAATTCCTCTGTTGGGGCCTTCCTGGCCTCACACCAAGCAACATATTTTCGCCATATGCTGTGATGTTTTGCGGTCACATCTTTCCTAGCTTTAATCAGCGTAGGAATGACTTAATCCGGAATGCCCTTTTCCATTAGGATCCGGCGTTCAACCGCCATGCCGTCAAACGCAGCCGCGGTAAGTCTTGGAACAGACAGGGCCCCTGCTGTAGCAGGTCCTGTCGGAGCGGCAGAGGCCAAGGGTCCTCTGAGATCATTTCTTGTAGTTCCGGGTACCAAGTTCTTCTTGGCCAATCCGGAACGATGAGTATAGTTCTTACTCCTCTCTTATTATCCTCAGTACCTTTGGTATGAGAGGAAGAGGAGGGAACACATAAACCGACTGGTACACCCACGATGTCACTAGAGCGTCCACAGCTATCGCCTGAGGGTCCCTTAACCTGGCGCAATATCTTTTTAGCTTTTTGTTGAGGCGGGACGCCATCATGTCCACCTGTGGCCTTTCCCAACGATTTACAATCAGCTTGAAGACTTCTGGATGAAGTCCCCACTCTCCCGGGTGGAGGTCGTGCCTGCTGAGGAAGTCTGCTTCCCAGTTGTCCATTCCCGGAATGAACACTGCTGACAGTGCTAGCACGTGATTCTCCGCCCATCGAAGAATCCTTGTGGCTTCTGCCATCGCCATCCTGCTTCTTGTGCCGCCCTGTCGGTTTACATGGGCGACCGCCGTGATGTTGTCTGACTGAATCAGCACCGGTTGGTTTAGAAGCAGGGGTTCTGCTTGACTCAGGGCATTGTAAATGGCCCTTAGTTCCAGAATATTTATGTGTAGGGAAGTCTCCTGACTCGACCATTGTCCTTGGAAGTTTCTTCCCTGAGTGACTGCCCCCCAACCTCGGAGGCTTGCATCCGTGGTCACCAGGACCCAGTCCTGAATGCCGAATCTGCGGCCCTCGAGAAGATGAGCACTCTGCAGCCACCACAGCAGAGACACCCTGGCCCTCGGGGACAGGGTGATCAACCGATGCATCTGAAGATGCGATCCGGACCACTTGTCTAACAGATCCCACTGAAAGATCCTTGCATGGAACCTGCCGAAGGGAATTGCTTCGTAAGAAGCTACCATCTTTCCCAGGACTCGTGTGCAGTGATGCACCGACACCTGTTTTGGTTTCAGGAGGTCCCTGACCAGAGATGACAATTCCTGGGCCTCTCCTCCGGGAGAAACACCTTCTTCTGTTCTGTGTCCAGAGTCATTCCCAGGAAAAGCAGAAAAGCGTAGGAATCAGCTGCGACTTTGGGATATTCAGAATCCAGCCGTGCTGTTGTAGCACATCCCGAGATAGTGCTACTCCGACGAACAACTGCTCCTTAGACCTCGCCTTTATAAAGAGATCGTCCAAGTACGGGATAATTATAACTCCCTTCTTTCGAAGGAGTATCATCATTTCGGCTATTACCTTGGTAAATACCCTCGGTGCCGTGGACAGACCAAACGGCAACGTCTGGAATTGGTAATGACAGTCCTGTACCACAAACCTGAGGTACTCCCGGTGAGGTGGGTAAATGGGGACATGTAGGTAAGCATCCTTGATGTCCAGTAACACCATAAAATCCCCCTCTTCCAGGCTTGCAATAACCGCCCTGAGCGATTCCATTTTGAACTTGAATTTCCTTATATAAGTGTTCAAGGATTTCAAATTTAGAATGGGTCTCACCGAACAGTCTGGTTTCGGTACCACAATCATTGTGGAATAGTAACCCCGTCCCTGTTGAAGGAGGGGAACTTTGATTATCACCTGCTGAAGGTACAGCTTGTTAATTGCCGCCAGTACTACCTCCCTTTCCTTGGGAGCAGCTGGCAAGGCCGATTTGAGGTAACGGCGAGGGGGAGACGCCTCGAACTCCAGCTTGTATCCCTGAGATACCACTTGTAGAACCCAGGGATCCACCTGTGAGCAAACCCACTGGTCGCTGAAGTTCCGGAGACGTGCCCCCACCGCACCTGGCTCCACCTGTGGAGCCCCAGCGTCATGCGGTGGACTTAGTGGAAGCAGGGGAGCATTTTTGTTCCTGGGAACTGGCTGTCTGGTGCAGCTTTTTCCCTCTACCCCTGTCTCTGGGCAGAAAGGACGCGCCTCTGACCCGCTTGCCTTTCTGAGGCCGAAAGGACTGTACTTGATAATACGGTGCTTTCTTAGGCTGTGAGGGAACCTGAGGTAATATAAGTCGACTTCCCAGCTGTTGCTGTGGATACGAGGTCCGAGAGACCGCCCTTAAACAATTCCTCACCCTTATAAGGCAAAACCTCCATGTGCCTTTTAGAATCAGCATCACCTGTCCACTGCCGAGTCCATAATACTCTCCTGGCAGAAATGGACATTGCATTAATTCTAGATGCCAGCCGGCAAATGTCCCTTTGTGCATCCCTCATATATAAGACAACGTCTTTAATATGCTCTATGGTTAGCAAAATAGTATCCCTGTCAAGGGAATCAATGTTATCTGACAGGGTATCGGACCAAGCAGCTGCAGCACTACACATCCATGCTGAAGCAATTGCAGGTCTCAGTATAGTACCTGAGTGTGTATACACAGACTTCAGGATAGCCTCCTGCTTTCTATCTGCAGGCTCCTTTAAGGCGGCCGTATCCTGAGACGGCAGTGCCACCTTTTTTGATAAGCGTGTGAGCGCCTTGTCCACCCTAGGGGATGTTTCCCAACGTAACCTGTCCGTTGGCGGGAAAGGGTACGCCATTAGTAACCTCTTAGAAATCACTAATTTCTTATCTGGGGAACACCACGCTTCTTCACACAATTCATTTAACTCATCAGATGGGGGAAAAGTCACTGGCTGCTTTTTCTCCCCAAACATAATACCCTTTTTAGTGGTAACCGGGTTAATGTCAGAAATGTGCAACACATTTTTCATTGCCGTAATCATGCATCGGATGGCCCTTGTGGACTGTACATTTGTCTCATCCTCGTCTACACTGGAGTCAGACGCCATGTCGACATCTGTGTCTGCCAACCGAGGTAGCGGGCGTTTTAGAGCCCCTGAGACGCCTGGGCAGGTGCGGGCTGAGATGCCGGCTGTCCCAAAGCTGTTACGTCAACAAAACTTTTATGCAAGGAGTTGACACTGTCGGTTAATACCTTTCACAAATTATCCACTCTGGTGTCAGCCCCGCAGGGGGCGACATCATACTTATCGGCACCTGCTCCGCCTCCACGTAAGCGTCCTCATCAAACATGTCGACACAGCCGTACCGACACCGCACACACAGGGAATGCTCTGAGGACAGGACCCCACCAAGTCCTTTGGGGAGACAGAGTATGCCAGCACACACCAGAGCGCTATATATCAGAGGGATTTACACTAAGACAGTGAATTTTCCCCCAATAGCTACTTATATCACCTTTAGCGCCTAAATTTATGTGCCCCCCCCCTCTCTTTTTTTACCCTTCTTGTAGTGTATACTGCAGGGGAGAGCGTCCTTCCAGCGGAGCTGTGAAGAGAAAATGGCGCCGGTTGCTGAGGGATAGCCCCGCCCCTTCAGCGGCAGGCTTCTCCCGCTATTTATGTTAATGGCGGGGGTTTTAGCACATATAGTGTTATACACTGTATTATGTGCTTTTTGTGCCAAAGATATACTTATTGCAGCCCAGGGCGGCGCCCCCCCCCCCCCCCCCCAGCACCCACCAGTGACCGGAGCGTGTGGTGTGCTGTGGGAGCAATGGCACACAGCTGCAGTGCTGTGCGCTACCTTATTGAAGACCAGTCTTCAGCCGCCGATTTTCTTCTGGTTCTTCCGTCTTCTGGCTCTGCAAGCGGCTCGGCTCCGGACCATCGAGGTCGGGCCCTGTGTTCGATCCCTTTGGAGCTAATGGTGTCCAGTAGCCTTAGAAGCACAAGCTAGCTGCAAGCAGGTAGGTTTGCTTCTCTCCCCTCAGTCCCTCGTAGCAGTGAGTCTGTTGCCAGCAGATCTCACTGAAAATAAAAAACCTAACAAATACTTTTTCTAGTAAGCTCAGGAGAGCCCACTAGGTGCATCCAGCTCTGGCCGGGCAGAGATTCTAACAGAGGTCTGGAGGAGGGGCATAGAGGGAGGAGCCAGTGCACACCAGATATAGTACCTAATCTTTCTTTTAAGAGTGCCCAGTCTCCTGCGGAGCCCGTCTATTCCCCATGGTCCTTACGGAGTACCCAGCATCCACTAGGACGGTAGAGAAATTAACAGCATGATGCATGTTAAAGAATCCACACGTGGTCTAGAAAATATGGACTGTTAGTTGTCAGAGGACAGAATTTGACCACCATTCATCTAGAGCAGGGTGGTTTTAAAGCAATGTCTTTGTATCATTGTTGGTGGATGAAGTCTTAAGCACGGTCTCCTTGCAGACCAAACCTTTACCTGGACATAAATATACTCTTCAAAATGTTGTATATTATGTGTGCAAGATATACATTTTAATTAATATATTTTACAGGAATATCCTGAAGGGCTAATGGAAAAAGCATTGAGACACAAGGCAATGACAGCAGGCCTAAGGGACTGCTAACAGTACATTTTCTATGTCTCCTAGTTGGGGCATGTGTCATTACTGGCTGGTACATTTTAAGAACAGGTGGTGTTAATGCGTTAGGTATGTGCAACTGGCCAGTCACAATACCAACACCTGGATCCCAGGCAGTAAGATGGCTGGAGGGGTGGGGGTACAGCGAGCAGGACAAAGCCCCTTGCAGGATCACTGCAGGTTCTATTCCCACTCTATGAGTGTCGTGGACACCCACGTGGGAATAGTCCCTGTTGGTCAGCATGCCAACTGGTGGGATTGTCAGATGCCAGCATCTGTATTCTGACCGGTGGTGTCCTGAGCACCAGTCACAAACATATCACCGTGTTAATTATTTATCTTGCAATAGTGAGAGATCTATCAAACATGCACTGTTAGATGTCCCTAAGAACTGGAGGAGAGAAACATTGCCGTTTTGACAGAATCACAAACACCCCCCCAATCTTATTGCAAGTTTAAAACAAAACTAGAGGGGGGAGGGAGTCAGATAGACCAGTGTAATTTGTAACTCAGTACATTTTACGTCTCTAATATAAGATGAATTCTTCAACATTGATGTGGGATGAGGTATTGAGCACAAAACGTGGAGTGCAATTTTAATGGTATTCAGAAAGCCAAAAATTTGCCAACCTTGCACAAAGCCTATGTCTCAGAAAGTAAAATGCTGATCAGTATCAATAGAAGGGGGGGGGGGGACAAAAAAAAAACCAAAACCTTACCTTAATTGGTCATCTAATAATAATTTGAAGGAAAAAACACAAAAAAAAAAAACAAAGACAAAACACATAAGTCTCAAAAAGGGTGGGAAAAGTGCATTATTCGTGGTCATGGAGTTCTTAAAAATGCTGCAATCATTTCCTAGATTTTACAAGAGAAGCACTATATTTCGTTTTTTTGAGATGCGTAACCACAAGTCAAATTGTCTGTCCACTCTTTCTGGTTGGAACTAAAATCTGGTAATGGATGAGAGCAAATGACCATTACCCATTTGTTCACAAACACTGGAAAAGACGAAAATGGTCAGATAAACTGGATACATTTGTTAAATCAAATAGATTTAACCAAACAACCATTTTTGGCCATTTTCTGGATTTTGGGAGCAAATTGTTGATTGGTCAGAATATTAGAGAGTGTATCCAGTTTTATCCGACCATGTATGACATCAGATCATTGATCTGTCTGATGGCAAGTTTTAGCTTAGGGAGTGTGGCACTGCATGTATTGGTTGCCATACTCTGTGCATGTGAATAGTGAGATTTTAAAGACAGAATTTGCTTAATGGAATAAAGGGCCATTATTTAAGGCATTTATCTGTATGCTAGAATGGAGATGTTAACACATAATGTGAAAGACAGAACAAATAAAATGCAAGAAAAGCAAGTTGGGTATTATAGATAGGTATGAAGAGTCTGGCACCACACACACCAAGCAGCCTTTTTCATCACAATTCAAATCAGATAAGTTTGCCTAAATCTGCATGCAATATTTGAATACATGGCTAGGATGTATAATATTGCATGCAGGGACAGAGCTTGCAAGAAAACACTGAATCCTCTTACCCCAATTCTCAAGGAAATGACTAAGTGTGCGCATGCACCTGCCAGCTACCCCCTGAGGAAACAGTACCCCCTTCCTCCCCACTTAAACTTGACAGGACCAGTGATCCAGGGACACCAGCCATCTGGTTCCTTTTCTCCGCTGTGACCCTCACTGCTGTAAAGTGAGATGCCAGCTTAACACAAGCAGATGATTGGTTACCCTCACTGGACCAGATGCCTGGGTGCAGGTATTCCTTTTTTGTTTGCACAGCGATTAGCCGGTGTGTCCATCAGACACATACATAGCTGATCACAGGGGGATGATCATATGTCAACCTTCACTGCCAGCAGGCAGGTAAGGCTGTGATGGAGTAGAAATGGAGGGATGCCTTGTTTTATTTAGTTTCTTACGTAGCGCAGCATACTCCATTGCGCTATACAATTAGAAACAGTGATAAGACAAACTGGGTAACAGACATAGGGGTAGGAAGGCCCTGCTCGCAAGCTTACTAATGCAGTCTGAAGATAGCATTATCATTGGGCTCCCTCTGGGCAACTTCTACTTCTCCACTGGTTCCCTTCTCCACTTTTATCACTGCTTAGTACATGTCCCCCCTAGTCATAAAAAGGCAGCCTAAAACCATTAATATTTTACTAAGCTGATATCATGTTTATTCATTAAATGTAGCCACTCGCACTTTTTTTTTGCTAGAAAGAACTTTATCTTGCTAAAAGTAGCATATTTGTTTACTCTAATAAAAACCTTTGGCAATCTGTTTACTACATGTACAGCGTGCACTGGTTGGGAAAGGGAGGCAATAGGACACTAAGACCAGGAATACAAAACATGGTGGAGGTAAAATCAAAACACTTGGGGGGACTAAACAGTACAGACAGGCATCAAAATTTTTGGTACTTACCAGGTAAATCCTTTTCTTTGAATCCATAGGGGGCACTGGAGTACTCTTGGGATATGGACGGCTTCCGTAGGAAACAGGGCACTGAATATTTCAATTTAGAACACTCCACTCCTCCATATCCCAGAGTACCTCAGTGTTTTTTACTGAGCCGAACAGGAGCTATAGAGAGGTTGACAATGGAGTATTACATATAACATAACCGACAACAATGAAGTTGACACATAACGTTACTGACAACTAAACAGTTGACACCATAACCAGCACTTGATAATTTGAACCAGTCGGTGAGAGTGTGTTACCATAAGATCCCCTGAACTTACCACAAACCAGGTAAAACTGCTCTGGGTGGGCGTCCAGTGCCCCCTATGGATTCAAAGAAAAGGATTTACCTGGTAAGTACCAAAATCCTATTTTCTTTTTCATCCACTAGGGGTCACTGGAGTACTCTTGGGACATACCAAACCTTCCCCCGTGGGCGGGAGAGCTGTTTGGCACCTGTAACACTAAGCAGCCAAAGCTAGATGCTGATGCCGCAAACGTATCAAACTTGTAAAAGCGCACAAACGTGTGCACTGAAGACCATGTAGCCGCACGGCAAAGCTGCGTCGTAGAAGCTCCACGACCAGCTGTCCATGAAGTTCCCACAGAACGTGTGGAATGAGCTGTTACCGATGTAGGCGGCTGTAACCTAACATTAAGGTAAGCCTGACGTATGGTCAGTTTTATCCATCCGGATAAGGTCTGCTTAGACGCTGGCCAACCCATCTTGACAGCATTATAGAGAACAAACAACGTATCCGTCTTAAGAACTGTATACGTTCGGGAAACAAACGCGTAAAGCGCATACCACATCCAGAGTTCCAGAATGTGCTGTTAACACAGGAACTACTATTGGTTGATGTGAAAAGATGACACTACCTTTGGTAGGAAATCGGAATTCATCCGAAGTGCCGCTCTGTCATCATGAAACAACAAAATACGGTGGCTTGCATGACAAGGCACCCAAATCTGAAACAAGCCTTGTTGAAGCTAAGGCTAGAAGAAATTTTTTTTCCAAGTGAGAAACTTTATATCCACTTGCTGTAAGGGTTCAAAATATGAAGACTAAGAAATCTAAAACCAGATTCAAGTCCCATGGCGCTGTAGGTGGAGTGAATGGAGGCTGTACTCTGAGGACACCTTGCAGAAAAGTGTGTACCGGCGGCAATAGAGCCAATCGTCTTTGAAAGTAAATTGACAAAGCAGATACCTGCACCTTTAGTGTAGATAAACGCAGTCCTCCATCTAACCCCGTCTGGAGAAACAAGACGGGTTAACTTTAAAGCTGATGTCGGAAACTTCCGAGCTTCACACCAACCTATATAGGCACGCCAAATTCTGTAATAATGAGCTGCCGTAACTGGCTTCCTAGCACGTAACATGGTTGGTATAACAGATTCCGGAATGCCCTCTCTTCTCAAGAGGGCGGTCTTAACAGCCATCCCATCAAACGCAGCCACGCTAAATCGGGGTAAAGGAACGGACCCTGTTGTAACAAGTCCGGACGTAGAGGGAGCGGCCAAGGATAGTCTGCAAGTAGTCCGTGGAGATCCGAGAACCAATGAGGCGCCACTAGTGTGAGGCCAATGAGGCGCCACTAGTGTGACTGACTGACTCTTTTGATCCGTTTTAGCACTAGAGGGAGCAGCAGAAACGGTGGAAACAGATACACTGGGCTGTATGGCCACGCGATTGTGAGAGCATCCACCGCCACTGCCTTTGGATCTCTCGTTCTGGACACATACTGGAGTGTTTGGTGAATGTGGCGAGACGCCATCAGGTCCACCTGAGGGTAACCCCACCGCTGAACCAACATATGAAACCTCTGGATTTAATGCCCATTCTCCTGGATGAAAATCCCGACGGCCGAGATAATCCGCCTCCCAGTTGTCCACTCCCGAAATGAACACTGCCGACAATATCACCTGGTAATATTCTGCCCAATTGAGGATTCGAGCTACTTCCCGCATTGCCATGCGGCTTCTTGTTCTTCGTTTGTTGATGTATGCGACTGCCGTTGCGTTGTCTGACTGCACTTGGACAGTCTGAGAGCGAAGCATGTGTACTGCTTGTCGTAGTGCATTGTAAATTGACCGGAGTTTCAGGACATTTATAGACCGCAATCTTTCGTGATCCGCCCAGAGAACCTGGAGTTGACAATTTTGAACTACAGCTCCCCAACCTCTGAGACTCGCGTCCGTCGTTAGAATTATCCAATTCCAGCCGCCGAATAGTTTCCCTGCGGTTAAATTGTGTTCCTTGAGCCACCAGAGTAGACACCCTTGCCCTTGGCGACAACCTCACCCTGTGGTGAATCTGCAGATGCGAGCCCAACCACTGTGCGAGCACATCCAGTTGAAAAGGACGCGAGTGAAATCTTCCGAACTGAAGCGCTTCGAAAGCCGCCACCATTGTTCCTAAGAGGCGAATGCACAAATGTACAGAGACTGTGCGTGGCTTGAGCACTAATTGTACTAGATGGCAAATAATCTGTACTTTCTGTTGTGGTAGGTAAATTCTTTGATTTACCGTATCGAGAATCATACCTAGGAATTTAAGGCGTTGAGACGGAATGAGATGTGATTTTTTGAAGTTGACAATCCAACCGTGGTGAACTAGTACATTGTACGTTAGCAGCGCATGTTGGAGAAGCATCTGTTGAGATGGCGCTTTGATGAGCAGATCGTCTAAATACGGAACTATTGTCACTCCCAGGGATCTGAGATGAGCTATCATCACAGACATCACTTTGGTGAATACCCGAGGTGCTGACGATAGGCCAAACGGTAGAGCCTGAAACTGGTAATGGTTTTGGCGTATTGCAAACCGCAAGAACCTCTGATGAGGCTGCCAAATCGGAATGTGTAAGTACACATCCTTGAGATCTAGCGCAATCATGAATTCCTTTGGCTCTAAACTTGCAATCACTGAGCGCAGAGATTCCATCTTGAATCTGTAGTAAGTTACGTACCGATTGAGACCCTTTAAGTTCAATATTGGCCTGACAGCCATCCGGCTTCGGTACCACAAACAGACTGGAATAATAACCCTGACCCTGTTGGTGTACAGGGACCGGAATCAAAACTGCTGAATCCAGTAGGGACTGAATGGCAATTTGCAGAACCGCCCTCTTGTCGTCCGACAGAGGCAGTCCTGTCTTGAAAAACCGCAGTGGCGGAAGACAGTCGATTTTGTAACCTCTTAACACTAAATTGCGGACCCATCCATCCTCGGATGTCTGGAACTACACCAAATGGAACGTCTGAAGGCGTGCTCCCACAATCGGAGAACAGAGATGGGCTGGTAGCCCGTCATGCCACTGGCTTGTCGGTAACCTTAGCGTCCTGACGACTTGTGTTATTTTGTTGGAAACCACGTCCACGTCTACCAGGCGTGGCCGTTTCTCTGCCACGTCCGCGAAAGGACTGAGGTCTAAAGGATTTGAACGAAGGTCCAGAGTACCTCCTTCTTGGTACCGGTGGAGGCAATGGTAAGAAAACAGACTTTCCTCCCGTAGCCTCAGAAATCCATGTGTCCAATTCAGGACCAAACAACTTCTTGCCATCGTAAGGTAACGCATCTATACCTCATTTTACATCTGCCTCCGCTTGCCAAGAACGCAGCCAGAGTGCTCGTCGTGCCGTAACTAGCGACTATGAAATACGAGAAGTGAGCTGACAGACGTCAGTAGAAGCTGTACAGATACTCCGCAGCCTCACACATTTGATCAGCAAGAAGTATAAGGTGTTCGTCATGTAGGGCAGACTTGAGTTCTGTTATCCATACTATGAGCGCCTTAGTGACCCAGATACCAACCAAGCCAGGTCTCAGCAGCACTCCTGCTAAATACATGGACTTTAGCATAGTTTCTATTTTGCGATCTGAAGGGTCTTTAAGCGTAGTAGCCGCTGGCACTGGTATGGTTAATTTCTTTGCAAGCTTCGACACTGACGAATCAACTATTGGTGGATTCTCCCATGTACATGTCGCCGAGTTTGGAAACGGGTAACTAGACTTAAATCTGCGAGGTATAGAAAACCGTTTATCTGGAGTCTGTCGTGTTTCTACTAACATCTTATTAAGAGACTCCGAAACAGGAAAACACATTGGAGTTCTCTGTCGTTTAGTAAATACGACCTGATCATTTGTCAGGGGCTCCTCAGTTTCTGTAAACTTGAGACTGACGCACCGCTCTGATGAGATTATCAATACCTGAGCTGTTAAAATCCTCACTGACTCCACTTCGCCCTCCTCACCCTCATCTTGTGCCGTGAGGTCTGGCGTGGAATCGTCAGAATGCAACATAGCAGAAACTGGTAAATCTTAAGACATATGAAATTTATCCCATCTACCCAAAATGGATTTGGACCTTTCGCAAGGCTGAGACGCCTCCAGTAGTTCTGGCGGTCTCACCCTAGACTCACATCTTGCAGCTTCCCGCTCTTGTCGAGCGGCGGTCAATTCTGATTGCAACCCAGCCAGTACAGTGGCTAGCATTTCCCATGGAGGGTCCGGGAATGAAACTGTCTAACACCGGAGCAGAAATTTTATTTGTAACTGAATCCACAAAACATACTGGACATGTGGTAGATCCATCCGGTAACACACTGCTACAGACTTTGCAGTGAGGCTTTTTAATTTTTGCTGGTGCCTTACTCATTATGGCGACAAACAATACAATACACAAAAAACAGACACTTGGCCGACTCGGTAAAATAGTACGAAGGTGTATGTGTGTATATAAATAGATAGATAGATATATAGAACAAGGAAGGCGGCACTCTGGAGTCTTTCTTGAAAGTAGAAAACGTGCTTTTAATGTGTAACGTTTCGGGAGACGTACTCCCTTCTTCAAGACACAGCAATAGGTATTGCTGTGTCTTGAAGGAGGGAGTACGTCTCCCGAAACGTTACACATTAAAAGCACGTTTTCTACTTTCAAGAAAGACTCCAGAGTGCTGCCTTCCTTGTTCCATATCCAGAGCCACTGTGCTTAAGGAGGGCACCGGAGCAGATTCCCTGCGGGATTAGAGGAGTGCCAGACCAAGGAGAGTGATAGATAGATATATAGATATATATAGCCAAGTGCAGTACACATGGCCAGTACTATGAAATGTGATCCCAAATTCCCACTAACACCCCTGCGCCTCCGGTAGAGATGTAGTACTGGAACGTTCTGGAATCACAGCAGGAAGACACAGGAAGCATGGTTAAAATGGCTGCCATGCTTACACTTATAATCACAGTGCAGGTTACAAGAATATAAACAGACATCTATATGAAAATCCTGTGTAATTAACCCTGCAGCCTAGCATACTGCTGTTGCTGCAGGTTATCCCCCCTCATGCCGCTGATTGCACTCTCTGCTAGCAGTTCTGTAATGCCGCCCCCCCCCCCCCTGTATGCTCCGTTGCGGATGCAGTGCGGGCAGGCAGCGAGCAGCGTGTGGGGCCGCCAGTGGGAGCCGGGTAGCGGGACGCGCTGGGACCGACAGCTGGGAGCGCGTCTTGAAGCGCTGTGAGCAGCGGCGGGCTGTAGAGGGATCCCGGCGCCATCAGCGGTAAAGAAAACAATGTCCCCACACAGCGGGGCGGCAGCGGGAGCTGACCGCCCCGTTCAACATACCGTGACACCTGCTGCTGTGGCGAGGCTCTGACGGGGCTTCTCTGCAAGCGCCGGCCAGCCTGTGCAGGAAGTCTGTATGGCTGCTCATTCAGTGAGGACCGACACGCCACAGCTGCTAGTAGCAGCTTGCACTATCCCTGACCCTGCCTTTTGGAAGGGGGAAAGGGATGTGTATGAAAAAATAAAAATATTCACTAAAAAAAATAATATTCAAAAGAATTGTGGACCAAGCCACAGACCTGTTGCTACTTCGAGCACAGAAAAAACACTGAGGTACTCTGGGATATGGAGGGGTGGAGTGTTCTAACTTTAAATAGTCAGTGCCCTGTTTCCTACGGAAGCCGTCCATATCCCAAGAGTACTCCAGAGACCCCTAGTGGATGAAAAAGAAAGGGGGGTAAAAATGCAGGTAGCAAATAGAAAAGGAAGTGAAAGGAGATAACCAACATAAGACTAGGGAAGGACCTGGTGATTGATGGTTCAATAATTATTGTAGATATAGTGTATTAAATGAGTTCAGTGTTTGACTCTTAACAATGGGCTACCAATTGTTTTAGACTTGCATTGTTTTCAAGCAGGACTTTAGTATATCCCCAAATTTTTCCATTATTAATCTTCATTTGGCACCACTTAGGCAAGCCCATCACAGAGCGTCACCCGCTCTCCCCTTTCAAAGTCCTGCAACACCCACAGGCTTCTTGAACCAGTAGCTGCTGCGACACTTACAATTTGTGGAACGCTTCCTGATCATACACAGAACAGCGCAGCAAATTAAAAAAATAAATCTAGGAGCAGACAGGTTGCCATACATGATTACCTTCCCCTATCTGCTGCCCTAACAATTCTTTATTACCCATTAAACACGTTAACTAATGTGCATATTTAAGTGATGTATCATCAGTACTACCCAAGCTGCCCCACACAAAACACTTCTTAATTTAACACAGATCTTTTCAAAAAGACTTTTATTAAATGCACACAAAGAACAGTTTAAATATGTTTAAACTCCGTGCACATGGGCACTTAATTGCTCAGTGCACCCACATACAGATATACAATCTAAGTACTAGCCAATTAAGCTTTCAGATTTGGACAACCCGATCTCAACTTTTCAGTTAATGTTTTGGAAGATAACCAAGGGGAGTGGGGAGGGAAGAGAAAGGGAACTGGTCAAGAACCATACCGGCTGCTTCCAATGAGTACGTTATTTTTTGTATGCATTTGTCAGAAACAAGATCCTTAAGCCAATTGAGCCCTATCTACTAAAAACACCCATGTCTGTTAAATTTAGAGATAATTTACTAAATGTCATACTTAGCCAACCCCCACCCACCCCTATTAACCCATTTTTTATTACCATCTATGCGTGGTGTATCCTTCCCAGGAGATGCTCCAGTGCGCCTCTGGCCTCCTTTGCTTTAAAAAAATAAAAATAAGAGGGGGGAAAAAAAAAATGCAACTCCTTCTTGCATCCTAAGCGCTCCACTTGTTAGAAAACAGGGGAAAAAATAAAAAAAATCTAGAGAATAGCCAATTGAAAAAAATTAAAAAAATTCCACATGAATGCGGTTTAGATGGGGCAGGAATCCACTCCTATGTTCTTGTTATCTGATTCCGCTCCATGAATCCTGGTTATTCATCCTCCCTATCCTATTCATTCCTTCCTATGATTTGAATCCATTGATCCAGCTCCAGGATTGGGATCCAGTGAGCCCTCTCCAATCCAAACCTTTATAACCAGCAAAACCAAAAAAAGAGGAGTTAGATATTATCAACATATGTTTCTGGGAATTGATAAGTTATGTGTGCAATCTCAAAAAATAAAATAAAATAAAAAAAACCATTGAAAATAAAAATATAGATATGCACAGATAACAATTCCATTTCCCAAAAGAAAAATCTATTGACTTGTGCGGTATCTTTAAAAAGCTTCAAAATCTAATTAGCTACTTTAGTATACATCTGCCATAAAGTTGAATGAAAACAGGGTGCACTGGGGCTCTCTATGCATTACAAAAACAATCATAATAGAAATAAAAAAAGGTGTGAAGACTTAGCAACATTTCAATGTTCCTAACCATTAGAGAAAGAAAGAAAAAAATCACAAAAACTTGAAATAAATTGATGGCAAGTGACTGTTTATGCAGCCAGCTTTTTAGGACATTTGTTAAAAAATAAAAATTAACTACCAACAAAATAGACAGTATAGAATAGCCAATACATCAGAAGAGGCTTTCACAAGTGTTGAGGCAAAAAAAAGTAGATGGAAAGTTAAAAATGGACACAATTACACCATGGAGGGACCCATTTTGCAGGTTAAAAAAAAATAAAAACACTAATTTCAAATTAATAGGCAACCTTATGTCACCAGGCAGCACACCAGATCATGTTCACAAAATAGATGCCTCCACTGTGTTTAAGGACAAGCCCACTTTAACATGTTGATGTTCCTTTAAGGAACATTCCAGTTATGGCCTGTAGTTTACCAAGTCACCAACAATTCATTATTTAAAGGTTAAATAGATAACCAGAAATCTATATATTAAAAAAAGGTGTTGTATTTATTGTTGCAATCTGCATTAAAACATTCATAAATTGACAATGACGATGTCCATGGTATAATCTAGTCACTCACTGAAGTCTTTGTGGTGGGGAGCTGACAATTGTACTTTGGAACATGGACTAGAGTAGTTGACAGATTGCAATACCAACAGAAACCACACAAACTACTTTCAGGTTTCCACAATATCAGCCTATTGGATGCATGTCTTCAGCTGGACTATTTCCGTAATGTTTATTAAATGAAAATTAAAATAAAGGCTTGCTACAGGGTATACCTAATTTAGAACCATCATTTGTTTTTTTGAAAAAGTGATGAGTGGAGGGTCAAGTGTTCCACCTACACTGCTGCAGACACATGTAAATGAATTACTACGTTGGTCACAAAACTCCTTGCAAAGCATCCTACAGACATTTGTTTGAACATTTTTTGGGGGAATTCTGGAAATAAACAAAAACAAAAAAAACAAACACAATAGCAATGTTTACCAGTCAGAGGACATGCAGAGTTAGCAGTAGTGATATTATACTCCATATATGTTGAGGCCCACAAAACAAGGGAATGGTGGTGGATCATTTGTTATAAAGCACTACTCACTTTAGGAGCAGGAAATCTACCTCAGCTAAATCAATACTAGCATAAAATCAATACTGCCAATTTTGTCTCACAATAACACTTGGAGTCATACCATGGCCTCCATTTTTGATTTGATCCTCCTCAAGCCTCCATTTGACAATCCTAAAATGATTGAAATGTCCTCCATAATCCTTTAATCCATCTCTTCAGATATGTCTACAGAAAGACACACGAAAAGGCAAGGTAAAGCAAGATTTCCCCACAAATAAAAAAGTTAGATACCATAACCAAATCCCTATTGGCATGACCATTGCAGACAACACGCCTATCTGGTGCTTCTGGTAGAGGCTAGCTTACTTGTTAATAGGTCTACAATAGTTAAAATGGACCTTCAGGCATAAAGTACTTTAGCAGGAATAAGTAGGTACGATTATCCTGGCTATTCTACACGAAAAGGATTAACACTTCAATTTAACAGTAAAAAAAAAAAAAAAAAAGTAGGAGTACTGAAGAAAGAAACTGTATACAATGGAAGGGTCTACAAAAATGCTTCAATCTATGTACGGGAACGGGATCTGCTGTGGCGGGGAGAATAGCGCGGGGATCCTCTGCTTCTTCTTGGAGAGTAGCTACGGCTGCGACTGTTGCTTCTACTACGGCTCCTGCTACGACTACGACTGCGAGAACGTGATCTTCCATAGCTTGGGCTTCTTGGGCCATCAACTTTTACACGAATGTAGGCAGTTTCTCCCTATTAAATAGACAGAACCTGGGATTGAACAAACCAAGCTTAAACAGCTATGTATTTCAGGCAAGATGAAAACTCTGTACTTGAATGTAGATGACTGAAGTCCAAGTAAGCCATTTTTAAGTATACCTTGCAACCCATGAACTTGAGGAACTCAATTCTCACCACAAGTATGTAGCTCCTGTGTTAAATGCCCATAAGTATTCAGTTTAGGTTGTAAACCGGTGCTTCAGAGCAAGTTAGTGTTACCACATGCAGCAACAGCATCAGGCCCAGTACTGCCGTTTACTGAGACTAGGCTCTGCCCATTACTTATAGTAAGGTGCATCTCCAACCGTGATGCAGTTAACCGATTAGCTCCTGGTACCTACAGCCCCTTGCAGCACAGATTCTCAAACGCAGTCCTCAAGGCACCCCAATCATTAGTCCAGGTTTTAGGTAAATACATGGCTCAAGCACAAATGGTTAAATCAAACTGACTGAGGTGCTAATTAGTCACCTGTGTCCAACCATGGATACTTGGACCATTGGTGTACCCCCAAGATCTTCATTTGAGAATCTGTGCCTTGAATTGAATTCCCCCAAAAAGCTTAATACTAACCATGTAGTAAATTGAAGTATCAGAGCGAAAAATACCTACCTCATGCGACCTAAATTTAGTGTTATCCAGTTTCCGTACAGCATAGGTCATATCTTCTTTTCGTACAAATTCCACGACACCAGTACCATCACGGAAAACATCAGCATAACATACATCACCTGCTTCACGCATGTGATCCTTTAAGTCCTGCCAGCTTCCACTTGGAGGCAGCCCTGAAAAGAAAACAAATACAATAAGTGGAATGGCTAAGCTATTAACCAATAAAGTAAATCAATAGAAAATACTTTATACTATGATCACAAATCAAAAAGTTATTACAAGGGGTAGACAAAAAAAAAAAATTATCCAACTTGTTTCTTTTCCTCCTTACTGCAATTTCTGAAGCATCTTTGCAGTTTAATCAAGCGTAGAAACAGCTAGCCATCATGGTCTTTAGAAATGAAACTCCATTTGCCAGGTAAGCCCCACTATCAGAGCATCGTAGACAAGTCGCACAAAACTGAAAAAAGCACTTAAGGAACAAAATGCACCTCAATGCTCTTACAACCCATACCAGATTAGAGAAATGAGAGCTCAAGTGTAGATAAGTAAAATAAGATTTTACTTACCGGTAAATCTATTTCTCGTAGTTCGTAGAGGATGCTGGGGACTCCATAAGGACCATGGGGAATAGACGGGCTCCGCAGGAGACATGGGCACTTATAAGAAAGAATTTAGTTCCTGGTGTGCACTGGCTCCTCCCTCTATGCCCCTCCTCCAGACCTCAGTTAGAGAAACTGTGCCCAGAGGAGATGGACAGTACAAGGAAAGGATTTTGTTAATCCAAGGGCAAGATTCATACCAGCCACACCGTATAACTTGTGATAACTACCCAGTTAACAGTATGAAAACAACCTATCCGTGCAAGACCGATGCAACTATAACGTAACCCTTATTGAAGCAATAACTATATACAAGTATTGCAGAAGAAGTCCGCACTTGGGACGGGCGCCCAGCATCCTCTACGGACTACGAGAAATAGAGAAAATAAGATTTTACTTACCGGTAAATCTAACATCCTAGAGGATGCTGGGGACTCCGTAAGGACCATGGGGATTATACCAAAGCTCCCAAACGGGCGGGAGAGTGCGGATGACTCTGCAGCACCGATTGAGCAAACATGAGGTCCTCCTCAGCCAGGGTATCAAACCTATAGAATTTTGCAAAGGTGTTTGAACCCGACCAAGTAGCAGCTCTACACAGCTGTAGTGCCGAGACCCCCGGGCAGCCGCCCAAGAAGAGCCCACCTTCCTAGTGGAATGAGCCTTGACCGATTTTGGTAACGGCAATCCAGCCGTAGAATGCGCTTGCTGAATCGTGTTACAAATCCAGCGAGCAATAGTTTGCTTTGAAGCAGGGGCACCAATCTTGTTGGATGCATACCAGGACAACAGCGCTTCAGTTTTCCTGACTCTAGCCGTTCTGGCCATGTAAATTTTCAAAGCCCTGACCACATCAAGTAACTCTGAATCCTCCCAAGTCACGTGTAGCCACAGGCACAACAATAGGTTGGTTCATATGAAAAGATACCACTTTCGGCAGAAATTGCGAACGAGTCCGCAATTCTGCTCTATCCATATGGAAAACCAGATAGGGGCTTTTGTGTGACAAAGCTGCTAATTCTGACACACGTCTAACCGAAGCCAAGGCTAACATGACCACCTTCCACGCAAGATATTTTAACTCCGCCGTTTTAAGTGGTTCAAACCAGTGTGACTTTAGGAAACTTAACACCACGCTAAGATCCCAAGGTGCCACCGGAGGCACAAAAGGAGGCTGAATACGCAGCACTCCTTTTACAAACGTCTGAACTTCTGGTAGAGAAGCCAACTCTTTTTGAAAGAAAATGGATAGGGCCGAAATCTGAACCTTAATGGAGCCTAAGTTTTAGGCCCAAATTCACTCGTTTGTAGGAAGTGAAGGAAACGGCCCAGATGGAATTCTTCCGTAGGAGCATTCCTGGCCTCACACCAAGAAACATTTTCGCCATATACGGTGATAATGTTAAGATGTCACGTCCTTCCTAGCCTTTATCAGCGTAGGAATGACCTCATCCGGAATGCCTTTTTCCGCTAGGATCTGGCGTTCAACCGCCATGCCGTCAAACGCAGCCGCGGTAAGTCTTAGAACAGACACGGGCCCTGTTGCAACAGGTCCTGCCTTAGGGGAAGAGACCACAGATTTTCTGTAAGCATTTCCTGCAGATCCGGATACCAGATCCTTCGTGGCCAATCTGGAACAATGAGGATTGTTGTCACTCCTCCTTTTTCTTATTATTCTCAACCCTTGGGGGGGGGAGGGAGGAGGAGGAAATACATAGACTGACTGGAACACCCACGGTGTCACTAGGGCGTCTACCGCTACTGCCTGAGGGTCTCTTGACCAGGTGCAACAACTCTGCAGCTTTTTGTTGAGGCGGGATACCATCCTGTCTATCTGTGGCAGTCCCCACCGAACTGAACTGCAATCTGTGCGAAGACTTCCTGATGAAGTCGCCACTCTCCAGGACGTATGTCTGGTGTGGAAGTCTGCTTCCCAGTTGTTCACTTACGGAATGAACACTGTTGACAATGCTCTTACATGATTCTCCGCCCAGCAAAGAATTCTGGTGGCTTTCGCCATCGCCACTCTGCTCCTTGTGCCGCCTTGGCGGTTTACATGAGCTACTGCGGTGACGTCTGACTGGATCAGAACCGGTTGGTCGCGAAGAAAGGTCTCCGCTTGACGTAGGGCGTTTTATATGGCCCTTAGTTCCAATATGTTGATGTGAAGACAAGTCTCTTGACTTGACCAAAAACCTTGGAAATTTCTTCCCTGTGTGACTGCTCCCCAGCCTCGGAGGCTCACGTCCGTGGTCACCAGGATCTAGTCATGAATGCCGAATCTGCGGCCCTCTAGAAGGTGAGCACTCTGCAGCCACCACAGGAGAGATACCCTGGCCCTGGGGGATAGGGTGATCAACTGATGAATCTGTAGATGTGACCCGGACCACTTGTCCAGTAGGTCCCATTGGAAAGTCCTCGCATGGAACCTGCTGAAGGGAATGTTTTTCCCAGGACTCGAATGCAGTGATGCACTGACACCTGTCTTGGTTTCAATAGGTCCCTGACTAGAGTCATGAGTTCCTGGGCCTTCTCTATCTGAAAGTAAACCCATTTCTGGTCTGTATCCAGAATCATACCCAAGAAGGGCAGACGAGTTATAGGAACCAACTGTGACCTCGGGAAATTGAGAATCCAGCCGTGTTGCTGTGACACCTTCAGCGAAAGTGACACACTGTTCAACAACTGCTCTTTTGATCTCGCCCTTATTAGGAGATCGTCCAAGTATGGGACAACTGACCTCCTTGCTTGCGTAGGAGCACCATTATTTCCGCCAATTACCCTGAAATTGGTAATGACAATCCTGTACCGCAGTTGTCAGGTACGCCTGATGGGGTGGATAAATGGGAACATGAAGGTATGCAGCCTTTATGTTTAGATACACCATCAAATCCCCCCCTTCCAGGCTGGCAATGATCGCTCTGGGTGATTCCACTTTAAAATTTGAACTTTCCCATATAGGTTCAAAGATTTTAATTTTAAAAATAGGTCTGACCGAACCGTACGGTTTTGGGACTACAGCCAAGGATGAGTCATATCGCCTTCCATGTTGCAGGAGGGGAACCTTGAGTACCACCTGTTGGAGATACAATGTGTGAATTGTATTTAATATCATCTCCCTTCCTGGGGGAGAAGCCGGTAGGTCCGATAAGGAAAAACCGGCGAGGAGGCACCTTTTGAATTCCAGCTTGTAACCCTGGGAAACAATTATTTTTTTATTGCCTCGGGAACCACCTGTGAGTGAACTCAGATGTGGCTGAAGAGTCGAAGGCGTGCTCCCACTGGGGCGGACTCCCTTAGCGGAGCTCCAGCGTCATGCGTTGGATGTAGTAGAAGCCGGGGAGGACTTCTGTTCCTGGGAACTAGCTGTGCCCTGGTACCCTTACCTCTGGGGAAGATTTCCATCGTATCCTGGCCCTAGTAGGGAAAGGATACTCCCCGAGAATTCTTTTGGAAGCTGCAGCTTCTTGTCTGGAGATTCCCGCTCTTTTTCTTCATGAGAGGAGGGAAATTTACCTCAGCTTTCTTCCCCTTAAACATGTGTACCCTCGTGTCAGGGACAGATGAGTCATCAGTGATATGCAAAACATCTTTTATTAAAATAATCATGTATTGAATACTTTTCTGCCAGTTTTGGCTGTAACTTTGCATTATTGTAGTCGACACTGGAGTCAGACTCCACGTCGATATCAGTGTCTACTATTTTGGATAGTGAGCATTGCGAGACTGAAGGTCTCTGCGACATAGGGACAGACCTGTGTAGATTGACTGTCTGTTCTGTACTCTTTTGTGCAATAAATTTACCGCAGCACTTTCACATATCCAATCAGGTGTCGGCGTTGTCGACGGACACACCACTCACACATTTGTTCCATCTCCTCCTTAGGAGAGCCTTTTACCTCAGACATGTCGACACACCACACTCAGGGAATGCTCATCTGAAGATAATTCCCCCACAAGGCCCTTTGGAGAGACAGAGTATGCCAGCACACACCCCAGCGCTATATGACCCAGGAAAAAACAACAATTTAATGTTTACCCAGTAGCGCTGTTATCATCTGCGCCGAATTATGTGCCCCCCTCTTCTTTAAAACCCTCTCTTCTACCGTGGTATAAGCAGGGGGAGAGTCCGGGGAACTTCCTCTCAGTGGTGCTGTGGAGAAAAACATGGCGCTGGCGAGTGCTGAGGGAGAAGCCCCGCCCCCCTCGACGGCAGGCTTCTGTCCTGCTAAAAGTGTAAAATTGGCAGGGGCGTATGTATGTATGTATGTATGTATTTATTATAGTGTCCAGCTGTATATATGCTCCTTTTGCCAAATAGGATTTTGGTATTTGCCAGGTAAATACTTTTCTTTGAATCCATAGGGGGCACTGGAGTACTCTTTTGGGATATGGACAGTGTTAGCAAGGACAGGGCACTGAATATTCAAATTTCAGTAACTCTCCTCCCCTCCATACTCCCAGAATACCTGTTTTTTCCTGAGGCGAACAGGATAGAGAGGATGAACAATGGAGAATTACCTATAACATAACGAACAATAAAGTTGACACATAACGTAACTGACAACTAACCAGTTGACACCATAACCGATAAATCGGTGAGAATGTGTTACCATAAGATCCACTGAACTTACCACAACCAGGTAAAACTGCTCTGGGTGAGCGTCCAGTGCCCCCTATGGATTCAAAGAAAATGATTTACCTGGTAAGTACCAAAATCCTATTTTCTTTTTCATCCACTAGGGGTCACTGGAGTACTCTTGGGACATACCAAACCTTCCCCGGTGGGCGGGAGAGCTGTTTGGCACCTGTAACACTAAGCGGCCAAAGCTAGATGCTGATGCCGCAAACGTATCAAACTTGTAAAAGCGCACAAACGTGTGCACTGAAGACCATGTAGCCGCACAGCAAAGCTGCGTCGTAGAAGCTCCACGACCAGCTGCCCATGAAGTTCCCACAGAACGTGTGGAATGAGCGGTTAGTGATGTAGGCAGCTGTAACCTAGCATGAAGGTAAGCCTAACGTATGGTCAGTTTTATCCATCCGGATAAGGTCTGCTTAGAAGCTTGCCAACCCATCTTGGCAGCATGATAGAGAACATACAACGATCAGTCTTACGAACTGTAGACGTTCGGGATACCTAAACGCATAATGCGCGTACCACATCCAAAGTTCCCGAATTACCTGTTCGCACAGGAACTACCATTGGTTGATTGTGAAAAAGATGACACTACCATTGGCAATAAAACAGAATTCGTCCGAAGTTCCGCTCTGTCATCATGAAACCCCCAAAACGGTGGCTTGCATGACAAGGCACCCAAATCTGAAACACGCCTTGCCGAAGCTAAGGCTAGAAGAAAAATTGTTTTCCAAGTGAGAAACTTAATATCCACTTGTTGTAAGGGTTCAAAATATGACAACTGTAAGAAATCTAAAACCAGATTCAAGTCCCATGGCGCTGTAGGTGGAATGAATGGAGGCTGTACTCTGACACCTTGCCGAAAGGTGTGTACAGACGGCAAGAGCCAAACGTTTTTTGAAAGTAAATTGACAAAGCAGAGACCTACACCTTTAGTGTAGATAAACGCAGTCCTCCATCTAACCCCGTCTGTAGAAATAACAAAAGACGGGATAACTTGAATGATGTCGGAAACTTCAGAGCTTCACACCAACCGATATAGGCACGCCAAATTCTGTAATAATGAGCTGCCGAAACTGGCTTCCTAGCTCGTAACCTGGTTGGTATAACAGATTCTAAAATGCCCTCTTTTCTTAAGAGGGCGGTCTCAGCCACCCCGTCAACCGCGCTAAATTGGGGTAAAGGAACGGACCCTGTTGTAACAGATCCGGACGTAGTGGGAGTGGCCAAGGATAGTCTGCAAGTAGTTCGCAGAGATCCGAGAACCAAGCTCTCCGAGGCCAATGAGGCGCCACTAGTATGACTGTGGCGGACTGTCTTTTGATCAGTTGTAGCAACAGAGGGAGCAGCGGAAAACAGCTACACGAGGCTGTACGGCCACGCGATTGTGAGAGCATCCATAGCCACCGCTTTTGTATCTCGCGTTCTGGACACATACTGGGCGTTTGGCGATTGTGGCGAGATGGCTTCAGATCCACTTGAGGGTAACCCCACCTCTGGACCAATATGTGAAAACTTCCAGATTTAATGACCATTTTCCTGGATGAAAATCCCGATTGCGTAGATAATCTGCCTCTTAGTAGTCCACTACCTGAATGAACACTGCCGACAATATCACTTGGTGATGCTCGGCCCAATTGAAGATTCGAGCTACTTCCCGCATGGCCATGCGGCTTCTCGTTTCTTTGTTGATGTAATCAACCACCGTCGCGTTGTCTGACTGCACTTGGACAGTCTGAGACCGAAGCCTGTGCACGGCTTGTCGTAGCGCATTGTAAAGTATCTTGAGTTCCAGGACTTAGAGACAGCAATCTTTTGTGATCTGCCCAGAGACCCTAGAGCTGACAATTTTGAACCACAGCTCCCCAACCTCTGAGACTCACGTTGTTAGAATTATCCAATTGCAGACGCCGAACCGTTTTCCTGCGGTTAACGTGTGTACTTTGAGCCCCCAGAGTATAGATACTCTGGCCCGTGGAATCACCACCATCTGGTGAATTTGCCGATGTGAGGCCGATCACTATGCGAGCACCTCCAGGTGAAAAGGACGCGAGTGAAATCTTCCGAACTGAAGCGCTTCGAAAGCTGCCACCATATTTCCTAACAATCGAATGCACAAATGCACAGAGACTGTGCGTGCTTCAGCACTAATTATACCAGATGACGAATACTCTGTACTTTGTGTTCTGGTAGGTAAATTAGTTGATCTACCGTATCGAGAATCATTTCTAGGAATTGAATGCGATTTCCTGAAGTTGACAATCCAACCGGGCTGAACTAGCCCATTGTACGTTAGCAACGCATGTTGGAGGATCATCTGTTGAGACGGAACTTTGACGAGTAGATCGTATAAGTACGGAACCATTATCACTTCCAGTGATCTGAGATGAGCTATCACCACAAACATCCGTTTGGTGACTACCAGAGTTGCTGACGAGAGGCCAAACGGTAGAGTCTGAAACTGGTAATGGCTGTAGCTGTAAACATGCAAATACAGACCGCAGGGATTCCAGTTTGACTCTGTAGTAAGTGACGTACTGATTGAGACTGTTCAAGTTCAATATTGGTCTGACCGAGCTATCTGGCTTTGGTCCTACAAAAACTGGAGTAATAACCCTGATCTCGTTAGTGAACAGGGACTGGAAACAAACTGCTGAATCTAGCAGCGACTGAATTGCTATTTCCAGAACTTAGACATGGGCTGGGAGCACGTCATGTCCCAGGCTTCGTGGTGTCCCTAGCATTGTAAACCACGTTCTCTACCACATATATTAGGTGTGGTTGTTCCTGTACCACAGCCTCGAAAAGGCTGAGGTCTCTAATTTAGAATTAAACAACTTCCTGTCAGCGGAAGGTAATGCTTTCAGAGAGCCCGTCATGCCGAAACTAGTGACGCTGAAAAGCGAGAACTGACATGACAGACGTCCGTAGAAGCTGCACATAAATACTCAGCAGCTTCACCGATGTGATCAGCAAGAAGTATAAAGTGGTCGGCTTGGAGGTGTTCAATATAATCACCGCCTTATGTACCCAAATTCCAACCAAACTAGATCTAAGTAGCACCCCTGCTGCTGTATACATGGAGTTTTAGCTTATGCTCCGACGGGTCTTGAAGCGTAGTAGCAGTTGGTACTGGTTAATTTGTTTTGTAAGTTTTGACACAGACGAATCCACCATTGGCGGACTCTCACATGTAGATGTCACAGACTGTGGAAACGGGTAACTAAACTTAAACCGGCGAGGTATAGAAACCCGTTTATGCGGATTCTGGCCTGCCTCTGAAAACACACAAGATCTGTCGTTTAGTAAATACCACCTTATTATTTGTCAGCGGTTCTTCAGTGTCCGTAAAAATCAGAGACTGACGTACCGCCCTGATGGCGCTGGTGGTCCAATTTCCTTCCTCATGCTCACCCTGCGCAGTAAGGATGCAATATAGCAGAAACTGGGAAATTATAAGACAAATGAGAACATTGTGACCCGAACTAGACTGGGACCTGTGCAAAGACCGAGACCTATCCTAAGACCCTTTGGTATCTTTTTCGGTCTCACCCGAGCCTCAATTCTTGCCGTGTTTCGTTTTAAATGAAATTGCAGAAAAGTGAACAAAAAACAAATGTGGCTATTTCTTGGTTTTTTTTGTAACCACAGCCAATAAATACTTTGCGGTTCTTGTTTCTGCATTAATCCACCTCACAGCAAAAAAATAAGATTTTACTCACCGGTAAATCTATTTCTCGTAGTCCGTAGTAGATGCTGGGTACTCCGTAAGGACCATGGGGAATAGACGGGCTCCGCAGGAGACTGGGCACTCTAAAGAAAGATTTAGGTCTACCTGGTGTGCACTGGCTCCTCCCCCTATGACCCTCCTCCAAGCCTCAGTTAGGACACTGTGCCCGGAAGAGCTGACACAATAAGGATTTTGAATCCCGGGTAAGACTCATACCAGCCACACCATATAACTCGTGATAGGAACCCCGGTTAACAGTATGATAACAATGGAGCCTCTGAACAGATGGCTCGCAATAACAACCCGATTTTTGTAACAATAACTATTACAAGTATCGCAGACAACCCGCACTTGGGATGGGCGCCCAGCATCCACTACGGACTACGAGAAATAGATTTACCGGTGAGTAAAATCTTATTTTCTCTGACTTCCTAGTGGATGCTGGGTACTCCGTAAGGACCATGGGGATTATACCAAAGCTCCCAAACAGGCGGGAGAGTGCGGATGACTCTGCAGCACCGAATGAGAGAACTCCAGGTCCTCCTCAGCCAGGGTATCAAATTTATAAAATTTTGCAAACGTGTTTGCCCCTGACCAAGTAGCAGCTCGGCAAAGTTGTAAAGCCGAGACCCCTCGGGCAGCCGCCCAAGAAGAGCCCACCTTCCTTGTGGAATGGGCTTTTACAGATTTAGGCTGCGGTAGTCCCACCGCAGAATGCGCCAGCTGAATAGTGCTACAAATCCAGCGCGCGATAGTCTGCTTAGAAGCAGGTGCACTCAGCTTGTTGGGTGCATATAAAATAAACAGCGAGTCAGTTTTCCTGACTCCAGCCGTCCTGGAAATATAAATTTTCAGGGCCCTGACTACGTCCAGAAACTTGGAATCCTCCAAGTCCCTAGTAGCCGCAGGCACCACAATAGGTTGGTTCAAGTGAAAAGCTGATACCACCTTCGGGAGAAACTGAGGACGAGTCCTCAACTCTGCCCGATCCATATGGAAAATCAGATAGGGGCTTTTACAGGACAAAGCTGCCAATTCTGACACGTCTGGCCGAAGCCAGAGCCAACAACATGACCACTTTTCACGTGAGATATTTTAAATCCACAGTCTTAAGTGGCTCAAACCAATGTGATTTCAGAAACTCCCAAAACCACATTGAGATCCCAAGGTGCCACTGGGGGCACAAAAGGAGGCTGAATATGCAGAACTCCCTTGACAAAAGTCTGAACTTCAGGCAATGAAGCCAGTTCTTTCTGGAAGAAAATCGACAGGGCCGAGATCTGGACCTTAATGGACCCCAATTTGAGGCCCAACGTCACACCTGCTTGCAGGAAATGCAGGAATCGACCCAGTTGAAATTCCTCCGTTGGGGCCTTCTTGGCCTCACACCAAGCAACATATTTTCGCCAAATGCGGTGATAATGTTTTGCGGTGACATCCTTCCTGGCCTTGATCAGGGTAGGGATGACTTCCTCCGGAATGCTTTTTTTCCTTTAGGATCCGGCGTTCAACCGCCATGCCGTCAAACGCGGTAAGTCTTGGTACAGACAGGGTCCCTGCTGCAGCAGGTCTTGTCTGAGCGGCAGAGGCCAAGGGTCCTCTGCAAGCATCTCTTGAAGCTCCGGGTACCAAGCCCTTCTTGGCCAATCCGGAGCCACAAGAATAGTTCACTCCTCGCTTTCTTATTATTCTCAGTACTTTGGGTATGAGAGGTAGAGGAGGAAACACAAACCGACTGGTACACCCACGGTGTCACTAGAGCGTCCACAGCGATCGCCTGAGGGTCCCTTGACCTGGCGCAATATCTTTTTAGCTTTTTGTTGAGGCGGGACGCCATCATGTCCACCTTTGGTTTTTCCCAACGGTATACCAGCATCTGGAAGACTTCTGGATGAAGTCCCCATTCTCCCGGGTGGAGGTCGTGCCTGCTGAGGAAGTCTGCTTCCCAGTTGTCCACTCCCGGAATGAACACTGCTGTCAGTGCTAACACATGATTCTCTGCCCATCGGAGAATCCTTGTGACTTCTGCCATTGCCCTCCTGCTTCTTGTGCCGCCCTGTCTGTTTACATGGGCGACCGCCGTGATGTTGTCTGATTGGATCAGTACCGGCCAGTTCTGAAGCAGGGGTCTTGCTTGGCTTAGGGCATTGTAAATGGCCCTTAGCTCCAGAATATTTATGTGAAGCGAAATCTCCTGATTTGACCACAGTCCTTGGAAATTTCCTCCCTGTGTGACTGCACCCCAGCCCCGAAGGCTGGCATCCGTGGTCACCAGGACCCAGTCCTGTATTCCGAATCTGCGGCCCTCTAGTAGATGAGCCCTCTGCAGCCACCACAGCAGCGACACCCTGGTCCTTGCCCACAGGGTTATTCGCCGTTGCATCTGGAGATGGGACCCGGACCATTTGTCCAACAGGTCCCACTGGAAAGTCCTTGCGTGGAACCTTCCGAATGGAATCGCCTCGTACGAAGCTACCATTTTTCCCAGGACTCGTGTGCATTGATGTACCGACACCTGTCCCGGTTTTAGGATGTCTCTGACTAGAGATGACAACTCCTCGGCTTTTTCCATTGGAAGAAACTTTTTTCTGGTCTGTTTCCAGAATCATTCCCAGGAACAGAAGACGTGTCGTCGGGACCAGCTGTGACTTTGGAATTGAGAATCCAGTCCTGCTGTTGCAGCACTTCCGGAGAAAGTGCTACCCCCTTACCAACTGTTCCTTGGACCTCGCCTGTATCAGGAGATCGGCCAAGTACGGGATAATTAAAATTCCCTTCTTGCGAAGGAGTATCATCATTTCGGTCATTACCCATGGTAAAGACCCTCGGTGCCGTGGATAATCCAAACGGCAGCGTCTGGAACGGATAGTGACAGTCCGGTACCACAATCTTGAGGTACTCCTGGTGAGGAGGGTAAATGGGGACATGCAGGTAAGTATCCTTGATGTCCAGAGAGACCCTGTAATCCCCCTCGTCCAGGATCGCAATAATCGCCCTGAGCGATTCCATCTTGAACTTGAATCTTTTGTTATATGTGTTCAAGGATTTTAAATTTAAGATGGGTCTCACTGAACCATCCGGTTTCGGTACCACAAACATTGTGGAAAAGTAACCCTTTTCCTGTTGAAGGAGGGGTACCTTGACAATCACTTGCTGTGAATACAGTTGTTTTTTTTGGATAGCCACCAAACACTGCCTCCCTGGCAGAGGGAGTTGCCGGTAAGGCAGATTTTAGGAAACGCGGGGGGGGGGGGGGGAAGACGTCTCGAATTCCAGCCTGTACCTCTGAGATACTGTTTGAAGAACCCAGGGATCCACCTGTGAGAGCCCACTGTGCGCTGAAATTTCTGAGACGGGCCCCCACCGTACCCGGGTCCGCCTGAGCAGCCCCAGCGTCATGCTGTGGACTTACCGGACGCAGGGGAGGACTTCTGCTCCCGGTAACTAGCTGTGTGCTGCAGCTTTTTCCCCTCTACCTTTTTTTCTTGGCAGAAAAGATGAGCCTCTAGCCCTCTACTTTTCTGGGGCCGAAGGGACTGTACCTAATACAGTGCTTACTTTTGCTGTGGGGTGGCTTGTGGCAAAAGTTTTGATTTCCCAGCCGTAGCTGTGGAAACGAGGTCTGAAAGACCATCCCCAAACAGTTCCACCCCCTTCTAGGGCAAACTTCCATGTGCCGTTTTTTTGAATCGGCATCGCCCGACCATTGCAGAGTCCATAACTCCCGTCTGGCGGCAATGGTTTTACATAGCGCTTATTAGTGATGCCAGTCGGCAAATATCCCTCTGTGCATCACGCATGTATAAGACAGCGTCTTTTATATGCTCTATTTTCAGCAAAATATTGTCCCCATCTATAGTATAAATATTATCCGACAGGGAATCTGACCACGCAGCTGCCGCACTGCACATCCATGCCGAGGCAATAGCAGGTCTCAATATAATGCCCGTGTGTGTATATAGCTTTAAGGGTAGTTTTCTGCTTTCTATCAGCAGGTCCTTCAGGGCGGCCGTATCCGTGACGGTAGTGCCACCTTTTTTAATAAGCGTGTAACCGCTTTATCTACCCTAGGGGTTATTTCCCACCGTGACCTATCCTCTGGCAGAAAAGGGTAAGCTGCTTAGAAATTATCAATTTCTTATCGGGGGAAGTCCACGCTTCCTCACACACACCTCATATCAATTCCTCAGATGCAGGAAAACTACTGGTAGTTTTCTGTCACCAAACATAATACCCTTTTTTGTGGTATCTGGGGTATTATCAGAAATGTGTAATACATTTTTCATTGCCTCAATCACGTAACTGGTGGCCCTATTGGAAGGTACACTAGTCTCATCGTCGTCAACACTGGAGTCGGTATCCGTGTCAACATCTGTGTCTGCCATCTGAGGTAGCGGGCGTTTTAGAGCCCCTGATGACGTGAGACGCTTGGACAGGCACAAGCTGAGCAGCCGGCTGTCCTATGTCGTCAAACCTTTTATGTAAGGAGTTGACACTGTCACATAATTCCTTCCATAAGTCCATCCACACCGGTGTCGACCCCGCAGGGGGTGACATCCCATTCACAGGCATTTGCTCCGCCTCCACATCATTATCCTCATCATACATGTCGACACAGCACACACACAGGGAATGCTCTGATAGAGGACAGGACCCCACAAAGCCCTTTGGGGAGACAGAGGGAGAGTATGCCAGCACACACCAGAGCGCTATATATCACCTATAGAGAGTGTTTTCCCTTATAGCTGCATATATATATATATATATATATATATATATATATATACATATATATATATATATATATATATATATATATATCTGTCAATAGAACATATATAGGGGGCGCTCCATAGTGCATAAAAGTTTTTTATTTTAAAAGTATAAACACACAGTGTTAAAATCCAATAGATAATATTCGTACCAGAAGGCAACCAGTGTGGGCTGGTTACCACGTGATTCAAAACAATTGATCGATAGGTATGCAGGAACAAGTGTCAGGCGATCATACCGGATACCTCAAGGTAGTCATGCATGTGGTAGCTGCAAGGTATGCAAACTTGTTGATAAGGAGAAAACAGTCTTCTATGATAAAAATAAAACCAAAATATATCAAATCAATAGCTTTATTAACTGTAACTCCACTCATGTAGTATACATGATTACATGTCCCTGCGGATACAGATATATAGGTAAAAAAAAAAGAATGCTAAAAATACGTATACTTGAACATACTAGAAATATAAATAATCAGATCACTAATCATAGTGTTCCACGGCACTTCAGAGAACACCACTCCAGTGACCCTATGAAGCTCAGATTTAAAGGGATTGAACACATTAATGTGAACAAAAACGGTGGAGATCGGGACTTGGAACTGGAACGAAGAGAAACGTTCTGGATACTCACCCTCAAAACATTAAAACCAGAGGGGCTAAATGAAGGGTTTGAGATTACCCCGTTTCTTAAATGAAATTTCTAGACATGATTTTAGTAATTACTTTCATGTACTGCTCCACCACTATATTCATCTAATCCATCTAATTATTTTATTCACTGTTTGTTCATATTACTCCTAGATATACCTGCACTTTTTCATCAGTAAAATGAGCTGGCGATACATTGCTATATGTGTATATCTTTCATCAAAAATCAACTTATACTCATATATAAAAATGGTCTCAATAGCGGGATGCTAAATAATTTCTGGTGTATGCATTACTTTTACACCACTTATGCATTGTATTAATAGGGCGGCTATATATATGTTACACTGCTAAACCTGGCCGCACACTGTGGTTTGTCAATTGGAAAGACTGGTAAAAAAATATATATCTACACAGGAGCTGTACTGCCTCCGTTGTGTGTGTGTGTGTGTGTGTGTGTGTGTGTGTGTGTGTGTGTGTGTGTGTGTGTGTGTGTGTGTGTGTGTGTGTGTGTGTATATATATATATATATATATATATATATATATATATATATATATATATATATATATATATATATATATATATAGTAAAATTAGTTTGAATAATATACCAACCACAGTTTGCAGCTGAGTTTACAATACATTAAATGTCTAAGTTACATGGAGATCTACTTTGCGAAGCCCAAGCCGCAAGCTGTCGTATAAATAAATATATACACATATTCTGATAATTCAGGTATGTAATATTAATACCCAATATGAATGGAAAAAATCTGTAACATTAAATACTCCTGATCATAAAAGGTCTGTGTATTACAGATGAGATATTATTTACATATATTACAAATATCAATGTTGGTTTCTATGCCATTAAGATAGTAATCTGCAATTTAATAACATCAGGCATTAAAATCACACCATTTAACATGGACATGGTATATGCCTCTTATAATACTAAACGACAGCCTGCAGCTCAGGTGTAGTCACTTCAAACATCATTGTAAATTGGATACTGAACGCTTTATAATGGATCTGAACGTCACAGACTCCAGCCCTCTGACGAAGTCTATGACGAAACGCGTTGGAGCGGAGTCTGGTGACGTAAACGATCGTTGGTATTGCTGAGCGAGGAGTCAGGGACGTGAGTGATTCCTGCCCGAGAAGTCTGGGGAAACCAGCCGCCGACGGGTTGAGGTATCCGGTATGATCGCCTGACACTTGTTCCTGCATACCTATCGATCAATTGTTTTGAATCACGTGGTAACCAGCCCACACTGGTTGCCTTCTGGTACGAATATTATCTATTGGATTTTAACACTGTGTATATACTTTTAAAATAAAAAACTTTTATGCACTATGGAGCGCCCCCTATATATGTTCTATTGACAGATATCTTTTTCTCCGGAGGAGTTCGGATTGTTGAAAGGGGAGCTGCGGTCCAATTAATACAACGAGGATCTAGTGCAAAAGTGCAGCATTCACGAAAAGCTGCAGTGATTCAAATATATGGACACACGTTAAGTGTATTTATACACATATATATTACAATCACTCTGTTACTAATAATCAGCACTATATCATAATTGCTTATATATATATATATATATATATATATATACACACACACACACACACACACACACACACACACACACACAGCGCCTAATTTGTGCCCCCCCCCCTCTCTTTTTAACCCCTTTCTGTAGTGCAGGACTGCAGGGGAGAGCCAGGGAGCGATCCCTCCAGCAGAGCTGTGAGGGAAAATGGCGCCAGTGTGCTGAGGGAGATGGCTCCGCCCCTTTTTTGGTGGGCTTTCTCCCGCTATTGTAAAAGTTCTGGCAGGGGTTAATAAACACCTATATAGCCCCTGGGGCTATATATGGTGTCAGTTCGCCAGCCAAGGTGTTAATATTGCTGCTCAGGGCGCCCCCCCCCAGCGCCCTGCACCCATCAGTGACCGCAGTGTGTGGTGTGCATGAGGAGCAATGGCGCACAGCTGCAGTGCTGTGCGCTACCTTGGAGAAGACAGAAGTCTTCAGCCGCCGATTTTCCGGACCACCTTCTTGCTTCTGGCTCTGTAAGGGGGACGGCGGCGCGGCTCCGGGAACGGACGACGAGGTCGGGTCCTGTGTTCGATCCCTCTGGAGCTAATGGTGTCCAGTAGCCTAAGAAGCCCAAGCTACCACCACTTAGGTAGGTTCGCTTCTTCTCCCCTTAGTCCCTCGGTGCAGTGAGCCTGTTGCCAGCAGGTCTCACTGAAAATAAAAAAACTAACATATACTTTCTTCCTAGGAGCTCAGGAGAGCCCCTAGTGTGCATCCAGCTCAGCCGGGCACAGAAATCTAACGGAGGCTTGGAGGAGGGTCATAGGGGGAGGAGCCAGTGCACACCAGGTAGACCTAAATCTTTCTTTAGAGTGCCCAGTCTCCTGCGGAGCCAGTCTATTCCCCATGGTCCTTACGGAGTACCCAGCATCCACTAGGACGTCAGAGAAATAGGATTATGGTACTTACCAGGTACATCCTTTTCTTTGACTCCATAAGGTCACCTGTTGTCGAGCAGCGCCCATTTTGTGTAGACAACACACACTGACAGACATTGCAGTTACACTGCATTTTGTGTTTGCTGGTGCCTTATTCATTATGTTGTACTGCTGAAAGCAGTGCACGTGGCCAGACTATAGGAACTTGATCCAAAAGTCCTACCAACACCCCTACGCCATCAGGTGGAGTATTGTTGTAGGACAGCCTTTTCCTGGAAGAAGAAACAGGAAGCATGGTTAAAATGGCCTCCAGCCATGTGCTTACATTGTATAACATAGCATAGCATACTAGGTTATAAAGACGTGCACTTAAAACCATGGTCCTCTCATATAAAACAGCCTCTCTCATATGAAGCAGCAGTTCACAATATAATGCATCCTCTCTCATAGCAAGCAGCAGTGCACAATATAATGCAGCTTCTCATAGCAAGCAGCAGTGCACAATATAATGCATATAATGTAGCCTTTCAATACAATGCAACATATGTAATACTTAATACTTATATCTTTGCTTAACAGCCTGACTAGCACTGCTGCTGTGGGCATTTTGTCCCCCCCCCCCCCCCTTCAGCTGCGCTGCATGTGGAGGGGACAGACCGCGGCAGCCCTGAGCGCTGTCCGCGGTCTGAGTGAGGGCTGAGCTGCCGCAACTCCCCCCCCCCCCCCCAGCGTGAGCTCCCATACTGCGGTATGTATGAGCGGGCGGCGGCAACAGGCATGATAATGTGACGGGCTCTCTGGCTCCCTTCTGCGCCGGATTGTTACACTGGCGGCGGGTCGGGAGCAGCGGGTAGTGCAGGCGCTATGGAGCCCGACACAAGAGGCAGGCAGCAGGGAAGTAAAGGCCGGCGGTAACAGTATGGCGGTGCGCAGTACCACACACGGCGGGGCGGCAGCGGGAGCTGACCGCCCCGGTCAAATACCTGCGATCCAGTGCTCCTGGACTCTGACGGGGCTTCTCCAGCAAGTTCCCGTCCAGTCCTTCCTGCAGCCTCAGCTGTTAGCCGAGCTGCTTGTGGCTGTGAGGGGGCTCCTTTGTGAGGCCCGACACGCCAAGAGCTGCACGCAGCAGCTTCTATAATCCCGTACCCAGAGCTTTTGTGTAAGCTGGGAAAGGATTGTAATGAGAAAAAAGTATAAAAAAATAAAAACAAAAATATTTAAAAGTAAAAAAATGTATGTCCCCCTCTGGAGGTCCACACTTGTGCTTCCTGTCCATGTGAGCACCGAAAAAACACTGAGGTATTCTGGGAGTATGGAGGGGAGGAGTTACTGAAATTTGAATATTCAGTGCCCTGTCCTTGCTGACACCGTCCATATCACAAGAGTACTCCAGTGACCCCTAGTGGATGAAAAAGAAAATAAGATTTTACTTACCGATAAATCTATTTCTCGTAGTCCGTAGTGGATGCTGGGGACTCCGTCAGGACCATGGGGATTAGCGGCTCCGCAGGAGACAGGGCACAAAAGTAAAAGCTTTAGGATCAGGTGGTGTGCACTGGCTCCTCCCCCTATGACCCTCCTCCAAGCCTCAGTTAGGATACTGTGCCCGGACGAGCGTACACAATAAGGAAGGATTTTGAATCCCGGGTAAGACTCATACCAGCAACCAATCACACTGTACAACCTGTGATCTGAACCCAGTTAACCGCATGATAACAGCGGAGCCTCTGAAAAGATGGCTCACAACAATAACTATGTACAAGTATTGCAGACAATCCGCACTTGGGATGGGCGCCCAGCATCCACTACGGACTACGAGAAATAGATTTATCGGTAAGTAAAATCTTATTTTCTCTGACGTCCTAGTGGATGCTGGGGAACCCGTCAGGACCATGGGGATTATACCAAAGCTCCCAAACGGGCGGGAGAGTGCGGATGACTCTGCAGCACCGAATGAGAGAACTCCAGGTCATCTTTAGCCAGGGTATCAAATTTGTAGAATTTTACAAACGTGTTCTCCCCCGACCATGTAGCTGCTCGGCAGAGTTGTAATGCCGAGACCCCTCGGGCAGCCGCCCAGGATGAGCCCACCTTCCTTGTGGAATGGGCCTTGACAGATTTAGGCTGTGGCAGGCCTGCCACAGAATGTGCAAGTTGAAATGTGCTACAAATCCAACGAGCAATCGTCTGCTTAGAAGCAAGAGCACCCAGTTTGTTGGGTGCATACAGGATAACAGCGAGTCAGTTTTCCTGACTCCAGCCGTCCTGGAAACCTATATTTTCAGGGCCCTGACAACATCTAGCAACTTGGAGTCCTCCAAGTCCCTAGTAGCCGCAGGTACCACAATAAGCTGGTTCAGGTGAAACGCTGACACCACCTTAGGAAGAAACTGGGGACGAGTCCGCAGCTCTGCCCTGTCCGAATGGACAATCAGATATGGCTTTTGTGAGACAAAGCCGCCAATTCTGACACTCGCCTGGCCGAGGCCAGGGCCAACAGCATGGTCACTTTTCATGTGAGATATATCAAATCCACAGATTTGAGCGGTTTAAAATGTGATTTGAGGAATCCCAGAACTACGTTGAGATCCCACAGTGCCACTGGAGGCACAAAAAGGGGGTTGTATATGCAATACTCCCTTGACAAACTTCTGGACTTCAGGAACTGAAGCCAATTCTTTCTGGAAGAAAATTGACAGGGCCGAAATTTGAACCTTAATGGACCCCAATTTGAGGCCCATAGACACTCCTGTTTGCAGGAAATGCAGGAATCGACAGAGTTGAAATTTCTTCGTGGGGCCTTCCTGGCCTCACACCACGCAACATATTTTCGCCACATGTGGTGATAATGTTTTGCGGTCACCTCCTTCCTGGCTTTGACCAGGGTAGGAATGACCTCTTCCGGAATGCCTTTTTCCCTTAGGATCTGGCGTTCCACCGCCATGCCGTCAAACGCAGCCGCGGTAAGTCTTGGAACAGACCTGGTACTTGCTGAAGCAAGTCCCTTCTTAGCGGCAGAGGCCATGAGTCCGCTGTGAGCATTTCTTGAAGTTCCGGGTGCCACGTCATTCTTGGCCAATCAGGAGCCACGAGTATAGTTCTTACTCCTCTACGTCTTATAATTCTCAGTACCTTGGTTATGAGAAGCAGAGGAGGGAACACATACGTCAACTGGTACACCCACGGTGTTACCAGAACGTCCACAGATATTGCTTGAGGGTCTCTTGACCTGGCGCAATACCTGTCCAGTTTTTTGTTCAGGCGGGACGCCATCATGTCCACCTTTGGTCTTTCCCAACGGTTCACAATCATGTGGAATACTTCCCGATGAAGTCCCCACTCTCCCGGGTGGAGGTCGTGCCTGCTGAGGAAGTCTGCTTCCCAGTTGTCCACTCCCGGAATGAACACTGCTGACAGTGTTATCACATGATTTTTCGCCCAGCGAAGAATCCTTGCAGTTTCTGCCATTGCCCTCCTGCTTCTTGTGCCGCCCTGTCTGTTTACGTGGGCGACTGCCGTGATGTTGTCCCACTGGATCAATACCGGCTGACCTTGAAGCAGAGGTCTTGCTAAGCTTAGAACATTGTAAATTGCCCTTAGCTCCAGTATATTTATGTGGAGAGAAGTCTCCAGACTTCATCACACTCCCTGGAAATTTTTTCCCTGTGTGACTGCTCCCCAGCCTCACAGGCTGGCATCCGTGGTCACCAGGACCCAGTCCTGAATGCCGAATCTGCGGCCCTTTAGTAGATGAGCACTCTGCAGCCACCGCAGAAGAAACACCCTTGTCCTTGGAGACAGGGTTATCCGCTGATGCATCTGAAGATGCGATCCGGACCATTTTTCCAGCAGATCCCACTGAAAAGTTCTTGCGTGAAATCTACCGAATGGAATCGCTTCGTAATAAGCCACCATTTTTCCCAGGACCCTTGTGCAATGATGCACTGACACTTTTCCTGGTTTTAGGAGGTTCCTGACTAGCTCAGATAGCTCCCTGGCTTTCTTCTCCGGGAGAAACCTTTTTCTGGACTGTGTCCAGAATCATCCCTAGGAACAGCAGACGTGTCGTCGGAAACAGCTGCGGTTTTGGAATATTTAGAATCCACCCGTGCTGTCGTAGAACTACTTGAGATAGTGCTACTCCGACCTCCAACTGTTCTCTGGACCTTGCCCCTATCAGGAGATCGTCCATTTTCTTTGAAGAAGAATCATCATTTCGGCCATTACCTTGGTAAGGACCCGGGGTGCCGTGGACAATCCAACCGGCAGCGTCTGAAACTGATAGTGACAGTTCTGTACCACGAACCTGAGGTACCCTTGGTGAGAAGGGCAAATTGGGACATGGAGGTAATCATCCCTGATGTCCCGGGACACCATATAGTCCCCTTCTTCCTGGTTCGCTATCACTGCTCTGAGTGACTCCATCTTGATTTGAACCTTTGTATGTAAGTGTTCAACTATTTCAGATTTAGAATAGGTCTCAACGAGCCGTCTGGCTTCAGTACCACAATATAGTGTGGAATAATACCCCTTTCCTTGTTGTAGGAGGGGTACTTTGATTATCACCTGCTGGGAATACAGCTTGTGAATTGTTTCCACTACTGCCTCCCTGTCGGAGGGAGACGTTGGTAAAGCAGACTTCAGGAACCTGCGAGGGGGAGACGTCTCGAATTTCCAATCTGTACCCCTGGGATACTACTTGTAGGATCCAGGGGTCCACTTGCGAGTGAGCCCACTGCGTGCTGAAACTCTTGAGACGACCCCCCCCCACCGCACCTGAGTCCGCTTGTACGGCCCCAGCGTCATGCTGAGGACTTGGCAGAAGCGGTGGAGGGCTTCTGTTTCTGGGAATGGGCTGCCTGCTGCAGTCTTCTTCCCTTTCCTCTATCCCATGGCAGATATGACTGGCCTTCTGCCCGCTTGCCCTTATGGGGACGAAAGGACTGAGGCTGAAAAGACGTTGTCTTTTTCTCATTTATACGGCAATACTTCCATGTGCCGTTTGGAATCTGCATCACCTGACCACTGTCGTGTCCATAAACATCTTCTGGCAGATATGGACTTCGCACTTACTCTTGATGCCAGAGTGCAAATATCCCTCTGTGCATCTCGCATATATAGAAATGCATCCTTTAAATGCTCTATAGTCAATAAAATACTGTCCCTGTCAAGGGTATCAATATTTTCAGTCAGGGAATCCGACCAAGCCACCCCAGCGCTGCACATCCAGGCTGAGGCGATCGCTGGTCGCAGTAGAACACCAGTATGTGTGTAAATACTTTTTAGGATATTTTCCAGCCTCCTATCAGCTGGCTCCTTGAGGGCGGCCCTATCTAGAGACGGTACCGCCACTTGTTTTGATAAGCGTGTGAGCGCCTTATCCACCCTAAGGGGTGTTTCCCAACGCGCCCTAACTTCTGGCGGGAAAGGGTATACCGCCAATAATTTTCTATCGGGGGAAACCCACGCATCATCACACACTTCATTTAATTTATCTGATTCAGGAAAAACTACAGGTAGTTTTTTCACACTCCACATAATACCCTTTTTTGTGGTACTTGTAGTATCAGAAATATGTAACACCTCCTTCATTGCCCTTAACAAGTAACGTGTGGCCCTAAAAGAAAATACGTTTGTTTCTTCACCGTCGACACTGGAGTCAGTGTCCGTGTGTGTCGACCGACTGAGGTAAAAGGACGTTTTAACGCCCCTGACGGTGTTTGAGACGCCTGGACAGGTACTAGTTGGTTTGCCGGCCGTCTCATGTCGTCAACCGACCTTGCAGCGTGTTGACATTATCACGTAATTCCTTAAATAAGCCATCCATTCCGGTGTCGACTCCCTAGAGAGTGACATCACCATTACAGGCAATTGCTCCGCCTCCTCACCAACATCGTCCTCATACATGTCGACACACACGTACCGACACACAGCACACACACAGGGAATGCTCTGATAGAGGACAGGACCCCACTAGCCCTTTGGGGAGACAGAGGGAGAGTTTGCCAGCACACACCAAAAACGCTATAATTATACAGGGACAACCTTTATATAAGTGTTTTTCCCTTATAGCATTTTAATATATATAGTCATATCGCCAAATAAGTGCCCCCCCTCTCTGTTTTAACCCTGTTTCTGTAGTGCAGTGCAGGGGAGAGCCTGGGAGCCTTCCCACCAGCATTTCTGTGAGGGAAAATGGCGCTGTGTGCTGAGGAGAATAGGCCCCGCCCCCTTTTCGGCGGGCTTCTTCTCCCGTTTTTCTGAGACCTGGCAGGGGTTAAATACATCCATATAGCCCCCAGGGGCTATATGTGATGTATTTTTAGCCAGAATAAGGTACTATCATTGCTGCCCAGGGCGCCCCCCCCAGCGCCCTGCACCCTCAGTGACCGTTGCTATGAAGTGTGCTGACAACAATGGCGCACAGCTGCAGTGCTGTGCGCTACCTTATGAAGACTGAAAAGTCTTCTGCCGCCGGTTTCTGGACCTCTTCACTTTTCGGCATCTGCAAGGGGGTCGGCGGCGCGGCTCCGGGACGAACCCCAGGGTGAGACCTGTGTTCCGACTCCCTCTGGAGCTAATGGTGTCCAGTAGCCTAAGAAGCCAATCCATACTGCACGCAGGTGAGTTCACTTCTCTCCCCTAAGTCCCTCAATGCAGTGAGCCTGTTGCCAGCAGGACTCACTGAAAATAAAAAACCTAACAAAACTTACTCTAAGCAGCTCTTTAGGAGAGCCACCTAGATTGCACCCTTCTCGTTCGGGCACAAAAATCTAACTGAGGCTTGGAGGAGGGTCATAGGGGGAGGAGCCAGTGCACACCACCTGATCCTAAAGCTTTTACTTTTGTGCCCTGTCTCCTGCGGAGCCGCTAATCCCCATGGTCCTGACGGAGTCCCCAGCATCCACTAGGACGTCAGAGAAAATAAGAATTTACTTACCGATAATTCTATTTCTCGTAGTCCGTAGTGGATGCTGGGGACTCCATAAGGACCATGGGGAATAGCGGCTCCGCAGGAGACTGGGCACAAAAGTAAAGCTTTAGGACTACCTGGTGTGCACTGGCTCCTCCCCCTATGACCCTCCTCCAAGCCTCAGTTAGGATACTGTGCCCGGACGAGCGTACACAATAAGGAAGGATTTTGAATCCCGGGTAAGACTCATACCAGCCACACCAATCACACTGTACAACCTGTGATCTGAACCCAGTTAACAGCATGATAACAGAGGAGCCTCTAGAAAAGATGGCTCACTACAGCAATAACCCGATTTTTGGTAACAATAACTATGTACAAGTATTGCAGACAATCCGCACTTGGGATGGGCGCCCAGCATCCACTACGGACTACGAGAAATAGAATTATCGGTAAGTAAATTCTTATTTTCTCTGACGTCCTAGTGGATGCTGGGGACTCCGTAAGGACCATGGGGATTATACCAAAGCTCCCAAACGGGCGGGAGAGTGCGGATGACTCTGCAGCACCGAATGAGAGAACTCCAGGTCCTCCTCAGCCAGGGTATCAAATTTGTAGAATTTTACAAACGTATTTGCTCCTGACCAAGTAGCTGCTCGGCAAAGTTGTAAAGCCGAGACCCCTCGGGCAGCCGCCCAAGAGTGGGCATTTACAGATTTTTGGCTGTGGCAGGCCTGCCACAGAATGTGCAAGCTGAATTGTACTACAAATCCAACGAGCAATAGTCTGCTTAGAAGCAGGAGCACCCAGCTTGTTGGGTGCATACAGGATAAACAGCGAATCAGATTTCCTGACTCTAGCCGTCCTGGAAACATATTTTCAGAGCCCTGACAACGTCTAGCAACTTGGAGTCCTCCAAGTCCCTAGTAGCCGCAGGCACCACAATAGGTTGGTTCAGGTGAAACGCTGAAACCACCTTAGGGAGAAACTGAGGACGAGTCCTCAATTCCGCCCTGTCCGAATGGAAAATCAGATAAGGGCTTTTACAGGATAAAGCCGACAATTCTGACACGCGCCTGGCCCAGGCCAGGGCCAACAGCATGACCACTTTCCATGTGAGATATTTTAACTCCACAGATTTAAGTGGTTCAACCAATGTGACTTTTGGAACCCAAAAACTACATTGAGATCCCAAGGTGCCACTGGAGGCACAAAAGGAGGCTGTATATGCAGTACCCCTTTTACAAACGTCTGAACTTCAGGGACTGAAGCTAGTTCTTTTTGGAAGAAAATTGACAGGGCCGAAATTTGAACCTTAATGGACCCCAATTTCAGGCCCATAGACACTCCTGTTTGCAGGAAATGTAGGAATCGACCCAGTTGAATTTCCTCCGTCGGGCCTTACTGGCCTCGCACCACGCAACATATTTTCGCCAAATGCGGTGATAATGTTTTGCGGTTACATCCTTCCTGGCTTTTATCAGGATAGGGATGACTTCATCCGGAATGCCTTTTTCCTTCAGGATCCGGCGTTCAACCGCCATGCCGTCAAACGCAGCCGCGGTAAGTCTTGGAACAGACAGGGTCCTTGCTGGAGCAGGTCCCTTCTTAGAGGTAGAGGCCACGGATCCTCCGTGAGCATCTCTTGAAGTTCCGGTTACCAAGTCCTTCTTGGCCAATCCGGAGCCACGAATATAGTGCTCACTCCTCTCCATCTTATAATTCTCAGTACCTTGGGTATGAGAGGCAGAGGAGGGAACACATACACCGACTGGTACACCCACGGTGTTACCAGAGCGTCTACAGCTATTGCCTGAGGGTCCCTTGACCTGGCGCAATACCTGTCGAGTTTTTCCCAACGGTTTATAATCATGTGGAAGACTTCTGGGTGAAGTCCCCACTCTCCCGGGTGGAGGTCGTGTCTGCTGAGGAAGTCTGCTTCCCAGTTGTCCACTCCCGGAATGAATACTGCTGACAGTGCTATCACATGATTTTCCGCCCAGCGAAGAATCCTTGCAGCTTCTGCCATTGTCCTCCTGCTTCTTGTGCCACCCTATCTGTTTATGTGGGTGACTGCCGTGATGTTGTCCGACTGGATCAACACCGGCTGACCTTGAAGCAGAGGTCTTGCTAAGCTTAGAGCATTGTAAATGGCCCTTAGCTTCAGGATATTTATGTGAAGTGATGTCTCCAGGCTTGACCATAAGCCCTGGAAATTCCTTCCATGTGTGACTGCTCCCCAGCCTCGCAGGCTGGCATCCGTGGTCACCAGGACCCAGTCCTAAATGCCGAATCTGCGGCCCTCTAGAAGATGAGCACTCTGCAACCACCACAGGAGGGACACCCTTGTCCTTGGTGACAGGGTTATCCGCTGATGCATCTGAAGATGCGACCCAGACCATTTGTCCAGCAGGTCCCACTGGAAAGTTCTTGCGTGGAATCTGCCGAATGGGATTGCTTCGTAGGAAGCCACCATTTTCCCCAGAACCCTTGTGCATTGATGCACTGAGACTTGGCTCGGTTTTAGGAGGTTCCTGACTAGCTCGGATAACTCCCTGGCTTTCTCCTCCGGGAGAAACACCTTTTTCTGGACTGTGTCCAGGATCATCCCTAGGAACAGAAGACGAGTCGTCGGAACCAGCTGCGATTTTGGAATATTGAGAATCCAACCGTGCTGCCGCAACACTACCTGAGATAGTGCTACACCGACCTCCAACTGTTCTCTGGATCTTACCCTTATCAGGAGATCGTCCAAGTAAGGGATAACTAAAACTCCCTTCCTTCGAAGGAGTATCATCATTTCGGCCATTACCTTGGTAATGACCCGGGGTGCCGTGGACCATCCAAACGGCAGCTTCTGAAACCGATAGTGACAGTTCTGTACCACAAACCTGAGGTACCCTTGGTGAGAAGGGTAAATTGGGACATGAAGGTAAGCATCCTTGATGTCCAGAGACACCATGTAGTCCCCTTCTTCCAGGTTCGCAATCACTGCTCTGAGTGACTCAATCTTGAATTTGAACTTCTGTATGTAAGTGTTCAAAGATTTTAGATTTAAAATCGGTCTCACCGAGCCGTCCGGCTTCGGTACCACAACAGTGTGGAATAATACCCCTTTCCCTGTTGCAGGAGGGGTACCTTGATTATCACCTGCTGGGAATACAGCTTGTGAATGGCTTCCAAAACTGCCTCCCTGTCGGAGGGAGACGTCGGTAAAGCCGACTTTAGGAAACGGCGAGGGGGAGACGTCTCGAATTCCAATTTGTACCCCTGAGATACCACCTGAAGGATCCAGGGGTCTACTTGCGAGTGAGCCCACTGCGCGCTGAAATTCTTGAGACGGGCCCCCACCGTGCCTGAGTCCGCTTGTAAAGCCCCAGCGTCATGCTGAGGGCTTGGCAGAGGCGGGAGAGGGCTTCTGTTCCTGGGAACTGGCTGATTTCTGCAGCCTTTTTCCTCTCCCTCTGTCACGGGGCAGAAATGAGGAACCTTTTGCCCGCTTGTCCTTATGGGAACGAAAGGACTGCGCCTGATAATACGGCGTCTTCTTATGTTGAGAGGCGACCTGGGGTAAAAATGTGGATTTCCCAGCTGTTGCCGTGGCCACCAGGTCTGAAAGACCGACCCCAAATAACTCCTCCCCTTTATAAGGCAATACTTCCATATGCCGTTTGGAATCCGCATCACCTGACCACTGTCGTGTCCATAACCCTCTTCTGGCAGAAATGGACAACGCACTTACTCTTGATGCCAGTCGGCAAATATTCCGCTGTGCATCACGCATATATAGAAATGCATCTTTTAAATGCTCTATAGGCAATAATATACTGTCCCTATCTAGGGTATCAATATTTTCAGTCAGGGAATCCGACCACGCCAACCCAGCACTGCACATCCAGGCTGAGGCGATTGCTGGTCGCAGTATAACACCAGTATGTGTGTAAATACCTTTTAGGATACCCTCCTGCTTTCTATCAGCAGGATCCTTAAGAGCGGCCATCTCAGGAGAGGGTAGAGCCCTTGTTTTGACAAGCGTGTGAGCGCTTTATCCACCCTAGGGGGTGTTTCCCAACGCACCCTAACCTCTGGCGGGAAAGGATATAATGCCAATAACTTTTTAGAAATTGTCAGTTTTTATCGGGGGAAACACACGCTTCATCACACACCTCATTTAATTTCTCAGATTCAGGAAAACTACAGGTAGTTTTTCCTCACCGAACATAATACCCCTTTTAGTGGTACTCGTATTATCAGAAATGTGTAAAACATTTTTCATTGCCTCAATCATGTAACGTGTGGCCCTACTGGAAGTCACATTTGTCTCTTCACCGTCGACACTGGAGTCAGTATCCGTGTCGGCGTCTGTATCTGCCATCTGAGGTAACGGGCGCTTTAGAGCCCCTGACGGCCTATGAGACGTCTGGACAGGCACAAGCTGAGTAGCCGGCTGTCTCATGTCAACCACTTTCTTTTGTAAAGAGCTGACACTGTTAATTCCTTCCAACAGTTCACCCACTCAGGTGTCGACCCCCTAGGGGGTGACATCCCTATTACAGGCAATTTGCTCCGCCTCCACATCATTTTCCTCCTCATACATGTCGACACAAACGGACCGACACACAGCACACACACAGGGAATGCTCTGAGGACAGGACCCCACTAGCCCTTTGGGGAGACAGAGGGAGAGTTTGCCAGCACACACCAGAGCGCTATATATATATATATATATATATATATATATATATATATATATATATATATATATATATATATATATATATATACAGTGATCGCGCTGAGCACAAAAAAAGGTGGGTCCCAGGGACCCCTCACTTTTAAAAATTGGGGTCCTACAGGTTCTTTTCTGGGTTCCATCGGAATTAAGGTTTTTATTAATATTAATCTTATTTGGACACTACAGAAGTGTTGCAAGGTGGGGGAATGGGGTGACAATGCTGCTGGGCTGTGTAGCATGCAGGACACTCTGCCCCAGAGCTTTAACTAGATATTTTGGTGCCCTTTGGCAGAAAGTGAATTGGAGCTCCACCTCCCAGAGCCGAAACTACAGGCTGTGCGCGCCGCAGGCGCGCCGCAAAAATTTAGGGGCATGGCTTCATGGGGAAGGGGAATGGCCACATTAAAGTGCCAATTCACATTGCACCATGTAGAACCTCCTATAGACACTGCGCCAGGTAGAGCACGTTATACACACTGCGCCAGGTAGAGCACGCAGTTATACACACTGCGCCTGGTAGAGCCAATATACACACTGCGCCAGGTAGAGCACGCCGTTCTACACAATGCGCCAGGTAGAGCACGCCGTTCTACACAATGCGCCAGGTAGAGCCATTATACACACTGCGCCAGGTAGAGCACGCCGTTATACACACTGCGCCAGGTAGAGCCATTATACACACTGCGCCAGGTAGAGCACGCCATTATACACAATGCGCCAGGTAGAGCACGCCGTTATACACAATGCGCCAGGTAGAGCACGCCGTTATACACAATGCGCCAGGTAGAGCACGCCGTTATACACAATGCGCCAGGTAGAGCACGCCGTTATACACACTGCGCCAGGTAGAGCCATTATACACACTGCGCCAGGTAGAGCCATTATACACACTGCGCCAGGTAGAGCACTCCGTTATACACACTGCGCCAGGTAGAGCACGCCGTTATACACACTGCGCCAGGTAGAGCACTCCGTTATACACACTGCGCCAGTTAGAGCACACCGTTATACACACTGCGCCAGGTAGAGCACGCCGTTATACACACTGCGCCAGGTAGAGCACGCCGTTATACACACTGCGCCAGGTAGAGCCAATATACACACTGCGCCAGGTAGAGCACGCCGTTATACACACTGCGTTAGGTAGAGCACGCCGTTATACACACTGCGCCAGGTAGAGCCATTATACACACTGCGCCAGGTAGAGCACGCCGTTATACACACTGCGCCAGGTAGAGCACGCCGTTATACACACTGCGCCAGGTAGAGCACGCCGTTATACACACTGCGCCAGGTAGAGCACTCCGTTATACACACTGCGCCAGTTAGAGCACACCGTTATACACACTGCGCCAGGTAGAGCACGCCGTTATACACACTGCGCCAGGTAGAGCACGCCGTTATACACACTGCACCAGGTAGAGCACACCGTTATACACACTGCGCCAGGTAGAGCACGCCGTTATACACACTGCGCCAGGTAGAGCACACCGTTATACACACTGCGCCAGGTAGAGCACTCCGTTATACACACTGCGCCAGGTAGAGCACGCCGTTATACACACTGCGCCAGGTAGATCACGCCGTTATACACACTGCGCCAGGTAGAGCACGCCGTTATACACACTGCGCCAGGTAGAGCACGCTGTTATACACACTGCACCAGGTAGAGCACACCGTTATACACAATGCGCCAGGTAGAGCACGCCGTTATACACATTGCACCAGGTAGAGCACGCCGCAGCACAGTAAAGAAGGCCATATACCTTAATGCTATATATACTAAAGACTCTGTACATGGGGCACACTTACTACAAAGCTACTCTAGAGAGCACAGATTACTCAAGGTGATCAACTCAGTTACATACCCATGGACATGAAAGCTAGGACTCCGTGCCGTGCATGCACCTCACTCCCACTCTGCCGCCTGCTATATGGCAATGTACCTTCCGCACCAGGGCCCTGTGCTGCTTCCGTCAGGTAAAAGTGGTGAGAAGAAGTTTGTGGGGGGGGTGTACCCAATGCGGCCACCTCGGGAACTGGCTCCCGTGTCACAGGCCCGCTAGCTGGGCATCCGTAGGGATGCTGAGGACACCTGATGGTAATGGTGCAGCCCTCTCTTCTCACGGCAACAGTGTGGTGGCAGAGCACGGCAGGGGCTGGAGGTGAGGTTCCTGGCCGATCACCGCTGCTCTCCTTCACACAGATCGTGGGAGAGCACACTGGAGGCAGCAGAGAGGGAGGCAGATATCGGGTTGGGAGGGAGCTGCAGTTCACAGTCTTGGCGAGTCACCTCCCGCCCGCAGCACAGCGTACAGCAGCCGCAGAGCCGTCTTCTCTCTCTGCCCGGCCCCCGTGTGAAGCCGCTGCACGTGACCAGGAGGGGGCACCTCCAGACTGCCAGTTGTAAGGCTCCACCTCCGCTCTGTACGGGCAAGAAGCGCCGTCGCTGTCAGTTTACAAGGAGTTGGCTGCAGCGGAGCGCGTCCCCGGGGACCCTCACATTTTTTTAAAAGTGAGTCCCTGCCTTCAGATCCGGGTAAAATACGCGCTATAGCGCGTATTTGCGAACACTGTATATATATATATATATATATATATATATATATATATATATATATATATATATATATATATATATATATATATATATATATATATATACACAGGGATAACCTTATATAAGTGTTTTTCCCCTTATAGCTGCTGTATTGTTAATACTGCGCCTAATTAGTGCCCCCCTCTCTTTTTTAACCCTTTCTGTAGTGTAGTGACTGCAGGGGAGAGCCAGGGGAGCTTCCCTCCAACGGAGCTGTGAGGGAAAATGGCGCCAGTGTGCTGAGGAGATAGGCTCCGCCCCTTTTTCGCGGACTTTTCTCCTGCTTTTTTATGGATTCTGGCAGGGGTTAAAATTCATCCATATAGCCCTGGGGGCTATATGTGATGTATTTTCGCCAGCCAAGGTGTTTTTATTGCTGCTCAGGGCGCCCCCCCCTAGCGCCCTGCACCCTCAGTGACCGAAGTGTGAAGTGTGCTGAGGAGCAATGGCGCACAGCTGCAGTGCTGTGCGCTACCTTGGTGAAGACAGGATGTCTTCTGCCGCCGATTTTCCGGACCTCTTCTTGCTTCTGGCTCTGTAAGGGGGCCGGCGGCGCGGCTCTGGGACCGGACTCCATGGCTGGGCCTGTGTTCGATCCCTCTGGAGCTAATGGTGTCCAGTAGCCTAAGAAGCCCAATCCACTCTGCACGCAGGTGAGTTCGCTTCTTCTCCCCTTAGTCCCTCGATGCAGTGAGCCTGTTGCCAGCAGGTCTCACTGAAAATAAAAAACCTAAAACTAAACTTTTCACTAAGCAGCTCAGGAGAGCCCCCTAGTGTTCACCCTTCTCGTTCGGGCACAAAAATCTAACTGAGGCTTGGAGGAGGGTCATAGGGGGAGGAGCCAGTGCACACCAGGTAGTCCTAAAGCTTTACTTTTGTGCCCAGTCTCCTGCGGAGCCGCTATTCCCCATGGTCCTTACGGAGTCCCCAGCATCCACTAGGACGTCAGAGAAAAGAGGTTTATATTGCTGCCCAGGGCACCCCCCCCCCCCCCTCCGCCCTTACTGTGACCAGAGTATGTGAGGTGGAAGCAATGGTGCACAGCTGTAGTGCTGTGCGTTACCTCTGAAGATCATGAAGTCTTCTGCCGCCTCTGAAGTCTTTTTTTCTTCTCATACTCACCCGGCTTCCATCTTCCGGCTCTGCGAGGGGGACGGCGGCGCGGCTCCGGGACGGACGGCGAGGGTGAGATCCTGCGTACCAATCCCTCTAGAGCTAATGGTGTCCAGTAGCCTAAGAAGCAGGATCTAGCTTCAGAGAGTAGGGCTGCTTCTCTCCCCTCAGTCCCACGATGCAGGGAGTCTGTGGCCAGCAGAGCTCCCTGAAAATAAAAGACCTAACAAATTACTTTCCATCAGTAAACTCAGGAGAGCTCACTGAAAAGCACCCAGCTCGTCTGGGCACAGTATCAAACTGAGGTCTGGAGGGGCATAGAGGGAGGAGCCAGTGCACACCAGGAACTAAATTTTTTTCTTAAAGTGCCCATGTCTCCTGCGGAGCCAGTCTATTCCCCATGGTCCTTACGGAGTCCCCAGCATCCTCTAGGACGTTAGAGAAATCATATTAAGTATATCGAATGTAGTTACATTTGCTGCATAATACAACAATTCATAATGAAATAGATTACTACATTTGTATTATGTAGCACAATTTACATACAACCGTTAACTTTGGGAGTACATCAAAAATTCTAGTGACCTCATAGGAGACCTATTTTACTAGGTATGAGACATTTGAATGGTTCTCAAAAAGCAGGAAGAGGACTAATTTGTTTATACAGCTCCATTTGGATTGAAATTTCCAATTAAATTATACAAAATAAATTCCATGAACCTTAGCTATGGTAAACTGTCGAGTACCTTTGCAGAAAAGCAATGTATAAACATTATAGGTCTTGGGGGTAATTCAGACTGCATCGAAGCAGTGACAGCAATCGCAGTCTGAATTATTGTGGAGTGCGCACGTGCACCCCAGTGAGATGCAAAAAGCATCTCAATGGCTGCGATTGCCTCTACCTGATTGACGGCAGTGGTGGTCACGAGGACGGGGCGTGCCAACTGCGTTGGAACGCCGTTGACAGGGCGCGATCTGGCTGACGGAGGTGTGTCCGGTACATAAGACCATGTGTCCGGATGGAGGTGTGTCCGGACGCTGCGACCCAGAATGCGGCAGGTAGATCCCTGCCAACACGCAGGAACTGAGCAGGTAGGGAGCAACCCGCCAAGTACAAAAGCATCGCTGCCGTGTGATGCTTTTGTACCTGTGCAAGGGGGGTCAGGGCGGACTAGCCCTGTGCTGGGTGTCCCCTCGCATGTCTGAGAAACCGATCGTAGCTCTACGATCAACTCTGAATTAACCACTTAGTGAAGTAGAGGTTTTTTTTATTTTTTATTTCTCTTACCTCATCTGTTTGAATGTCAAGCAAAAAGTGAGGCTCCAGGAGAGGGAAGGGTGAGATGAATTCAATTGTTTTACTGGGCGCCCAATGAAGCAACTGCAATTGTTGCTCCATCTGGATGCCTTAAGACACAGGAAACTTTCTCTTGCAGTCGAAGGTGCCTTGAAGAAAAGAGAGAAGTCCGTGGTTTTGGCACGCTAACCAGGACTGTAGACACTTTATACTAAGCCTGGTGCTTTTGGGTGCAACAGTAAATGTGTGGTCAATCAGATCAACAATTAAATTGATCCAGATGCCCATGGAATCATGACCTACACTGTCTTTGGGCATTCCCACCAACAGGCCAAGCAGTACACCTTTAAAAAAGCCAAATGCAGCCATGAATTGTTCAACCATTTGCAGGGTGTAGCTGCATCAGATGAGACCACGTAAAAAAAGATGGCCTTTACCAGACAGTCACATCTGACATGAGTGTCAGATCGCCAACTGCCAGAGGCCAATTTTTCCAGCTGCCACCAGGTTCCGCACATTCTACTAGCCCCTACTGCAGCTGCTACCACTTTCCTCCTTACTCATTGAAGAGCTAGACCAGTGGTTCTCAAACTCGGTCCTCAGGATCCCACACAGTGCATGTTTTGCAGGTAACCCAGCAAATGCACAGGTGTATTCGTTATTCACTGACATTTTAAAAGGTCCACAGGTGGAGCAAATTATTTCACTTGTGATTCTGTGAGACCTGTAAAACATGCACTGTGTGGGGTCCTGAGGACCGAGTTTGAGAACCTGTGAGCTAGACCATCAGGATTGCCCACTAGTAGTTCTCTTCCTACAGCTGGAGTTCAAAGGCTGCTGTCTGCACCACTCCTGCCAGTAAATGAACACAACCTGGGCTAATCACAGCCCCGTATGCTCCCCTGTATGCCACCTCCTGCAAGGAAGAATTTGTACTGAGGCAACAGTAATAACTATATATGTGCATGTGTCAAAACCACTATACTACATAAACAATTCTCCAAAAGAGATTTTATTTTTTAATTATTGAATCACATAAAAAGCTATTCAGACTTGATTCTGTTCCATTTTGACATATACATAATTGTTAGTAAAATTATAATGACTCAGTTTTGAATAGCTATTTATATAATTTGATAGAACTAACAATTACAGGGACCCTTTCGTGGGAACATTTTAGCCAGTTATGTGGCAATTAAGCAAGAGAGGAGTTGCCAGACGGTAAACAACTCCCAAAACAAGGGGGGGGAATTAAGATTACAGAGAATGTTATAATTTGCATTGCCAAAAATAAGGGGGCACGCATCCTTTGCTACAAAGCACCAGTCTCAATAGCTGTTCATCTCATTAGTATCTCCACTGTGCAAATGAGGAAACGTACTGTAGAGGGATCCGGACTGAAAGTCGACAGTAACTAGGTCGACAATGTCTAGGTCGACCACTATTGGTCGACAGGGTGTCTAGGTCGACAGGTCAAAAGGTCGACATGAGTTTTTTACAATTTTTTTTTTTTTTTTAACCTTTTCATACTTAACGATCCACGTGGACTACGATTGGAATGGTAATCTGTGCCGAGCGTAGCGAAGGCACCATGCCCGAAGCATGGCGAGCGAAGCGAGCCATGCGAGGGGACGCGGTGCACTAATTGGGGTTCCCGGTCACTCTACGAAGAAAACGACACCAAAAAACGTTAAAAACTCATGTCGACCTTTTGACCCATCGACCCATACACCCTGTCGATCAATAGTGGTCGACCTAGTTACTGTCGACTTTCAACACCACACCCAATGTAAATAGACGTGAAAGTCATTCTACCTTCAGATGCCTGTAAATGGGTACTACTTGTCCTGTATTTAATTGATGTTTATAGTTTTACTTTAACTCAAACTTACCTGATACCACTACTCTGTACTCAGAGCGTCTGGATGGAGGCCCGTATCTTCCACGTGGTGCCCCGCCGCCGCCGCCACCACCACCACCGCCGCCGCCCCCACCTCCTCCTCCTCCGCCGCCACCACCACCGCCTCCTCCTCCTCCACCGCCTCTACCTCCAGCCCCTCTTCCACTCCGTGGGAACTCAACACGTAAACGATAGCCATCATAATCATAGCCATCTCTTCCATACACTGCATCTTCAGCATCCCTAGGAGAGAAGGAAAATGTGAATAAGCCATTGTTCATTTATGCGTTTTATAGCCATAGTTTCTAACGTGTAAGAATAGGGGAGAAAAGAATAACGCAAGTCAATTCCCCTCTTTCCTACAAGAGCATGACGAAATAAAAGAACCCAGGTTAAAATGAATAAGATAGAAGAGAACGGAAAGACAAAGAATCCATCATGCGGCTAAGCATAAGGAACACTAGAGGCGCTGTGGAGCCGGTGTAATGCGGCGAGTACTACATGTGCTAATGGCTGCTCCGAGCACACACACACAATCCCCCCGCCACCCCAGCATTAGTATTAGGTGTGTGTGGCGGGACAACTGAAGGGAGCACGCACTAGCACTATGGAAGCAGCGCAGTGCACCAGCGGGAACAGGCGGGACACTCATCTAGCCACAGCTAGGGAAGACCACTTTGCACATTTTAAAACACATAAGAGCCACTTATCTGCACATCAGCTATTACCTGGGGTCTTCAAACTCCACGAAGGCGAAGGGCGGCCCTCCGCGGCGGTTCTTGAGGTCGATGTCCCGGATGGCGCCATACTTGTAGAAAACGTCCTCGATGTCCTTGGTACGGATGTCGGGAGGCAGATTTCCCACATAAATGCGGCAATCGTTGTTGCCCGCCGGCCCCCTAATCACGCCACCTCCTGACATCTCCAGCTTGAAGGCTTTAAAGGGAACGAGTCTGGATAGAAAAGAAAATGTGGAAGCAACGGCTTCTTCCCGCTGCTCAATGGGCGACTGAGCTGCACAAAATGGCGGCCGCTGCCGTCAGCTCTGCCTTCGCCCCACACCTCGCGGACTGATACAGACTGGCCCCTCTGAAAGCTACTGTAACCTTCCGCTACACAGTTGCGTTCTGCTACGTTTGTGTGTTGCCCAGTTTCAAACAGAAAAGACCCGAAGTTGCTGCTAGCTGCTGCCCGCGAAAATAAGAAAGGAACCGCCGCTCAGTGGGTGTTTATATAGGAAACTTGTATTCTTTTATGGCCACACCCAGATGGGCGGGCTCACGGCAAAGAGTCGCGTGACGTGCCTTCGGATTGGCGGGAGAATTCTTTGAAAAACGAATAGCAAATTCCCAGCATTCTTAGCGCTACTGGCCGCTGCTGCTTCGGGCTCTTTGTTCTGGGTTGTGTTAGGACTGGAGCAGTGTCTGTCTGTGTGCTTGTATCGTGGGAAATTGTGTCTATCTCTGTTGAAAATCTTTAGATACTGATTCAGACCCTCCAACATGACCCGCCCCACTAGGTACAAAATGTTCTGTTTCTGGACTTCCCTCTTAATTTATGATTTCCATCACCTGTGTTGAACTAGTTAAATGATAAGAAAGCTGTTTCTTCACAGGTGATGGCAATAATAAATTAAGAGGGAAGTCCAGATACAGAGCATTTTGTACCTAGTGGGGCGGGTCATGTTGGAGGGTATGCTGATTTGGCTATCTCCGAGTTTTTACAGTAATGCATATATAACTTGATAATACAATGATGGTATAAATGTTTTAAAAATCAACTCATCACTGTGTTCATTCTGTGACTTAAGGGCCCAATTCAGTAAAAATGTCTAATTAGTAGCATTAGCAATCCTTTGGATCGCGTGCTGGGGGCCGCCCATCACTGGGCAAGGCCGCACAAGCATGCTGACCTGCGCATCCACCAGTTCAACAAGCAGAAATTGCGAACGTATCGCAATTTCTACTTGTTAGAAACTGAGGAAGCCTTCTGCCGGTGCAGGATCGCGGCGGCTGCGTGTGATGTCATACAGCCGCCGTGATCACGTCCCTGTTTGGCCACCTCCACCCCCCCTCCCCGTTTGCGCTGCACTGCCCCCGCAACGCTCCGTCTCATTCCTGGAAATGGACCGTTGCCCACCCCGCCTCTGACTGATTGATCAATCAAAAGTAAAATATGGTATCATTTAGTTTTAACAGCAATTTAGGAGCTAGGTACACACTACAATTATTTGGCAATAATTGGAAGAACGACCAAAGTTATTGCATAGTGTGTACGAACGATTGTTTCGGTGATATTTCTGAAAAATCTTGGCCACACACACGAATGATCGATTTTCTGATCTGTCGACCCAAACCAAAAATCTCGGCCACAATTTCCTGATATTGACTAGTGTGTGTGTGCAATCTCAATAATCTGCCCATATTTCCTATGTTTTTCTGTCACTATGTCATCCTCCTTGCGGGCGGACATATGCAAATGCAGTGTGATGCGGCAGAAAATTGATAACTTAAAAAAAAAAATCTGTAAAGGGGCCAACACACTGATTGATGGTAGCGATATTATCGACCATTGATATTACCGATGGTCAATATTTTCGACGACGATCTAAAGCCTACACACTGGACGATATCGATGGCCAATTTGAACGATATGACAGTACAGACATTGATATTGTCCAAATTGACTTGCATGTTTTAATGATCGTTCATCGATGAACAATTGCGGGCACGCGCATCATTCATCGTTGTAGCATGCACACTGAAAGATTTGAAAGATTTATCATTCATTTATGAACAATATCGTTCACATCTTTCAAGATATCGCCCAGTGTGTAGGCCCCTTTAGTGTGTAGCTCAGATATTGGTGCCCACAATTTCCAGACAAATTGTCCAGTTGTCGGGCCTACTAAACAAATCTGACATTGTGTACTTAAGGGGGTAAATCAGGGGTTAGGTACCATCAAAGGGAGTATTGAGTAAAAATAGGATCTTGGTACCTACCGGTAAATCCTTCTCTCGTAATCCGTAGAGGATGCTGAGGTCCACATTAGTACCATGGGGTATAGACGGGTCCACCAGGAGCCATTGGCAGTTTAAGAGTTTGAGAGTGTGGGCTGGCTCCTCCCTCTATGCCCCTCCTACCAGACTCCGTCTAGAAACTGTGCTTGAGGAGATGACATACTTCGAGAGAAGGATTATACACAGATAGTGGTGAGATTCATACCAGCTCACACATACAAGGCACATCAAGCCAACTAGCTTGAACCACTCAGCAACAGCTGAAACATTGCTTACCAAGTAACAATGCAGTACTCAACTAAAACGAAGTTGTACTGAGTCAAATAACATTTGTAGGAAAACGAAGTGCTGGGCGGGCGCCCAGCATCCTCTAGGGACTACGAGAAAAGGATTTACCGGTAGGTACCAAAATCCTATTTCTCTTACATCCTAGAGGATGCTGGGGACTCCAAAAGGACCATGGGGTATAGACGGGATCTGCAGGAGACATGGGCACACTATAAGACTTTGAATGGGTGTGACCTGACTCCTCTCTCTATGCCCCTACTCCAAACCACAGTTAGATTCTGTGCCCAGAGAGAATGGACACACACTAGGGGAGCTCTCCTGAGTTTCTCTGAAAAGACTATATGTTAGGTTTTTATTTTCAGGGAGACCTGCTGGCTACAGGCTCCCTGCTTCGTGGGAGTGAGGGGAGAGAAGTCAGACCTACTTCTTCTGAGTTAAGGGCTCTTCTTCTTAGGCTACTGGACACCATTAGCTCCAGAGGGTTCGATCACTTGGTGCGCCTAGCTGCTTGTTCCCGGAGCCGCGCCGTCATCCCCCTCACAGAAGCCAGAAGAAAGAAGCCGGGTGAGTATAGAGAAGATCAGTAGACTTCAGTGACAGCAGAAGACTTCAGTAACGAGGTACCGCGCAGTGTAACCGCTGCGCGCCAAGCTCCCACACACACTTCCAATGGCACTTGCAGGCCGCAGGGGAGGCGCCCTGGGCAGCATGTTACTGGAGGTTAACTGGCAAAAGCATATATATTATAAGTACCTAGGCACTAAATTATAACCCCCGCCAGTATAAATATTAAGATTTTGAGCGGGACTACAGCGCGTGGCTTAGCCCTCACAGCTTACCAGCGCCATTTTCTCTTCACAGGCGGCAGAGAACGCTGGCCCGGACCTCCTCTCTCCTGAACAAGTAACAGGGAGCAAAACGGGGGGGGGGGGGGCACAGAAATTTGGTGCTATTAACCCTTTTATGAACAGCGCAGACATCTGAGATTTGATTTCAGTACTGAAATAGGTGCTGGGGTGTGAGCTGGTAAACTCCTTCTGTGTTTCTCTAACAGGCTTCCCTGTGGGTCTGTCCCCTATAGCCAGTGTGTTTGTGCATGTCGGTACATGTGTGTCGACATGTCTGAGGCTGAGTGCTCATCCCCGGAGGAAGTTGCTGGGGGCGCAGATAAGGAGTTGGGAGTAACTCTGTCGGCGGCGCCGACTGCTGATTGGGTGAATGTGTTGAGTACATTGAATGCAAATGTGGCATTGTTGACTAAAAGACTGGATAAATCCGATTCTCAGACACAAACGTGGAGAAAATCCATGGAGGACGCCTTGTCGCAGGTACAGGCTCCCTCAGGGTCACAAAAGCGTTCATTTGCCCAGATGGCGGATACGGATACTGACACGGACTCTGATTCCAGTGTCGACTATAGTGAGGCCAGTTTACAACCAAAATTGGTGAAGAGTATTCAGTACATGATTGTGGCAATTAAAGATGTTTTACATATTTCTGAAGTGCCTGCTGTTCCAGATACAAGGGTTTGTTTGTATAAGGGAAAGAAACCTGAGGTGATGTTTCCCCCCTCTCATGAACTGAACGCTCTTTGTGAAAAAGCTTGGGAATCTCCTGATAAAAGATGGCAGATTCCCAAGAGAATTCTAATGGCTTATCCTTTCTCCCAATGTGGACAAGGCTCTATCACGACTGTCCAAGAAGGTGGCGCTTCCGTCTCCCGACACGGCTGCCCTTAAGGACCCTGCGGATCGTAAGCAGGAAACGACCTTAAAGTCCATTTATGTCACCACGGGTGCACTGCTCAGACCTGCCGTGACGTGGGCATGGGTGAGTAGTGCTATTGGTAAGTGGGCTGATAATTTGGCATCTGACATAGATTCCCTGGATAGGGATAACATTCTTTTGACTCTCGGTTATATCAGGGACGCTGCAGCTTACCTAAAGGATGCGGCGAGGGATATTGGCCTCTTGGGATCAAGGGCTAATGCCATGGCAGTATCGGCCAGGAGAGCGCTGTGGATTCATCAATGGAATGCTGATGCCGACTCTAAGAAGGCTATGGAAGCTCTCCCATATAAAGGTAGTGTCTTGTTTGGTGACGGCCTCGCTGACCTGGGCCAGTATTTACTAAAAATCCGAGTTTGGCCGATTTGTGTTTTTTTTTTCTAAATCCCAATCCGGGAATTTACTAAACACCAATCTCGTCAGTGTCTGGTCTGAATGACAGCCTTCCGAAATACGAATGAATAGACCATCGGTCAAACACGGCTGTTATTTCATAGAATACAGCCATTCACTATTCATTCGTATTTGGGTGTTAGTTTCTGAGTGCTCAAGTGCGGGTCTGTTTTTTTTCGAATCATTAAAAAAAGCAGCAAAAAAAAAGACCTGCTTTTTCCAGTCGAGTTTGGATAACCATGCACGGATCAGTGAGATCTGTGCATGGTTATCTATGGGAAAGGGTCTATTTAGTGTAAAATCAGAAAAAATAAGAATTTACATACCGATAATTCTATTTCTCGGAGTCCGTAGTGGATGCTGGGGTTCCTGAAAGGACCATGGGGAATAGCGGCTCCGCAGGAGACAGGGCACAAAAGTAAAGCTTTTCCGATCAGGTGGTGTGCACTGGCTCCTCCCCCTATGACCCTCCTCCAGACTCCAGTTAGGTACTGTGCCCGGACGAGCGTACACAATAAGGGAGGAATTTTGAATCCCGGGTAAGACTCATACCAGCCACACCAATCACACCGTACAACTTGTGATCTAAACCCAGTTAACAGTATGATAACAAAAGGAGCCTCTGAAAGACGGCTTCCTACAACAATAACCCGATTTTTGTAACAATAACTATGTACAAGTATTGCAGAATAATCCGCACTTGGGATGGGCGCCCAGCATCCACTACGGACTCCGAGAAATAGAATTATCGGTAAGTAAATTCTTATTTTCTCTATCGTCCTAGTGGATGCTGGGGTTCCTGAAAGGACCATGGGGATTATACCAAAGCTCCCAAACGGGCGGGAGAGTGCGGATGACTCTGCAGCACCGAATGAGAGAACTCCAGGTCCTCTTTTTGCCAGGGTATCAAATTTGTAGAATTTTACAAACGTGTTCTCCCCCGACCACGTAGCTGCTCGGCAGAGTTGTAATGCCGAGACCCCTCGGGCAGCCGCCCAAGATGAGCCCACCTTCCTTGTGGAATGGGCATTTACATATTTTTTGCTGTGGCAAGCCTGCCACAGAATGTGCAAGCTGAATTGTACTACAAATCCAACGAGCAATAGTCTGCTTAGAAGCAGGAGCACCCAGCTTGTTGGGTGCATACAGGATAAACAGCAAGTCAGATTTCCTGACTCCAGCCGACCTGGAAACTATATTTTCAGGGCCCTGACAACATCCAGCAACTTGGAGTCCTCCAAGTCCCTAGTAGCCGCAGGTACCACAATAAGCTGGTTCAGGTGAAACGCTGACACCACCTTAGGGAGAAACTGGGGACGAGTCCACAGCTTTGCTCTGTCCGAATGGACAATCAGATATGGCTTTGTGAGATAAAGCCGCCAATTCTGACACTCGCCTGGCCGAGGCCAGGACCAACAGCATGGTCGCTTTCCATGTGAGATATATCAAATCCACAGATTTGAGTTGTTTAAACCAATGTGATTTTAGGAATCCCAAACTACGTTGAGATCGCCCAGTGCCACTGGAGACATCAAAAGGGGGTTGTATATGCAGTACTCCCTTAACAACTTCTGGACTTCAGGAACTGAAGCCAATTTCTTTCTGGAAGAAAATCGACCGGTCGAAATTTGAACCTTAATGGACCCCAATTTGAGACCCATATACACTCCTGTTTGCAGGAAATGTAGGAATTAACCTAGTTGAAATTCTTCCGTGGAGCCTTCCTGGCCTCACACCATGGAACACATTTTCACCTAAGCAGTGATAATGTTGTGCGGTCACCTCCTTCCTGGCTCTGACCAGGGTAGGGATGACCTCTTCCGGAATGCCTTTTTCCCTTAGGATCCGGCGTTCACCCGTCAACGCGGCTGCGGTAAGTCATGGAACAGACATGATTCTTGCTGAATCAAGATCCTTTCTAGTATCTCTTGAAGTTCCGGGTACCAAGTTCTTCTTGGCCAAACCGGAGCCACGAGTATAGTTCTTACTCCTCTCCTTCCTATCATTCTCCATACACTGGGTATGAAAGGCAGAGGAGGGAACACATACACCGACTGGTACACCCACGGTGTTACCAGAGCGTCCCAGCTATTGCCTGAGGGTCTCTAGACCTGGCGCTTCATGTGGGACGCCATCATAACCACCTTTGGTCTTTCCCAACGGTTTACAAACATGTGGAAACTTCCAGATGAAGTTCCCACTTTTCCGGGTGGAATTCATTCATGCTGAGGAAATCTTCCTAGTTGTCCACTCCCGGAATGAACACTGCTGACAGTGTTATCACATGATTTTTCGCCCAGCGAAGAATCCTTGCTGTCATTGCCCTCCTGCTTCTTGTGCCGCCCCGTCTGTTTACGTGGGCGACTGCCATGATGATGTCCTACTGGATCAGCACCGGTTGACTTTGAAGCAGAGGTCTTCCTAGGCTCAGAGCATCGTAAATTGCCCTTAGCTCCAGTATATTCATGTGGAGAGAAATCTCCAGACTTGACCACACTTCCTTGGAAATTTCTTCCCTGTGTGACTGTTCCCCAGCCTCTCAGACTGGCATCCGTGGTCACCAGAACACAGTCCTGAATGCTGAATGTGCTGCCCTCTAGAAGATGAGCACTCTGCAGCCCCCACAGAAGAGACACCCTTGTCCTTGGAGACAGGGTTATCCGCTGATGCATCTGAAGATGCGATCCGGACCATTCGTCCCGCAAATCCCCCTGAAAAGTTTTTGCGTGAGATCTGCCGAATGGAATCGCTTCGTAAGAAGCCACCATTTTTCCCAGGACTCCTGTGCATTGATGCACTGATACTTGGCCTGGTTTTAGGAGGTTTCTGACTAGGTCGGATAACTCCCTGGCTTTCCCCTCCAGGAGAAATACCTCTTTCTGGACTATGCCCAGAATCATTCCTAGGAACAGCAGACGTATCATCGGAAAACAGCTGCGATTTTTGGAATATTTAGAATCCACTCGTGCTGTCGTAGAACTACTTTAGATAGTTCTTTTCCGACCTCCAACTGTTCTCTGGAAACTTGCCCCTTTCAGGATATCGTCCAAGTAAGGGATAATTAAGATGCCTTTCTTCTTTTAAGAATCATCTTTTCGGCCATTACCTTGGTAAAGGCCCGGGGTGCCGTGGATAATTCAACGGCAGCGTCTGAAACTGATATTGACAGTTCTGTATCACGAACCAGAGGTACCCTTGTTGAGAAGGGCAAATTTGGACATGGAGGTAATCCTTGATGTCCAGGGACACCATATAGTCCCCTTTTTTCCGGTTCTCTATCACTGCTCTGAGTGACTCCATCTTGATTTGAACCTTTTTATGTAAGTGTTCAAAGATTTCAGATTTAGACTATGTCTCACCAAGCCGTCTGGCTTCAGTACCACAATATAGTGTGGAAGACTAATACCCTTTTCCTTGTTGTAGGAGGGGTACTTTGATTATCACCTGCTGGAAATACAGCTTGTGAATTTTTTTCCCAATACTGCCTCCCTGTCGGAGGGAGCCGTTGGTAAAGCAGGCTTCAGGAACCTGCGAGGAAAAATTGTCTCGACTCTCCAATCTGTACCCCTGGGATAATACTTGTACGATCTAGGGGTCAATGAGACTACCCCCCCACCTCACCTGAGTCCGCTTGCACGGCCCCAGCGTCACGCTGAGGACTTGGCAGACGCGGTGGAGGGCTTCTTTTCCTGGGAAGGGGCTGCCTGCTGCAGTCTACTTCCCTTTCCTCTATGTCTGGGCAGATATGACTGGCCTTTTGCCCGCTTGCCCACATGGGAAACGGAAGGATTGAGGCTGAAAAGACAGTGTCTTTTTCTGCTGAGATGTAACTTGGGGTAAAAAGGTTGGATTTCCCAGCTGTAGCCGTGGCCCCCAGGTCCGATGGACCGACCCCAAATAACTCCTTCCCTTTATACGGCAATACTTCCATGTGCCGTATGGGATCTGTATCACCTGACCACTGTCGTGTCCATGACATCTTCTGGGAGATATGGACAACGCACTTATCTTGATGCCAGAGTGCAAATATCCCTCTGTGCATCTCGCATACATATATATAGAATGCATCCTATTAAATGCTCTATATCAATAAAATATTTTTAGTCAGGGAATTCGACCAAGCCAACCCAGCACTGCATCTCCAGGCTGATGGCGATCGCTGGTCGCAGTATAACCACCGTATGTGTGTATATACTTTTTAGGATATTTTTCCAGCTGCCTATCAGCTGGCTCCTTGAGGGCGGCCGTATCTGGAGACGGTAACGCCACTTGATAAGCGTGTGAGCGCCTTATCCACCCTAAGGGGTGTTTCCCAACGCGCCCTAACTTCTGGCGGGAAAGGGTATAACGCCAATATTTGCTATCGGGGTAAACCCACGCATCATCACACACTTCATTTTATTTTATCTGATTCAGGAAAAACTACAGGTAGTTTTTTCACTCCCACATAATACCCTTTTTTGTGGTACTTGTAGTATCAGAAATATGTAACACCTCCTTCATTGCCCTTAACGTGTGGCCCTAATGAGGAATACGTTTGTTTATTCACCGTCGACACTGGATTCAGTGTCCGTGTCTGTGTCTGTGTCGACCGACTGAGGTAAATGGGCGTTTTTGTTTTTTTTTAAAACCCCTGACGGTGTTTCTGAGACGCCTGGACCGGTACTAATTGTTTGTCGGCCGTCTCATGTCGTCAACCGACCTTGCAGCGTGTTGACATTTTCACGTAATTCCCTAAATAAGCCATCCATTCCGGTGTCGACTCCCTAGAGAGTGACATCACCATTACAGGCAATTTCTCCGCCTCCTCCAACATCGTCCTCATACATGTCGACACACACGTACCGACACACAGCACACACACCTGGAATGCTCTGACAGAGGACAGGACCCCACTAGCCCTTTGGAGAGACAGAGGGAGAGTTTGCCAGCACACACCAAAAAACGCTATAATTACATAGGGACAACCTTATATAAGTGTTTCTCCCTAATAGCATCTTTATATATATATTTATATCGCCAATTAGTGCCCCCCTCTCTGTTTAAACCCTGTTTCTGTAGTGCAGTGCAGGGGAGAGCCTGGGAGCCTTCTCTCCAGCCTTTCTGTGAGAGAAAAAATGGCGCTGTGTGCTGAGGAGATAGGCCCCGCCCCTTTTCCGGCGGGCTCGTCTCCCGCTCTTTAGTGAAGTTTGGCAGGGGTTAAATATCTCCATATAGCCTCTGGGGGCTATATGTGAGGTATTTTTAGCCAGTATATAGGTTTACATTTGCCTCCCAGGGCGCCCCCCCCCAGCGCCCTGCACCCTCAGTGACAGCGTGTGAAGTGTGCTGAGAGGAAAATGGCGCACAGCTGCAGTGCTGTGCGCTACCTTTAGAAGACTGTCAGAGTCTTCAGCCGCCGATTCTGGACCTCTTCTAACTTCAGCATCTGCAAGGGGGCCGGCGGCGCGGCTCCGGTGACCATCCAGGCTGTACCTGTGATCGTCCCTCTGGAGCTGATGTCCAGTAGCCAAGAAGCCAATCCATCCTGCACGCAGGTGAGTTCACTTCTTCTCCCCTCAGTCCCTCGTTGCAGTGATCCTGTTGCCAGCAGGACTCACTGTAAAATAAAAAACCTAAGCTAAACTTTCTCTAAGCAGCTCTTTAGGAGAGCCACCTAGAATTGCACCCTTCTCGGCCGGGCACAAAAATCTAACTGGAGTCTGGAGGAGGGTCATAGGGGGAGGAGCCAGTGCACACCACCTGATCGGAAAAGCTTTACTTTTGTGCCCTGTCTCCTGCGGAGCCGCTATTCCCCATGGTCCTTTCAGGAACCCCAGCATCCACTAGGACGATAGAGAGAAAAAATGCGTGGGGTCCCCCCTCCTGAGCATAACCAGCCTCGGGCTCTTTCAGCCGGTCCTGGTTGAAAAAATATGGGGGGAAAAATGACAAGGGTTCCCCCATATTTAATCAACCAGCACCGGGCTCTGCGCCTGGTCCTGGTTCCAAAAATACGGGGGACAAAAAGCGTAGGGGTCCTCCGTATTTCTGAAACCAGCACCGGGCTCCACTAGCTGGGGAGATAATGCCACAGCCGGGGGACACTTTGATATCGGTCCCTGCGGCCGTGCCATTAAAACCCCAACTAGTCACCCCTGGCCGGGGTACCCTGGAGGAGTGGGGACCCCTTCAATCAAGGGGTCCCCCCCCTCCAGCCACCCAAGGGCCAGGGGTGAAGCCCGAGACTGTCCCCCCATCCAAGGGCGGCGGATGGGGGGCTGATAGCCAAGTGTGAAAGTGTGAATATTGTTTTTAGTAGCAGTACTACAAGTCCCAACAAGCCTCCCCCGCAAGCTGGTACTTGGAGAACCACAAGTACCAGCATGCGGTGGTAAACCGGGCCCGCTGGTACCTGTAGTACTACTACTAAATAAATACCCCAATAAAAACAGGACACACACACCGTGACAGTACAACTTTATTTACATACATGCACACCAACATACACACATACTTACCTATGTTCCCACGAGGCTCGGTCCTCTTCTCCATGTAGAATCCTCGGGGTACATGTGAAAAAAATTATACTCACATAATCCAGTGAAGAATCCGGCCTTTGAATAATCCACGTACTTGTCAAAAAAATAAAACGCAAACCCGACCATGCACTGAAAGGGGTCCCATGTTTACACATGGGACCCCTTTCCCCGAATGCCAGGACCCCCCCTGACTCCTGTCAAAGAGGGTCCCTTCAGCCAATCAGCGCCTATGCGCCTATGCGCTCCATTATAGCCAATGGTGGGAACTTTGCGGTCAGCGGTGAGGTTACTTTCGGTCAACCGCTGACCGCAAAGTTCCCACCATTGGCTACAATGGAGCGCATAGGCGCTACATTGTATCACTGCCGTGTGCTGCCTGACAGACACTACAGGAGCACACAGCCAATCAGGAGGGTGCCACGACGTGGCGCTCCCTGATTGGCAGAAGAGACCCTCTTTGACAGGAGTCAGGGGGGGTCCTGGCAGTCGGGGAAAGGGGTCCCATGTGTAAACATGGGACCCCTTTCAGTGCGTGGTCGGGTTTGCGTTTTATTTTTTTGCCAAGTACGTGAATTATTCAAAGACAGGATTCTTCACTGGATTATGTGAGTATAATTTTTTTCACAGGTACCCCGAGGATTCTACATGGAGAAGAGGACCGAGCCTCGTGGGAACATAGGTAAGTATGTGTGTATGTTGGTGTGCATGTATGTAAAAAAGTTGTACTGTCACGGTGTGTGTGTCCTGTTTTTATTGGGATATTTTTTTAGTAGTAGTACTACAGGTACCAGCGGGCCCGGTTTACCACCGCATGCTGGAACTTGTGGTTCTCCAAGTACCAGTTTGTGGGGGAGGCTTGCTGGGACTTGTAGTACTGCTACTAAAAACAATATTCACACTTTCACACTTGGCTATCAGCCCCCCATCCGCCACCCTTGGATGGGGGGGACAGCCTCGGGCTTCACCCCTGGCCCTTGGGTGGCTGGAGGGGGGGGGCCCTTGATTGAAGGGGTCCCCACTCCTCCAGGGTACCCCGGCCAGGGGTGACTAGTTGGGGTTTTAATGGCACGGCCGCAGGGACCGATATCAAAGTGTCCCCCGGCTGTGGCATTATCTCCCCAGCTAGTGGAGCCCGGTGCTGGTTTCAGAAATACGGGGGACCCCTACGCTTTTTATCCCCCGTATTTTTGGAACCAGGACAGGGCGCAGAGCCCGGTGCTGGTTGATTAAATATGGGGGAACCCCTGTCATTTATTTACCCATATTTTTTCAACCAGGACAGACTCAAAGAGCCCGAGGCTGGTTATGCTTAGGAGGGGGGACCCCACGCAATTTTTTTCAGAATTTTAAAAACTTTAATGAACTTTTTAAGGTACACAATGAAGCCCTGCACGGATCTCACAGATCCGGACGGGTTTCCTTGTGTTTTTCAGGCAGTGTTTTACTCATCACTCCCGTAAAACACTGCCTTATATTACGAATCACATCGACATCGGAAAAAACGATTGTGCAAAACTCGGCAGCTTACTGAATGACCGTATCAGGATTCAAAAAGTTGCAGTAAAATGCACCCGATACCATTCGAGTTCAAACACCCTTCAAAACTGTCAAAACACGAATATTAGTAAATAAACCCCCTGGTGTCTACGGCTACAGCGGGTAAGTCATCCTTTCTTCCTTATGTTCCTGCACAACAGAAAAAGACACCCCATTATCAGATGCAGTCCTTTCGGTCTAATAAATACAAAAAAGGAAGAGGGTCGTCCTTCCTTGCCTCTAAAGGTAGAGGAAGGGGAAAAAGGTCGCCTGCAGTGCCAGGCTCCCAGGACCAGAAATCCTCCCCGGCTTCTGCCAGCGCATGACGCTGGGGCTCCCCTACGGGAGTCCGTTCCGGTGGGGGCGCGTCTCCGACTCTTTAGTCAGGTCTGGTTTCACTCGGGCCTAGATCCTTGGGTGTTAGACATAGTGTCCCAAGGGTACAAACGAGTTTCAGGAGGTGCCCCCCCCACTGATTTTTCAAATCAGCCATGCCAGTTTCTATCCCAAAAAGAGAAGTAGTGAGTGCTGCGATACAAAAGCTGTGTCAACAGAGTGTCGTGGTCACGGTACCCCCGTCTCAACGGGGAGAAGGGTTTTATTTGAGCCTCTTTGTCGTACCAAAGCCGGACGGCTCAGTCAGACCAATCCTGAACCTAAAATCCCTCAAGCTGTATTTGAAAACTTTCAAGTTCAAGATGGAATCTCTTCGAGCAGTGATCTCCAGTCTAAAAGGGGGGGATTTTATGGCGTCAGTCGACATAAAAGATGCCTACTTACATGTCCCAATATATCCTCCGCATCAAGCCTTCCTGAGGTTTGCGGTGCAGGATTGTCAATTTCAGACGTTGCCGTTTGGTGAAGACCCTCGGGGCCGTGGAAAGACCAATGTAATGGCGGAAATGATGGTACTACTACGCAAGCAGGGTGTCACAATTATCCCATACTTGGACGATCTCCTGATAAAGGCGAGATCAAAGGAGCAGTTGCTAAGAAACGTGGCACTCTCCCTGACGATTCTGCAACAACATGGTTGGATTCTAAATTTGCCAAAATCGCAGTTGATTCCGACAACTCGGCTGTTTTTCCTGGGCATGATTCTGGACACGGAACTGCAGAAAGTATTTCTCCCAGCAGAAAAGGCTCTGGAAATCCAGACTATGGTCAAGGAGATTCTGAAACCGGCAAGGGTTTCGACTCATCAATGCACTCGGGTGCTGGGCAAGATGGTGGCAGCTTACGAAGCCATTCCGCTTGGCAGTTTTCATGCCCGGATATTTCAGTGGGACCTGTTGGACAAGTGGTCCGGGTCTCACCTGCACATGCACCGGAAAATAAGTCTATCTTCCAGGACCAGAATATCTCTCCTGTGGTGGCTTCAAAGTTCTCACCTCCTAGAGGGACGCAGGTTCGGGATCCAGGATTGGGTCCTGCTGACCACGGATGCAAGTTTCCGAGGATGGGGAGCAGTCACACAAGGAAGAAGTTTCCAGGGAAAATGGTCAAGCCAGGAAGCTTGTCTACACATAAACGTTCTGGAATTAAGAGCCATTTACAACAGCCTTCTGCAAGCGGAACACTTTCTTCAAGGTCTACCTGTCCTGATTCAGTCGGACAACGTAACGGCGGTGGCGTACGTAAACCGCCAGGGCGGAACAAGGAGCAGAGCGGCGATGGCGGAGGCCACAAAAGTTCTCAGCTGGGCGGAAAAATAAGATTTTAAACCTACCGGTAAATCTTTTTCTCCTAGTCCGTAGAGGATGCTGGGGACTCCGTAAGGACCATGGGGTATAGACAGGCTCCGCAGGAGATATGGGCACTCTAAAGAACTTTTAGTATGGGTGTGCACTGGCTCATCCCTCTATGCCCCTCCTCCAGACCTCAGTTAGAGAAACTGTGCCCAGAGGAGATGGATAATATGAGGAAAGGATTTTGTAAATCTAAGGGCAAGATTCATACCAGCCCACACCAATCATACCATATAACTTAGAATATACGCAACCAGTTAACAGTATGAACAAAAAAACAGTATCAGTCAAAGACCGATTCCAACTGTAACATAACCCTTATGTAAGCAACAACTATATACAAGTCTTGCAGATTTAGTCCGCACTGGGACGGGCGCCCAGCATCCTCTACGGACTAGGAGAAAAAGATTTACCGGTAGGTTTAAAATCTTATTTTCTCTTACGTCCTAGAGGATGCTGGGGACTCCGTAAGGACCATGGGGTTTATACCAAAGCTCCAAACCGGGCGGGAGAGTGCGGATGACTCTGCAGCACCGATTGAGCAAACGCGAGGTCCTCATCAGCCAGGGTATCAAACTTGTAGAATTTTGCAAAAGTGTTTGAACCCGACCAAGTAGCTGCTCGGCACAACTGTAATGCCGAGACGCCTCGGGCCGCCGCCCAAGAAGAGCCCACCTTCCTAGTGGAATGGGCCTTTACCGAATTCGGTACCGGCAATCCAGCCGTAGAATGAGCCTGCTGAATCGTGTTACAGATCCAGCGAGCAATAGTCTGTTTAGAAGCAGGCGCGCCAATCTTGTTGGCTGCATACAGGACAAACAGAGCCTTTATTTTCCTAACCCTAGCCGTCCTGGCTACGTAAATTTTTAAGGCCCTGACCACATCCAGGGACTTGGAGTCCTCCAAGTCACCCGTAGCCACAGGCACCACAATAGGTTGGTTCATATGAAAAGAAGAGACCACCTTAGGCAGAAATTGAGGACGAGTCCTCAACTCTGCTCTATCCACATGAAAAATCAAGTAGGGGCTCTTGTGAGACAAGGCCGCCAATTTGGACACCCGCCGTGCAGATGCCAAGGCTAATAACCTTGACAATCACTTGCTGTTGACTCAGCTTTTGAATTGCATCTAATACCACTCCCCTCTCCGGGGAAGAGGTTGGCAAGGCCGACTTGAGAAATCGGCGAGGGGGCACCTCTTCGAACTCCAGTTTGTAACCTTGGGATACAATTTCCAACGCCCAAGGATCCACGCCTGATAGGACCCAGACCTGGCTGAAGAGTCGAAGACGTGCCCCCACCGGTGCGGACTTCCTCCGTGGAGCCCCAGCGTCATGCGGTGGATTTAGCAGAAGCCGGGGAGGACTTCTGCTCCTGGGAAGTAGCCGAAGCAGGTGTTCTCTTACCTCTACCCTTACCTCTGGCGAGGAAAGAGGAGCCCCGACTTCTTCTGGACTTATACGAAAGGACTGCATCTGATATTGTGGGCTTTTCTTTTGCTGTGGGGGAACAAAAGGCAAAAATGTAGATTTACCCGCGGTAGCTGTGGAAACCAGGTCCGCGAGACCATCCCCAAACAAAACTTCACCCTTGTAAGGTAAAACCTCCATATGCTTTTTTGAGTCAGCATCACCTGACCATTGGCGGGTCCACAGAGCTCGTCTTGCCGAAACTGCCATGGCATTGGCTCTGGAACCAAGCAGCCCCACGTCTCTTTGAGCGTCTCTCATATACAAGACTGCGTCCTTAATGTGACCTAAAGTCAGGACAATGGTATCCTTGTCCACGGTATCCATGTCAGCCAACAAGATATCTGTCCATGCTGCAACAGCGCTACAGACCCATGCCGATGCTTTTACCGGTCTGAGTAAAGCCCCCGTATGTGCATAAATAGACTTTAAGGTAGTCTCCTGTCTACGATCCGCAGGATCCTTAAGGGCCGCGGTGTCTGGAGACGGTAGCGCCACCTTCTTGGACAGACACGTTAATGCCTTGTCCACCCTGGGCGAGGATTCACAACGTACCCTGTCCTTTGCTGGGAAAGGATACGCCATAAGGATCCTCTTGGGAATCTGCAGTTTTTTGTCTGGAGTTTCCCAAGCTTTTTCAAATAATTAGTTCAGTTCATGAGATGGAGGAAACGTTACTTCAGGTTTCTTCCCCTTAAACATGTGTACCCTCGTGTAAGGAACAGAGGGGTCATCTGTGATATGCAAAACATCTTTTATTGCCATAATCATATAATGAATACTTTTGGTCACCTTAGGGTGCAACCTTGCCTCATCATAGTCGACACTGGAGTCAGAATCCGTGTCGGTATCAGTGTCTACTATTTGTGATAAGGGACGCTTTTGAGACCCTGACGGGTCCTGTGACCCAGTCAAATCCGCGGATTGACTCCCTGCTGTTTCCTTGGACTCAGCTTTGCTCATTCTCTTATGTAATAAGGTCACAATAGCATTTAAAATATTCCACATATCATACCAACCATGAGTCGGCGTTGCCGACGGAGACACCACAATCATCTGCTCCACCTCCTCTTTGGATGAGCCTTCCGCTTCAGACATGTCGACACATGCGCACCGACACCCGTACACACACACAAGGATATATCTATAAGGGAACAGTTCCCCAACAAGGCCCTTTGGAGAGACAGAGAGAGAGTATGCCAGCACACACCCAGCGCCACCTGACACTGGAAACAATTCCCAGATATAGCGCTTTTATATTCAATCGTGTAATACACTCACTGCGCCAAAATGTGCCCCCCCCCCCCTCTTTTTCAGCCCTGTATCACCGTTCTGCAGGGGAGAGTCCGGGGAGCCAGCTTCTCTTCATCACATTGTGGAGAAAATGGCGCTGGTTAGTGCTGTACGACCAAGCTCCGCCCCCTCTAGTGGCGGGCTTCGGTCCCGCTCAAATTCACAATTAATGGCAGGGGATGAACATATCTACTGACTCCGCAGCCCATATGTGTAATAACATGCCAAAACAGAAGTATATATTGCTGCCCAGGGCGCCCCCCCCTGCGCCCTGCACCCATCAGTGCCCGTCCGTGTGTGTAACGTGTGGGAGCAATGGAGCGCAGCCCTACCGCTGCGCGCTTACCTCAGGGAAGATCTGAAGTCTTCTGCCGCCTTGAAGTCTTCTTTTCTTCTTATACTCACCCGGCTTCTATCTTCCGGCTCTGCGAGGAGGACGGCGGCGCGGCTCTGAGACGAACGGCAGGGGGAGACCTGCGTTCCGATCCCTCTGGAGCTAATGGTGTCCAGTAGCCTAAGAAGCAGAGCCTATCATTTAAGTAGGTCTGCTTCTCTCCCCTCAGTCCCACGATGGAGGGAGCCTGTTGCCAGCAGTGCTCCCTGAAAATAAAAAACCTAACAAAATTCTTTTATCAGAGAAACTCAGTGGAGTTCCCCTGTAGTGCACCCATTCTCCTCTGGGCACAGAATCTAACTGAGGTCTGGAGGAGGCTCATAGAGGGAGGAGCCAGTGCACACCCATACTAAAACTTCTTTAGAGTGCCCATATCTCCTGCGGAGCTCGTCTATACCCCATGGTCCTTACGGAGTCCCCAGCATCCTCTAGGACGTAAGAGAAAGCACGTGAGCGCTCTGTCAGCGGTCTTCCTTCCGGGCGTGGACAACTGGGAAGCAGACTTCCTCAGCAGACACGATCTCCATCCAGGAGAGTGGGGTCTTCATCAAGAGGTCTTTACAGAAGTTACAAGTCGTTGGGGAATTCCTCAAATAGACATGATGGCGTCTCGCCTCAACAAGAAGCTTCCGAGGTATTGTTCCAGGTCAAGGGACCCTTAAGCCAGTGCAGTGGACGCCCTGGTAACTCCGTGGGTGTTTCAGTCGGTATATGTGTTCCCTCCACTTCCACTCATTCCAAAGGTGTTGAGGATCATAAGAAGAACAAGGGTTCAGACGGTACTCATCGTTCCAGATTGGCCGCGGAGGGCCTGGTATCCGGATCTTCAGGAATTGCTCATAGAAGATCCTTGGCCTCTTCCTCTCATGCGTCTTCCAGGACTTACCGCGGCTGCGTTTGTCGGCGTGGAGGTTGAACGCCAAATCCTAGCTAGAAAGGGTATTCCCGGGGAAGTCATCCCCACTCTCCTTAAGGCTAAAAAGGAGGTCACGGCGAAGCATTATCACCGTATTTGGAGAAAGTATGTGTCTTGGTGTGAGTTTCAGCTGGGTCGTTTCCTCCATTTTTTGCAGGCAGGCGTGGATGCAGGCCTGAAATTAGGTTCCATTAAAGTGCAGATTTCGGCCTTATCTATTTTCTTTCAAAAAGAATTGGCCACCCTTCCAGAGGTTCAGTCATTCGTGAAGGGAGTGCTGCACATCCATCCTCCGTTTGTGCCTCCCGTGGCACCGTGGGATCTTGACGTGGTGTTACAATTTCTTATGTCTCACTGGTTTGAACCTTTGCGAAAGGTTGAGTTGAAATTTCTCACTTGGAAAGTGGTCATGCTTTTGGGCTTGGCGTCCGCACGTCGGGTGTCGGAATTGGCGGCTTTGTCTTACAAGAGCCCCTATTTGATTTTCCATGTGGATAGAGCGGAATTGAGGACTCGTCAACAATTTCTGCCGAAGGTGGTTTCTTCGTTTCACATAAATCAACCTATTGTGGTGGCTGTGGCTATGGATGCTGTGGCAATGCCAAAATCTCTCGATGTCGTAAGAGCTTTGAAAATTTATGTCGCAAGAACGGCTCAAATTAGGAAATCAGAGGTTCTGTTTGTCCTATATGCTCCCAACAAAATTGGGGCTCCTGCTTCCAAGCAGACTATTGCACGCTGGATCTGTAATATGATTCACCATGCCCATTCTACGGCTGGATTGCCGTTGCCGAAGTCAGTGAAAGCCCATTCTACCAGGAAGGTGGGCTCATCTTGGGCGGCTGCCCGAGGAGTCTCGGCGTTTCAACTTTGCTGAGCGGCTACGTGGTCGGGTTCAAACACTTTTGCTAAGTTCTACAAGTTTGATACCCTGGCCTCCTAGTCCGTAGAGGATGCTGGGCTCCCGTCCCAGTGCGGACTGTTACTTGCAGTTGTATTGTTAGTTGTTGTTTTCGGTTACACGAAGGTTGTGTATCGATTATATTCAGCTTGTTGCTGTTTTTAGTTCATACTGTTAACTGGTATTGCTTGTAAACCATGTTATACGGTGTTTTGTGGTGTGAGCTGGTGTGTTCTCACCCTTGGTTAATAAAAATCCTTTTCCTCTAAATGTCCGTCTCCCTGGGCACAGTTCCTATAACTGAGATCTGAAGGAGGGGCATAGAGGGAGGAGCCAGTTCACACCCATTCAAAGTCTTATAGTGTGCCCATGTCTCCTGCGGATCCCGTCTATACCCCATGGTCCTTTTGGAGTCCCCAGCATCCTCTACGGACTAGGAGAAAAGGATTTACCGGTAGGTATTAAAATCCAATTTTTCTCTTACGTCCTAGAGGATGCTGGGGTCCACATTAGTACCATGGGGATGTACCAAAGCTCCCAGAACGGGAGGGAGAACACGGAGGCTCCTGCAGAACTGATTGATTGAACTTCAGATCATCAGAGGCCAAAGTATCAAACTTGTAAAACTTTGCAAACGTGTTCGACCCAGACCAAGTTGCAGCCCGGCAAAGTTGTACTGCCGAGACACCCCAGGCAGCCGCCCAGGAAGACCCCACCTTACGGGTCGAGTGGGCCTTAACAGATTTTGGACACGGCAGTCCTGCCGTAGAATAAGCGTGCTGGATAGTGAACCTGATCCAGCGAGAAATCGTCTGCTTAGAAGCAGGACACCCAATTTTCTTGGGATCATATAGGACAAACAGAGAGTCCAACTTTCTGTGACGAGAAGTTCTCTTCACATATATCTTCAGAGCCCTTACGACATCCAAGGACTTTGATGTAATTGAGGAGTCAGTAGCCACTGGCACCACAATAGGTTGGTTGATATGAAATGCCGACACAACCTTCGGAAGAAACTGCTGACATGTCCGGAGCTCAGCTCTATCTTCGTGGAAGATCAAACAAGGACTTTTACAGGATAAAGCCCCCAGCTCGAACACACATCTATCAGAAGCTAAGGCCAACAACGTGACCGCCTTCCACGTAAGAAATTTGACCTCTACCTCCTGTAAAGATTCAAACCAATCCGACTGGAGGAACTGCAACACCACGTTAAGGTCCCAAGGCGCCGTAGGCGGTACAAAGGGAGGTTGGATATGCAGAACTCCCTTCAAAAAGGTCTGAACCTCAGGGAGGGCAGCCAATTGTTTCTGAAAGAAAATGGATAGGGCTGAAATCTGGACCTTTACAGATCCGAAACGCAGACCCATATCCACTCCTGCTTGCAGGAAGAGGAGGAAACGTCCCAGTTGAAACTCCACCGTAGGAAACTTCTTGGACTCACACCAAGAGACATATTTCTTCCAAATACGATGGTAATGTTTAGACGTTACCCCTTTCCTAGCCTGTATGAGGGTAGGAATAACCTTTTTCGGAATGCCCTTCTGAGCAAGAATCAGGCGCTCAACTTCCATGCCATCAAACGTAGCCGTGGTAAGTCTTGATAGGCGAACAGCCTCTGCTGCAGCAGGTCCTCCCGAAGAGGAAGAGGTCTCGGCTTTTCCTGCAGTAGATTCAGAAGGACCGCGTACCAAGCCCTTCTTGGCCAGTCTGGGGCAACGAGGATCGATTGAACCCTTGTTCTCCTTATGAGCTTTAGGATTCTTGGGATGAGTGGAAGTGGTGGAAACACGTACACTGACTGGAACACCCACGGAGACACCAGGGCGTCCACTGCCACTGCCTGTGGGTCCCTCGACCTGGAACAATAACGCAGAAGCTTCTTGTTGAGAAGAGAGGCCATCATGTCTATTTAGGGTAGGCCCCAAAGATCTGTTATTTCCTTGAACACCTCCAGATGGAGTCCCCACTCTCCTGGATGGAGATCGTGTCTGCTGAGGAAGTGTGCTTCCCAGTTGTCTACTCCCGGAATGAAGATGGCTGACAGTGCCAACGCATGCTTTTCTGTCCAGAGGAGTATTCTTGTCACCTCCGACATTGCCGCTCTGCTCTTCGTTCCGCCCTGTCAGTTCATGTAAGCCACTGTTGTGATGTTGTCCGACTGCACTTGAATGGCCCGATATCTTAGAAGAGGGGCCGCCTGAAGAAGACTGTTGTAGACGGCTCTTCGTTCCAGAATATTGATGGGCAGGCCGGCTTCCAGGCTTGACCACCATCCTTGGAAGGTCACTCCTTGAGTGACTGCTCCCCAGCCACTGAGGCTCGCATCTGTTGTTAGCAGGACCCAGTCATGAATCCCGAACCTGTGGCCTTCCAGGAGGTGAGCAATTGGAGCCACCAGAGGAGAGAAATCCTGGCCCTTGGCGTCAGATGAATCCTCTGATGCATGTGGAGATGAGATCCCGACCACTTGTCCAGGAGATGCAGTTGGAAGGTCCGAGTGTGGAACCTCCCGTACTGGAGGGCCTTGTAACAGGCCACCATCTTTCCCAATAGGTGAATACAATGATGAACCAACACCCGGGGTGGCTTCAAGACATCCCGGACCATGGATTGGATTACCAACGCCTTTTCCTGTGGAAGAAACACCCACTGCACTTCCGTATCCAGGATCATTCCCAGAAACAACAATCTCTGGGTTGGTTCCAAATGTGACTTTGAAAAGTTCAGAATCCAACCATGACTCTGGAGCAGTCGCGTTGTGAGAACAATGGACTGCAGCAGCTTCTCCTTGGACGACGCCTTTATCAGGAGATCGTCCAGATATGGAATGATGTTTACCCCCTGCTTGCGCAGGAGTATCATCATTTCCGCCATCACCTTGGAAAACATCCTCGGTACTGTGGAGAGGCCGAATGGCAGAGCCTGGAACTGAAAATGACAGTCCAGCAATGCGAAGCGGAGATAAGCCTGATGCGGCAGCCAAATCGGAATGTGAAGGTACGCATCCTTAATATCCAGTGATACCAGAAATTCCCCCTCCTCCAGACCTGATATCACTGCCCTGAGAGACTCCATCTTGAACTTGAACTGCTTAAGAAAGGGGTTCAATGATTTCAGGTTCAGAATGGTCCTGACCGAACCTTCCGGTTTCGGTACCACGAAAAGGTTCGAATAGTGGTGGTCATTCCGAGTTGTTCGCTCTAGCCGATTTTCTCTATATTGCGATAAGTCGCTTACTGCGCATGCGCAATGTTCGCAGAGCGCATGCGCTTAGTTATTTTACTCAAAAGTTAGGTATTTTACTCACGGAATTACGAGGTTTTTTCTTCGTTCTGCTGATCGTAGTGTGATTGACAGGAAGTGGGTGTTTCTGGGCGGAAACTGGCCGTTTTATGGGAGTGTGTGAAAAAACGCTGCCGTTTCTGGGAAAAACGCGGGAGTGGTTGGAGAAACGGGGGAGTGTCTGGGCGAACGCTGGGTGTGTTTGTGACGTCAAACCAGGAACGACAAGCACTGAACTGATCGCACTGGAAGAGTAAGTCTTGAGCTAGAAACTGCAAAGAAAAATCTTTTCGCAATATTGCGAATACTTAGTTCGCAATTCAGCTAAGCTAAGATTCACTCCCAGAGGGCGGCGGCTTAGCGTGTGCACTGCTGCGAAAAGCGGCTAGCGAGCGAACAACTCGGAATGAGGGCCAGTAACCTTTGTTCAGCATGTGAGGTGGTACCGGCACAATGACCTGTGCTTCTACCAGCTTTTGGACAGCGTCCTGAAGCACTGCGCTGTCATCCAACAGAGTTGGCAAGCCTGACTTGAAAAAAACGATGAGGAGGGAGACTTTAAAGTTCCAGCCTGTATCCCTGAGACACAATATCTACTACCCAGGGATCCAGCCGGACGACACCCAGACATGACTGAAATGTCTGAGTCTCGCTCCCACTGGTCCCACCGCCGGGCCGTGCAGTCCACCATCATGCGGAGGTCTTTGGGGTACCTGAAGGAGGCTTTTGTTCCTGGGAACCTGCAGCGGCAGGTTTCTTGGACTTAACCCTACCTCCTCTAAAGAAGGTATTGGGTGTTCTGGCCTTTCTAGGCTTGTTAGGCCGAAAGGACTGCTGTGCAGCTGAGGGGAAGGATTTCTTCGGAGCAGGTGCTGCTGAGGGAAGAAAAGGAGACTTACCCGCTGTAGCGGTGGATATCCACGTGTCTAGAGCTTCCCCCAAAGAGAGCCTGACCTGTATTGGGTAGCAACTCCACCCTTCTTCTGGATTTCATGTCGGCCGACCACTGGCGCAGCCATAGTCCCCGACGAGCTGAAACAGACATGGAAGAAATTACCACAGCCATGGAACCCAGGTCTTTCATGGATTCTACCATAAAACCTGCAGAATCATGTATGTTGCGTAAATATAATGCAACGTCATCCCTAGCCATTTTATCCCAATCCTCAAGCAAGGCAGCCGACCACTTCACTATTGCTTTTGCAATCCATGCACTAGTAGCAATAGTGGGATGTAATATGGCCCCAGAGGCAGTATACATTGTATATACGTGTTATCAATCTTTCTATCTGCCGGCTCCTTTAAGGCGGTAGATCTCGGAACAGGCAAAACCACCTTATTTGAGAGTCTGGACACAGATGCGTCAACAATCGGAGGGTTTTCCCACTTTTTCCTATCCTCCTTCCCATGCTTTTTCAAATATAGCATTTAACTCCTTTGACGCAGGGAAGGTTAGCAAGGCTTTTTTATTTTCCATGAAAAAAGCCTTCTCAACCTGCTCAGGTGTGGTATCATTAACATTTAACACATCTCTATCAACAATTGCACCCCCTTTGCAAGAGATGCGGACACATCACCATCTGTAGTGTCAGAATCGATGTCCGTGTCGACTTGTGTGACATGCACAAGCGCATGTTTGTGGGGGTATATAGCGGGGTGTCCTGAGGTACCAGACACAGGCCATACAGCCATAGAACCCTGTAATACCTGGGTTGCAGATTCATTACTTGCAACCCTGTCAGAAATCTGAGAAATCCAAGATTTGATAGAGGAAAACCACTCTGGTTCCCTTGCTGGTATCTGTGCTAAACCAGTGCTAACCTGATCACATGGAATGGGATCATCCTGGGAGGATAAATCCTCTGCAGCATATGACACAGTGGCCCTCATTCCGAGTTGATCGCTCGCTAGCTGCTTTTAGCAGCAGTGCAAACGCTAAGCCGCCGCCCTCTGGGAGTGTATCTTAGCTTAGCTGAAGTGCCAACGAAGGGGGTAATTCTGAGTTGATTGCAGCAGAAAGTTTGTTAGCAATTGGGCAAAACCATGTGCACTGCAGGGGGGACAGATATAACATTTGCAGAAAGAGTTAGATTTGGGTGGGTTATTTTGTTTCTGTGCAGGGTAAATACTGGCTGCTTTATTTTTACACTGCAATTTAGATTGCAGATTGAACACACCACACCCAAATCTAACTCTCTCTGCACATGTTATATCTGCCTCCCCTGCAGTACACATGGGCCCTCATTCTGAGTTGTTCGCTCGTTCTTTTCCTTCGCATCGGTGCGATTTTCCGCTAACTGCGCATGCGCAATGTTCGCACTGCAGCTGCGCCAAGTAAATTTGCTAAGAAGTTTGGTATTTTACTCACGGCATTACAAGGTTTTTTCTTCGCTCTGCTGATCGTAGTGTGATAGACAGGAAGTGGGTGTTTCTGGGCGGAAACTGGCCGTTTTATGGGAGTGTGTGAAAAAACGCTGCCGTTTCTGGGAAAAACGCGGGAGTGGCTGGAGAAACGGGGGAGTGTCTGGGCGAACGCTGGGTGTGTTTGTGACGTCACACCAGGAACGACAAGCATTGAACTGATCGCACTGGAAGAGTAAGTCTGGAGCTACTCAGAAACTGCAAAGAAAAATCTTTTCGCAATATTGCGAATACTTCGTTCGCAATTCTGCTAAGCTAAGATTCACTCCCAGAGGGCGGCGGCTTAGCGTGTGCACTGCTGCGAAAAGCGGCTAGCGAGCGAACAACTCGGAATGAGGGCCATGGTTTTGCCCAATTGCTAAAAAGTTTTCTGCTGCGATCAACTTGGAATTACCCCCCAAATGTTAGCAGTTCTGCTACTAAAAAATTTCATGCAGTTTCAGAGTGGCTCGATATTTACTCCTACCTTGCGATGACTGCAGACTGTTTAGTTCCTGGTTTTATGTCACAAACACGCCCTGCGTTCGGCCAGCCACTCCCGTTTCCCCAGCCACTCCTGCGTTTTTATCAGGCACGCCTGCGTTTTTCAGCACACTCCCTGAAAACGCTGAGTTGCCGCCCAGAAACACCCACTTCCTGTCAAACTACGAACACTTGAGCGACTGAAAAGCGTCGCTCGAGCTTGTGTAAAACTGCATAGTTTTGTGTGAAAGTACTTCGTGCGTGCGCGCTGCGTACCATACGCATGCGCAGAACAGACGAATTTTAGCCTGATCGCTACGCTGCGAAAAACTGCAGCAATCGATCAACTCTGAATGAGGGCCACTGTCCCTGGACATTGCTAAAGGAGACCACCAAACACTCCACACACACACACACACACACACACACGTGGGGGCAGACAGAGTTTCTCCCCCAAGAAAGGCAAGAGAGACACAGAGATCAGAGCCAACCCATAATACAGCGCTTTTAGTTAAAGGGAACACCTTACCAGCGCAGACTGTGACTCTTAATAGGAGACACAGTCGTTTTGCAGCCACCCTCCCTTCTTCAACCCCCTGGTACCGTGTACAGACAGATTGAGCTGCTGTGGAGGGACCTGATCTTCCATCCAGCGCTGTGCAGGCAGGAAAATGGTACTGGAACGCTGCTGGGTCCGCTCTGAGGAGAAGCTCCGCCCTTTTAATGGTGCTGTCTTCCCGCTCTTCAGATTTTTATAATGGCCTGAGGACTTTTGCTGGCTGAGATCCGCGGACCCCGACAGGCTTGCTGACCAGTGTGGGGGTAAGCACTGGCCCAGGGCCCCCCTCACAGCGCCGCACCATGTGCCTCTGATACCTTCCCAGGAGCGCAGTTAGTACTGCGCTCCCTCCCCATTGCCGCCATCTTCACACCGGTCCCCCGCTTGCTAGGGGGGTCGGTGACTAACTCACCACTTCTTCAGCTCTGTAAGGGGTTGGCGGCATGCTGCCGGGGAGATCGGTCCCCAGTGGCGGAGACCGATCCGACCCCTCTGGAGCTCAGTGTCCAGTCAGTGGCTCAGACCCCGCAGGGCGGACACTGCTCCCCCCCTTAGTTCCTCGCTGCAGGCAGGCTGTTGCCAACAGCCTCCTGTAAAAAAAAACAACCTCTAAATAAAACTTTTACTAGAAAAGCTCAGGAGAGCCCCCCTAGCTGTGACCGGCTCCTCTGGGCACATTTTCTAAACCGAGTCTGGTAGGAGGGGCATAGAGGGAGAAGCCAGCCCACACCCTAAAACTCTTAAAATGCCAATGGCTCCTGTTGGACCCATCTATGCCCCATGGTACTAATGTGGACCCCAGCATCCTCTAGGACGTAAGAGAAATATAGTGTAAGTAAGAGAAGGAAAGGTACATAAGGGGAGAAGGCCCTGCTCTTCTGAGGTGACACAGGAGGGGGTACACCGTGAGCATGGACAAGAAGGTTAGGAGATTTGGCTGGGTTTGGTGAAGAAGTACGTCTTGAGAGCACGTTTGAAGTTTTGTAGAGAGGTGGAGAGTCAGATGGGGAGAGGCAGGGAATTCCAGAGATAGGGAGCAGCATGTGCAAATTCGTGTAGGTAGAAGTGGGAGGAGGTAATAAGTTGTCAGGAGAGGCGGCATTCATTAGTAGAGTTAAGAGGATGGATGGGAGTTTAGAGATGAGGTCAGAGATGTAAGAGGGAGAAGAGTGGGTGAGGTCTTTGAAGGCGAGTGTGAGAAGCATAAATTGGATTCTGAATGAAAAGGGGAGCCAGTGAAGGGCTTGTCAGAGAGGGAAGGTGGATGTAGTATGTTTGGAGAGGACAATAAGATGGTAAGCAGCATTGAGGATATACTGGAGTGGAGAGAAGCATATGTCAAGGAGGCCTGAAAGGAGGAGATTACAGTAGTCCAATCTGGAGATGACCAGTGAGTGGATGATGTCTTAGTGAGGAACCCCGGAAAATGGTGTGTGTGCCCCATTAACGATTACTTACAGGTCCGCAGCAGCAAAGTGAAAGCACTGGCACAGCAAGAGTTAAGTGAGGATCCTGGTCCACACATGGTCTGCATGCTGAAGGCTGATTGGGCAAGGCAGCCTGGGAACAGAGGACCCTTGTGGGAAGAAGTAGAAGGAGTCTGAAGAAGTGACTGGAGGTGCTGGACACATGCTGAGTGAGGAGCAGAGTGGGAGCTGAGAACAGATGCAAACTGCAGGGTCATGCTGAGCAGTGAGAGCAGTGCTGCAGAGTGGAAGCAGCAGGGTGCTACCGGGAAGCCAAGTACCAGGTGAGCAAGTGTGAGTATCGCAGCCGGAGACCGGACACCGCCAGGTCTAGTAAAAGGCGTGGATACTGCAGTTGTCTTGTAACAGTGAGGAACCGTTGAAAACTGGTCCAGCAAGTGAATACCTCCGTTCTAAGGGTCTGAGTGAGTACATTGAAACTGAGTGACCTAAGCCGTGGGCAGACCTGACACCCAGCTTAAACATCCATTGTCACCTGCTGTGCAGTGTTAAAAGGGCGCGGACAGTTTAGTGCCATATAGACAAGCTAATCCCTGTCATTTGGCCCAGTAAAGACAACCATTCCCTCTTTGTTGACACTGGTGGTCATTCCGAGTTGTTCGCTCGCTAGCCGTTTTTAGCAGCCGTGCAAACGCTATGCCGCCTCCCACCGGGAGTGTATGTTAAAGGATCGCAGATCGGTGGCAAAGTTTTTATGTGCAGTTTCAGAGTAGCTTCAGACCTACTCAGCGCTTGTGATCACTTCAGACTGTTCAGTTCCTGTTTTGACGTCACAAACTCAAACTCTGCGTTCGCCCAGCCACGCCTGCGTTTTTCCTAGCACGCCTGCGTTTTTTCGATCACTCCCTGAAAATGGTCAGTTGACACCCAGAAACGCCCACTTCATGTCAATCACTCTGCGGCCAGCAGTGCGACTGAAAAGCTTTGCTAGACCCTGCGCAGAAGTGCCGTTTTTTTGCCTGATCGCTGCACAGCGACCGAAAGCAGCTAGCGAACAACTCGGAATGACCACCACTGTTGGAACATTAAGGACTGAGTTATTGTGCAAGTCAGATATTTAATTGGGAAAGGGCTGAGTTATTTATGCAAATGCAAGTAAATTCCTTTAACTACTGTAAGAGAGACTGAGTTTATCTAACCAAAAGACCCTGATTGTCAACTGAATTTTATTTGTCAAGAGACACTACCATCCCTTCGCTAGCTACAGCCTCTTTGGATAGAACTGAGATAAACTGACATTATTACAACCCAGGATTCTTTATACATCTGTGTGCCAATTCCCCAATTACTTCTCTGAGACTGAAACCATTGCTTAATGCAATTTTTCGAAACAGTGTAACAATGATTTCAGTCTCAGAGAAGTATAGAGAAAATATGTATCAATATCCTATATTTCATATATCATATTTTTATGGGTCTAACCATAAACCATTGGAGCCTTAATGTGGCCAAGCAGTTCTGTGAAATGTACGTCATCAGTACAGGCGGGCATAACTTCCGGGTCCGTGAAGCGCACACGAGACCCGGCCCCAGGCAGCAAGCAGCCCCAGACACTTAATCCGGAACTCGCGAACAACGTTCTCTGTACAAATTTCCCAGGGCTACAGGTATTTTCAGGTGGCTCTCTCATTCCCGAACGCAGCCTACTCTCCCTGCAATTTTATATATATATATATATATATATATATATATATATATATATATACATACACACAGGGGATAAAGTGAGGGGGAACGAGGTGGTAGGGGGAACCTCTAATGGTAGGGGGAACTAGTTCCACCACCTCCATTTCCCTGCACAGTAATTCCAACAGAAAAACCTGCCCATCACCTACATCAATAGATGTGTTACTGGTGAGCTGCAGCCACCACCCCCTTCCTCAGGTCCTGGTGACTCCATGGTCCTCCTCCAACTACTGCCCACCCCTCCTGGTACTCACACACGCTGTGTCTGTTGGACAGCATTCATCCCCTCACGGCCCAGTAGCTTCCTTTTCTGTCACGGCGTATGTGATGTCATGCTATCACTGCTACTGAAGTGAAGAGGAGCCATGAAAAGGAGCAGGCTCTGTGCATCTTGAATCCAAGATGAGAGGGGGCTGAAGCGACAATAGAAGTGGAGAAGCTGCTGGAGGAATACAGGGCATGGAGCTGCTGGAGGGACACAGGCAGTGAGCTGCTGAAGTGACAGAGGCAGAGATGTGTATAAGCACTATTATTGAGGGCATTATGTGTAAGAGGCACTACTCCTGTGGGAATTCTGTATATAAGTGGCACTACTACTGTGGGCATTATGTGTAAGGGGCACTACTACTGTGGGCATTCTGTATATAAGTGGCCCAACTTCTGTGGGCATTTTGTGTATAAGCGGCACTTCTGTGGCCATTATGTGTATAAGTGGCACTACTGTGGTCATTATGTGTAAGGGGCACTACTACTGTGGGAATTGTGTATAAGGGGCACTTCTGTGGGTACTGTATATAAGGTGCAATACTGTGTGGCATAACATGTATAGAGGGTACCACTATGCAGTGCAATGTGCATAAAGGGCACTACTGAGTGATGTAACCTGAATAAGGGGCATTACTATGCAGTGTAATGTGAATAAAATTGTGCTACTGTGATGTGCAATTTGAATTGAAAGTACTATTATGTGACCAAGTTGCTTCTTTGTGAGATCAATGTCCCTTTATAAAGTATGGGAGGTAGGACACTAATTTATAGTTTTCAGGGGGGTGCCAAAAACCCTAGCACAGGCCATGGCTCCGCTTAATGTGAAGAGGGGGGCTGGGTAAATGAGTTCCACCACCTCTCCAGGACTACTTTAAGCCTTTTATATATATATATATATATATATATATATGTCAGGGAGCGGGACCGTAGCTGAAGGGACAGCAGAGGCTGCCACTTCTTTACTCTCAATTCCATCTCACTGTGTGGAGGAATCCCCACTCTCATTACACCCATTCACTGTAATAACAGGACATGGGGTAACAGCAGATGGGGACCCCCACGTTTACACTGAGATTCTAAGCACTATACTATATTATAATTTGGGATGTAAATTGATAACCCTTATAAATAAGTGACTTAGAATTGGAAGTATTGGAGTAACATATACCTGCATACTTGCAATATGCTCTGATAAATCAACTGAGTGGTATTCATGTGACTGGCGGTCACATGACCTCCCCCAAAATCCCGTCCCCTCACTATCCTGACGGTCGGCATGCCGACCAACAGGTACCATTTCCACTCGTGGGTGTCCACGACAACCACAGAGTGGGAACACAACCAATGGCGACCGCAGGTCGCCACCGAGCCCGCAGCGTGGTAAGTGCAGCGAGCCCACAAGGGACTTGCTGCACTCATCCCTCCCCGACGGGATCTGGGCGTTGGTATGCTGAGCGGCGGTCAGGAGACCATTGGTCAGCCATACCACACCCAAATCAACTATTTGATCTAATAGAAAGCAACAGTGTACCAGAGTAAAAAACAGGTGCAATAATACAGGAGGATATTGATACATATTTTCTCTATACTTCTCTGAGACTGAAATCATTGTTACACTGTTTCAAAAAATTGCATTAAGCGCAAACTCATTGACTATCTAAATATGAGGCTTATGATACTAAAATAATGTGTATACTTGAGTTATCAATATGGTAATAACATATATTAATGGTTATAACCATAAAAAAATATGCACACTGAATACCAAGCTTTCTAGGTGCGTTATTAGGAACCGCTTGACTGCTTAAAACAAAGAGTGTCTACAAGTTAAACCAATTTTATGGTTAAAAATACTTATTACCTATAGACGCTACCATATATATGGATTGCTATATTACCTATTAATATTTCACAATTGCTTATAGGAATAAAAGGGGGAGATTCAAATGTTTGAAAAGTCAGTTAGGAGTCTGTTTTTTTTCCTATCTAATAGACCTGAAAAAAACAGACACCCAACCCACTTTTCAAACATTTGAATCTCCCCCAAAGTGTCCCTCTCTTTCTCTGCTAAACTAATATTGTTACTGGAGATCACAGACAGATTGCCGTAATTGGCTGACAATAACAACTAGAAAATCCCTCGTTGCAGGGCAAATAATGCTATAAGAAGAAGCACCCCTGAAGATTATAAACTTGGGGAAACTAGATAATTTTCTACATTAAGGTGTTGTGAGAAATACTGTCTACCTCCCAATACGATAGTTTTATATGTAGAAGCAATGGGCCAAGACCCATGCTAAACATTATGATAACAATTGGGGCACCAGGCATTGAGCCATAAGATGTTGGAAATACTCCCTAATATAATTTTTAACTGAGCCCCCCTCCTTTTTTTTAGGCAGACTACATTTATCTTTGTCATGTCCTTATCCTCTCCTTTTAAGAATTCATTATTAAAAGTTATATTTTAATCTAAATTTATATTATTACATAAAAATAGTGCACCACACAGAAAGCCTTCTTTTGGCAAGACTCACTTATACCCCTTTTCCACTATAAACACGGGTCGCAGCCGTGTCGCCTGACACGGCTGCGACCCGTGCTACAGCCCCCTTTCAGCAGCGCTCACCAACCCGGCATATTGCCGGGTTGGTGACGCTGCTAGTGACGTGGCAGGGGCGGCGCTGGGAGATCACATGATCTCCCAGCGCCGCCCTCCCTATACACTGTGAACGGGAGCCGTGTCGCCTCGACACGGCTCCCGTTCACACTAGACAGCTAGCCGGGTTGAACACGTGTTCTACCCAGCTAGCTACCCGGGTAGGATTCCCGGATCACTTGATCCGGGAATTTGCAGGGGGACCCGTTTCCACTGGGGAAAAACACGGGTAAATGCGCATTTACCTGTGTTTTAAGGAGCTAGTGGAAAAGGGGTATAATAGTCCTTCCAACCACTTATTGAAATCTAGAAAGTTAGTAATTCTTTATGTTAAATGCGTTTTTCATCACTCTCCTCATGACTACATTATAGACTGTGACAATTATAGACAATTATAATATGCTAACATCTGTGATTCAATAGTCCTTTGCCTCTTTGAATGTTCCATTGTGGGGTGACCTGTAGCCAAATGTCTTCTTGTTATCTTCTTTGGATAGCACATTATTTTTGTGATTTTTATGCAATCTTTTATACCAATTCATTCATCGTCATCCTCAATCTAGAGTTCACTGCGGCTCAATAAAATACATCCTGTTGGAATTGCTGACTCACTCCTGTTTTGTATTAATTTATCCTACCTTAAAATTGGGACAGTTGAGAGGTATGGTATTGCTGTTTAATATTTCCTGCATAATATATCCTACTTAAAATTGGGAGAGTTGAGAGGTATGGTATTGCTGTTAAAATTATTTCCTGCATAATACATCCTACTTAAAATTGGGACAGTTGAGAGGTATGGTATTGCTGTTTAATATTTCCTGCATAATACATCCTACTTAAAATTGGGACAGTTGAGAGGTATGGTATTGCTGTTTAATATTTCCTGCATAATACATCCTACTTAAAATTGGGACAGTTGAGAGGTATGGTATTGCTGTTTAATATTTCCTGCATAATACATCCTACTTAAAATTGGGACAGTTGAGAGGTATGGTATTGCTGTTTAATATTTCCTGCATAATACATTCTACTTAAAATTGGGACAGTTGGGAGGTATGGTATTGCTGTTTAATATTTCCTGCATAATACATCCTACTTAAAATTGGGACAGTTGGGAGGTATGGTATTGCTGTTTAATATTTCCTGCATAATACATCCTACTTAAAATTGGGACAGTTGGGAGGTATGGTATTGCTGTTTAATATTTCCTGCATAATACATCCTACTTAAAATTGGGACAGTTGAGAGGTATGGTATTGCTGTTTAATATTTCCTGCATAATACATCCTACTTAAAATTGGGACAGTTGAGAGGTATGGTATTGCTGTTTAATATTTCCTGCATAATACATTCTACTTAAAATTGGGACAGTTGGGAGGTATGGTATTGCTGTTTAATATTTCCTGCATAATACATCCTACTTAAAATTGGGACAGTTGGGAGGTATGGTATTGCTGTTTAATATTTCCTGCATAATACATCCTACTTAAAATTGGGACAGTTGGGAGGTATGGTATTGCTGTTTAATATTTCCTGCATAATACATCCTACTTAAAATTGGGACAGTTGGGAGGTATGGTATTGCTGTTTAATATTTCCTGCATAATACATCCTACTTAAAATTGGGACAGTTGGGAGGTATGGTATTGCTGTTTAATATTTCCTGCATAAATACACCAAGTAGTGGCAGCTTTTGCAAGCCACTGCTTAGTAAATGTACCCCCTGGTCTCAATGCAAATATTACTTAAGTAATGCAAAAAGATGGATGCAACTTCATATGCCAATGCAGATACATTATTGATTTACATGCAATGTGAGGAGTGCAGCCACAATTAGACAATTAGTTGATGTCAGTCACCATCAACTTCAGTGTGTACTTTGCACCAAATGAGATACCAATCCTGAGCAGCATGGTCACATTTATGCAAACGCACCCTACTGTACTGTACTTGTGCTTTCACGCCCCTTCTCTCCTCCTACAATCATCTATAAGATGTGACAGAATCTGTGTTTTTAGTATGTATGCACGGTAAGACAGAGAGGGGTATACAGATTTAGTATCCCTTATCCAAAATAACACAATTTTTGTTCCCCTACTGAGATAAAGACACATATATATGTATATTATATTATATATCTATATAATATATCTATATATACACATACTATATAATATACATCTCATTATCTTAGTAGGGGACCCAAAAATGTGGGATTTTTAATTTTGGATAATTTTGGTGATTTTGCATTCAATTTGCATTTAATTTTGCATATGGATATTTACTAAAGGCAAAATCAAAAGCAAAATTGAATATAAAACCTAATCCCACTCTAAATATTGAATATCAGAAAAACGTTGGTATTTTTACATAGGCTAATATAGGATCCCCTGATTTACTAACATTCGAGTTGAAAATCGAATACAAAATCGAACTACAAATCCACAAAATAATAGACTAATAGCAGACAGGTGATTTTAGGTTCTAGACAACTTTCTATTCCTTAAACCTGCATTACTATGCCTATACAAGTAGAGCTCATGGACGCTATGCCGCTGTTTTTGCTATTAAGCACAAGCGCCAAAGTCTAATAGCGATTCCACTTGCAGCATGCACCATTTGTGGGCGCTGATGGGGAAGCGGTGGCAAAAACACAGACGTGTCAAGGTAATTTTAGGGGTGTGTTACTGGGTGCACTTGCGACTCCGTACTCAAGCAGCGTGCCTCTGGCATCTCTGTTCAGGCCAGTGGCGGAACTAGCGAGCGGTGGGCCCAGGTGCGACAAAATGCTTTGGGCCCTCATCCCATCCAAGTCCACCCCCTCATGTGACCTGCTTTAGTGATGTGAAAGTAGTATGAGTCTTGCAGCAGCACCATGTCAGTACAGGGGGAAGGTGGCTGAGCTTTCTTCCTGGCAGAGACCTGTGCCTTCTCCTTCTCCCCCTCGGCTCCCCCCACACACACAAACACACACACACACAAACACACCCGCACAAACAAACACACACACACACACACACACACACACACACACACACACACACACACACACACACACACACACACACACTACAGATTTAAATCATTAAGGAAAAAATAAATATATAGACTGCTGTTAATATATACACTCTTACAAAAGACAGTAAAAATAAGATTTTAAACATACCGGTAAATCTTTTTCTCCTAGTCCGTAGAGGATGCTGGGGACTCCGTAAGGACCATGGGGTATAGACGGGCTCCGCAGGAGACATGGGCACTCTAAAGACTTTAGATTGGTGTGCACTGGCTCCTCCCTCTATGCCCCTCCTCCAGACCTCAGTTAGAGAACTGTGCCCAGAGGAGACAGACAGTACGAGGAAAGGATTTTTGTTAATCTAAGGGCAAGATACATACCAGCCCACACCAACCACACCGTACAACTTGGAACATACGAACCAGTTAACAGTATGAAACAAAACAGCATCAGCCAGAGACTGATCAAAACTGTAACATAACCCTTATGTAAGCAACAACTATATACAAGTCTTGAAGAATTTTAGTCCGCACTGGGACGGGCGACCAGCATCCTCTACGGACTAGGAGAAAAAGATTTACCGGTAGGTTTAAAATCTTATTTTCTCTTACGTCCTAGAGGATGCTGGGGACTCCGTAAGGACCATGGGGATTATACCAAAGCTCCAGACCGGGCGGGAGAGTGCGGATGACTCTGCAGCACCGATTGAGCAAACATAAGGTCCTCCTCAGCCAAGGTATCAAACTTGTAGAATTTAGCAAAAGTGTTTGAACCCGACCAAGTAGCCGCTCGGCAAAGTTGCAATGCCGAGACACCTCGGGCAGCCGCTCAAGAAGAGCCCACCTTCCTAGTGGAATGGGCCTTTATCGAATTTGGTACCGGCAATCCAGCCGTAGTATGAGCCTGCTGGATAGTGTTACAGATCCAGCGAGCAATAGTCTGCTTAGAAGCAGGAGCGCCAACTTTGTTGGCCGCATACAGGACAAACAGTGCCTCTGTTTTCCAAACTCGAGCCGTCCTGGCTACATAAATTTTTAAGGCCCTGACTACATCAAGGGATTTGGCATCCTCCAAGTCCCCCGTAGCCACAGGCACCACAATAGGTTGGTTCATATGAAATGACGAAACCACCTTAGGCAGAAAATCAGATAGGGGCTCTTGTGAGACAAAGCCGCCAATTCGGACACCCGCCTTGCAGATGCCAAGGCCAGCATCATGACCACTTTCCAAGTGAGAAATTTTAATTCAACCGTTTGAAGAGGTTCAAACCAGTGTGATTTTAGGAACTGTAACACCCCGTTAAGGTCCCATGGTGCCACTGGGGGCACATAAGGAGGCTGGATGTGCAGTACTCCCTTCACAAAAGTTTGGACTTCCGGGAGAGAAGCCAATTCCTTATGAAAGAATATTGATAGGGCCGAAATCTGTACCTTAATAGAGCCTAACTTTAGGCCAATAGCCACTCCTGTTTGTAGAAAGTGGAGAAAACGGCCCAGGTGGAAATCTTCCGTAGGAGCATTCTTGGCGACACACCAAGATACATACTTCCTCCAGATACGGTGATAGTGTTTCGCCGTCACCTCCTTCCTAGCCTTTATCAGAGTAGGGATGACTTCCTCCGGAATACCTTTCCCAGCTAGGATTCGGTGCTCAACCGCCATGCTGTCAAACGTAACCGCGGTAAGTCTTGGAACACGCAGGGCCCCTGCCGCAACAGGTCCTCCCTGAGAGGAAGAGGCCACGGATATTCTGTGAGCATGTCCTGAAGATCTGAATACCAGACCCTTCGAGGCCAATCTGGAACAATGAGTATTGTCTGCACTCCTTTTCGCCTTATGATTCTCAATATTTTTGAGATGAGTGGAAGAGGAGGGAACACATAGACCGACTGAAACACCCATGGTATCACCAGGGCGTCTACCGCTACTGCCTGAGGGTCCCTTGACCTGGCACAATATCTCCGAAGCTTCTTGTTGAGGCGCGACGCCATCATGTCTGTTTGAGGAAGTCCCCAACGACTTGTTATCTCTGCAAAAACTTCTTGATGAAGTCCCCACTCTCCTGGATGGAGATCGTGTCTGCTAAGGAAGTCTGCTTCCCAGTTGTCCACTCCCGGAATGAAGACTGCTGACAAAGCGCTTACGTGATTTTCTGCCCAGCGAAGAATCCTGGTAGCTTCCGCCATTGCCACTCTGCTCCTTGTCCCGCCTTGGCGGTTTACATGAGCCACAGCTGTGATGTTGTCTGATTGAATCAGCACCGGAAGGCCACGAAGAAGATTCTCCGCTTGTCGCAGGCCGTTGTATATGGCCCTCAATTCCAGTACGTTGATGTGTAGACAAGCCTCCTGGCTTGACCATAGTCCCTGAAAATTTCTTCCTTGTGTGACTGCTCCCCATCCTCGGAGGCTCGCGTCCGTGGTCACTAGAACCCAGTCTTGAATGCCGAACCTGCGACCCCCGAGAAGGTGAGTACTCTGCAGCCACCACAGGAGAGACACCCTGGCCCTGGGGAACAGGCTTATTTTCTGATGTATTTGTAGATGGGACCCCGAGCACTTGTCCAGAAGGTCCCACTGAAACATCCTTGCATGGAACCTGCTGAAGGGGATGGCCTCGTAGGTTGCCACCATTTTTCCCAGTACTCGAGTGCATTGATGGACTGACACTCTTTTTGGTTTTAGCAGGTCCCTGACCATGTTCTGGAGTTCCTGGGCTTTTTCCATTGGGAGAAAAACCCTCTTCTGTTCCGTGTCCAGAATCATGCCTAAGAAAGATAGCCGAGTCGTTGGAATCAACTGTGACTTTGGTAGATTTAGAATCCAGCCATGCTGCTGCAGCACTCTCAGGGAGAGCGACACGCTTTTCAGCAACTGATCTCTTGATCTCGCTTTTATCAGGAGATCGTCCAAGTACGGGATAATTGTGACTCCCTGCCTGCGCAGGAGCACCATCATTTCCGCCATTACCCTGGTGAAAATCCTCGGGGCCGTGGAAAGCCCAAACGGCAACGTCTGAAACTGGTAATGACAGTCCTGTACAGCGAATCTCAGGTACGCCTGATGAGGAGGATATATGGGGACATGAAGGTATGCATCCTTTATGTTTAGTGACACCATAAAATCCCCCCTTCCTGGCTGGAGATAACTGCCTGGAGCGATTCCATCTTGAATTTGAACTTTTTCAAGTACAGGTTTAGGGATTTTAGATTCAGAATGGGTCTGACCGAGCCATCCGGTTTCGGGACCACAAACAGAGTTGAATAGTACCCCTTCCCCTGTTGGACTAGGGAAACCTTGATAATTACTTGCTGTTGACACAGTTTTTGAATTGCAGCTAAAACTATTTCCCTCTCTGGGGGAGAAACTGGTAAAGCCGATTTGAAAAATCGGCGAGGAGGCACCTCTTCGAATTCCAGCTTGTAGCCTTGGGATACAATTTCCATCGCCCAAGGATCCACGTCTGACTGAACCCAGACCTGGCTGAAGAGTCGAAGACATGCCCCACCGGCGCAGACTCTCGCAGTGGAGCCCCAGCGTCATGCGGTGGATTTAGTAGAAGCCGGGGAGGACTTCTGCTCCTGGGAACTAGCCGTAGCAGGCATTCTTTTCCCTCTACCTTTACCTCTGGCGAGGAAGGAAGAGCCCCGACCTCTTCTGGACTTATGCGACCGAAAGGACTGCATCTGATATTGTGGTGTTTTCTTTTGCTGTGGGGGAACATAAGGTAAAAAAGTAGATTTACCCGCGGTAGCTGTGGAAACCAGGTCCGCGAGACCCTCCCCAAATAAAACCTCACCCTTGTAAGGCAAAACTTCCATATGTCTCTTTGAGTCGGCCTCACCCGTCCATTGGCGGGTCCACAGGGCTCGCCTAGCAGAAATTACCATGGCGTTGGCTCTTGAACCTTAGAGCCCAACGTCTCTCACAGCGTCTCTCATATATAAGGCTGCGTCTTTAATGTGACCCAAGGTCAATAAAATGCTATCCCTATCTAGGGTATCAATGTCAGATGACAAGTTATCTGCCCATGCTGCTACTGCGCTATATACCCAAGCCGACGCTATTGCCGGTCTGAGCAAGGCACCCGTATGTGCATAAATTGATTTTAAGGTAGTTTCCTGTCTGCGATCAGCAGGATCCTTGAGTGCTGCCGTGTCTGGAAACGGTAGCGCCACCTTTTTGGACAAGCGCGTCAAAGCCTTGTCCACCCTGGGCGAGGATTCCCACCGGAACCTGTCCTGTGCGGGGGAAAGGATACGCCATAAGAATTCTCTTGGGAATCTGCAGTTTCTTGTCTGGAGTTTCCCAAGCCTTTTCAAATAATGCGTTCAGCTCATGAGATGGGGGAAAGGTTACCTAAGGCTTCTTTTCCTTAAACATGCATACCCTCGTGTCAGGGACAGAGGGGTACTCTGTGATATGCAAAACATCTTTTATTGCAATAATCATATAATGAATACTTTTGGCCACCCTTGGGTGTAACCTCGCATCATCGTAGTCGACACTGGAGTCAGAATCCGTGTCGGTATCAGTGTCTGCTACTTGGGACAGGGGACGTTTTTGAGACCCTGGAGGGCCCTGTGATACAGCCAAAGCCATGGATTGACTCCCTGTTTTTTCTCTGGACTCTGCTTTGTCCATTCTCTTATGTAATAAAGACACATTTGCATTTAAAACATTCCACATATCCAACCAATCAGGTGTCGGCGTTGCCGACGGATACACCACAATCATCTGCTCTACCTCCTCTTTAGATGAGCCTTCCGCTTCAGACATGCCGACACACACGTACCGACACCCCCACACACTCAGGGATAGATATATATATATATATGTATATGGAGACAGTCCCCCAATAAGGCCCTTTGGAGAGACAGAGAGAGAGTATGCCAGCACACACCTAGCGCCACCGGACACTGGAATAAAATCCCAGTCAGTACAGCGCTTTTATATAAATATACTCACTGCGCCAAATAAATGTGCCCTCTCCACTCTTTTTTGCCCTCTGTACATGTGTTCAGCAGGGGAGAGTCCGGGGAGACAGTTTCTCTGCAGCGTGCTGTGGAGAAAATGGTGCTGGTTAGTGCTGAGGGATCAAGCTCCGCCCCCTCAACGGCGGGCTTCGGTCCCGCTCAAATCTTTACACTGGCGGGGGTTTTTGCAATATACTGCCTCCGCAGTATATATCTATGCCAGTGTCCCTAGAGGTTTTATAATTGCTGCCCAGGGCACCCCCCCCCCCCCCCTGCGCCCTGCACCCATACAGTGCCACAAGTGTGTGTGTAAATGCGGGAGCAATGGCTGCGTGGTACCTCATTGAAGATCTGAAGTCTTCTGTCGCCTTTGAAGTCTTATTTCTTCTCATACTCACCCAGCTTCTATCTTCCGGCTCTGTGAGGAGGACGGCGGCGCGGCTCCAGGACGAACGGCGAGGGAGAGACCTGCGTTCCGACCCTCTGGAGCTAATGGTGTCCAGTAGCCTAAGAAGCAGAGCCTATCATTTAAGTAGGTCTGCTTCTCTCTCCTCAGTCCCACGATGCAGGGAGCCTGTTGCCAGCAGTGCTCCCTGAAAATAAAAAACCTAACAAAAGTCTTTTACAGAGAAACTCAGTAGAGCTCCCCTGCAGTGCACCCAGTCTCCTCTGGGCACAGGATCTAACTGAGGTCTGAAGGAGGGGCATAGAGGGATGAGCCAGTGCACACCCATCTAAAGTCTTTTGAGTGCCCATGTCTCCTGCGGAGCCCGTCTATACCCCATGGTCCTTACGGAGTCCCCAGCATCCTCTAGGACGTAAGAGAAATGGACAGTACTGTGTTATATGCCACTAGAGAAGTACCTCCATACATAACATAAGACCAAATAGGAAACGTGTCACATAAAATCTTGCCATGTAAGAGTGTGCATGGGCAGTCACATAACACTTGTACCTTTTTAATAGACTGTTTCTTTAAAGAAACCTCTTCCCCCTCAGCAGCAGTGCAGTGGTCAGCTATATGTTTGCTGGGACCAGTTACTGATAGCTTTCCCACACTATGGTGCCCTCAACATTAAACCTTGCTGGATGATATGCTGATAAAAGAGCTGGGGATCACTGTTGTTTACCTGCCTGGTGATCTGTATGAGGAAGCTGTCTCCTTATGGCTGTATCCCACGTTCAGTGCAGCACAGGGGAAGGAGGACGAGTGAGGTAGCTAATGAATATGCATAACTGAGGGGGCGTGCCTTGAGACTGTGTCAAGGCACACATGTCAGAGCTGCCTCAAGCTGGTGCTGTTTTCAATGCAGGATTATGCCTGACTCCTGGCTCCGCCCCCAGCTCCGTGCAGCATTTGACAGCTAGAGAGAGGCAGATCTCTCAGTGCCTCGCTCTATTCTGCTCTCTGCATTTGCAGCGGAGTGCTGCAACTTCATATTCCAATGAGAATAGCATAATTTTATACTGATCTGTGTTCGAACACAAATCAGTGTAAAAAACAGCTATTTTCACTGGAATATGACAGGTGAGGCTCTGCCTCCCCTGCCTCCCCTAACTGCACGTCCCTGACACCTCTTGACCCCACCTGCGATGTAGCCACGCTCAATGAACGTGGCTCCATCTGTATTTGGCTGTGAACTCAGTCTGGTTTTAGCAGGAATGAAGCTGGTAGGAGTCAGACAGAAACTGGAAGGTTTAATGTAGCTCTTCATTATACCTCAGGGCAGGACAGGTGAAGGGTAATAAAACTAGACTGCTAACATGATGCAGGAGCAAGACGAGACAGTTCTAACTGTGTGGATCGCAGATCAATACTAGAGCTTGGATGATCTTCGATAACTGGAACTGGACACTGAGGGGGAAATTTACTAAGCTCCCGATTTTGACCGAGATGCCGTTTTTTCATCAAAGTGTCATCTCGGTAATTTACTAAACACTAATCACGGCAGAGATGAGGGCATTCGTAATTTTTTGCAAGTCCAAGTAAAAAATTACGAATGAATACACCATCGGTCAAATTACGCCTGTTTAGATATGAATCTCGGTCATTTACTAACCATTCGTAATTGTAATTGCTGCCGTGAAAATGCATTCGCGGCCGCGAAAAATTACAAATCGTAATTTTTTCCTAAAAAAAAACGCGCCAGCATTTGAAAAGCGTGTTTACATGTGTACTCAATTATCCATTACTCACACCTGAATGTTTGGCCCTATAAAAGTGTTCCAGGCACATTTTGAACTTCTCTCACTCTGAAATGGCGGCTGTGGTGTGTGCCAATGATTTTTTGTTTGCTGTGGGATACCTTAGACTGCTCCATGAGGCTTCCAGGAATCAGGCCCAGGTAAGTGAACATGGTCAACAGGTTGTCCAGGTACCGCGGAGGCTGCGCCAGCCTCGTTTTTTTTAGAGGGCGTTTAAACTTAAATGCATTGTCCGATGATAGGGTCATACAGATGTTCCGCCTAAATAGAAACAACATTTTCCACCTGTATGACCTTGTCAAACTGGGCATAGACCCTGAGACAGCACGCTCTCGCTCTGTCTCAGGCCTACACAAACTCCTGGCTGTGTTACACTTTATGGCTACTGGGAGCTTCCAGGCTGTGGCAGGCGACGTCATTGGTATCTCACAGCCCACCTTTTCCAGATATTTGATGCAGGTGAGTCTAAAAATACATAGGCGGTTATGTCTAAGTGTTGCTTCTGTAAGTTCAAACAACACAGTATTGTAGAGAATACCTAACATGACACTCACCTTAGCTTCTTTAATGTCCACTCAGGTTTTGGATGTGTTGGAGCCACACATTAATGCCTCAATCTGCTTCCCTACCGAGGAGTCGGAGTGGAGTGCTGTCAGGGTAGCTTTCTATGAGCTTGCTGGCATGCCCAATGTGCTGGGGGCCATAGATTGCACACACGTTCAGCTGAGATCACCTAAGGGCCGCCAATATATATATACTAATAGACATCTGTCCCAATCAACTAATGTCCAGGTGGTCTGTGATGCAAACTTAAAAATTATGAGTGTTGTTGCAGGTTACCCTGGTGGCTGCCATGACTCCTTCATCCTCAGTCAGTCATCGCTCTTCGATAAATTTGAGGACGGACAAATGCCTGATGGCTGGCTGTTGGGTATGTTTAAAATGTTTTGTGTGTATGTCTTTTATCCACAAACTCGAGTTATGATTAGGTGAAAGAATAATCTAACATATGTACTAATGTGGACTATATCTGTTTTTCAGGTGATGGGGGTTACGGCTGCTACTCTTGGCTCCTTACTCCATTGTCCCAACCTGATTCTCCTGCTGAACACAGTTACAATCATGCACATAAGGCTACGCGGAATGTGATAGAAAGATGTTTTGGTGTGCTGAAGTCACGGTTTCGGTGTCTGGATAAATCTGCTGGCCTTTTGTTGTATAGTCCCTCAAAGGTGACTAGAATTGTGTTCTGCTGCTGTTTTCTCCATAATCTGTGTTTAACCCAACATCTGGCACATGATGAGGGAGAAAGCAGTCGGCAAGCAGAGGAGTTAGACCCATCTGGTGACAGTGTGAGTACATATGTAGGGAGGCAGGTACGGCAAGAAGTGATCCTGCGCTATTTTTCAGGTCAGTTTTAGTAGGCTGTAATTATCCTTGACTAAACACTTTGCACTACTTTCTATTGTGTGTTTTGTTACTTACTGTTTGTAGTTTATAGTGGTGTGTCCATTGTACTTAGTTTATGCTAAAAATACATTTTCAGTCATTACCCATGAAAAACATACATACATACAGAGCAGCTTCGACAATGTTTGAGACGGACACAGGAAGTTGTGTGTTTGTCAAATACAAATTTTTATTTTGCCAATCACATTGGGGTTATTTTTTCCGCTTGTGTGTGCTGGGTGCTGAGCTTTGTGCTGGCTCACTGGCACGTGCTCTGGAGGAACGCCGAACAGGGGAGGTTACTGGCGTTTGGATAGGGGTCGTGGTCCCCGAGCTGGAGGTTACTTGGTGAGCTCCCATCAATGAAATATTGCTGCTCAAATTATTAAGGCTTGCAATCAGCTGAGTGTTGGTTGCAGTGTGGCTGGCTACAATCCTGGATAACGACTCATTCACCACTTGGTTGTGCTGAATGAGCTAAACGAGTGCCTGCTGATGGCGCTGTTGCTCATCTATGATGCGCGATAAATGAGCAAGCATTTGGCTGTTGTCAGCCCTTATTTGCTCCATTGAGGTTGCCATTCGCCCTACTTGTACAATCAGTCTGCCCGAGTTGCGACTAATACGCGGTAGATGATGGGGCAGACTGGCAAGGTGTTGTGTATGTGCGGTCAGGCTGGCATTGCTTTGGGCCTGTTGGCTTGTCCAACTGGCCCAAAAATCATCTGGTATTTGGCTTGGGGGCGGAGCTTGTGCCAGTTGTGGACTGATGGAGGCTTGGGGGATATCCTGCAGCTGTATTGGCTGGCTTGGGTCAACAGGTGTAAGTTGCAGTGTGATGGTTGCCTGTTGGTCTTGTCCCTGCTGGTCCACGTCGGCCATCAAGCTGGGCTCTGTATGGGGTGGCCAACATGCAATGTTTATTTGTTAATTTTTTGCAAGGCTACTTCTACACATTACTACATTCATAATACTCCATTTTTTAACTTTTTGGCGTTGATTTTATAAACTTATAATGTTTTTTATGCTCAAAAACATATATACCAACACAGGCGGCCACATAGACAGATTTGCATAATCCTCACCTAACTAACTCCCCTCCACAGCATTACACTGTTAGATTCCCTCCCCTGACCACGATATAGACTACTTACCTGGATAGTCCAGAGGAGCGGAGCAAGTAAGCCATCTACATACTGGACAGGGGAGATGTGTGAACACTATAATGTTGTGGATGCTGTTTTTTTTTTGGAATTTTATTGTTATTTTATTTAAATGTGCACGTGTGTGGGGCAAATTTTAAAAAAAATTATGATATTTATTAAAAATGATGTTGGCGAGAACATCCACTAAGACCTTATAAAAAATTTTTTTTTCACCTTTAGCAATTGAAGACGTAACATCACATTGCTTGTTCTGGAAAACATGTAATCTCAAAACCAACTAACAACATATTAACTGTACTGTGTATATTATTGCCTATGTGTTTAATTTCTGTTTTTACTCACCAGATAACTGAGGGGATCGGGGCTCATCACTCTGCGAACTCGCCAATAGTGCCAGTGGTGGCTGGGGTGACACTGCCGAAAGTCGTCGCCTGGGTGGGGATGATGGAGCCGCAGATTCCGAGCCAAGACGCCGTGTCTTACTTGGCCTCCTGGGTAAGTGGCCCAAGCCCTGTGATGGGCGCCTTACAGGAGGTCGGCTTCCAGAAGCAGAACCTATGTGAAAATATAAACATTAATATTTTGTACTTCTATGTGTTTGCAGAATATGTGACTACACTGAAGTCTTACCTGCAATCCCAGCCTCATCCTGACTTGTCTGAGGCCTGTCTGGGCGGCTGGTCTGTGGGACTGTTGAAAAAGTGTACCAAACATTCAGGGCCGGCTCCAGGCCTACTAGCACCCTGAGCGAGAAAATGTAAAAGCGCCCCCCCCCCCCATGCGCGCGCCGAAGGCGCGCGCGCTCCCGGAAAAGTGGGTGTGGCCTCTGGAAAAGTGGGCGTGGACTCGTAACTTCATATCATCAAACTGTAAAAATATTTTCACACAATTAGCAGCCTTACACATAGCCACAGTAGTGTTCCTTACACACAATGTCTCCAGTATAGTGCCAGATACACATAATGTGCAGTGCCAGATAGACATGACATGCCTCCCAGCAGTGCCAGATAGACATGACATGCCTCCCAGCAGTGCCAGCTACACATGACATGCCCCGCAGCAGTGCCAGCTACACATGACATGCCCCGCAGCAGTGCCAGCTACACATGACATGCCCCCCAGTAGTGCCAGCTACACAGGATAGTGTTCACTTTTTAGGGCATGGTGCTGATCACAGGGAGGGCACATTTTTAAGTTAGGAGGGCAAAATGATGTACATACTGCTTGTTGTTCCCACACCTATATGGCAAAGCATGGACAGTGCGCGCCTTCGGCGCGCAGCAAAAATTAATGGGAGTTACTTCGTGGGGAAGGTACGTGGCCACATAATAGTGGCAATTTGCATTACACCACACAGTAGTGCAGCTAATACACACTGCACCAGGTAGAACCTCCTATACACTTTGCGCCAGGCACAGCACTGAGACACATTGCCTAGCCACAGACGCCTAGCGGGAACACTACATGACATGCCCCCCAGCAGTGCCAGCTACACGTGACATGCCCCCCAGCAGTGCCAGCTACATAAATGGCCACACAGTGCCAGATATGCACCCACAGTTCAGATACATAAATGCCCCCAAAGTGCCAGATACATAAGTGCCTCCACAGTGCAGATATGCCCCCCACAGTGCCAGATACATGATGCCCCCGCAGTGCCAGATACATAAGTGCCCACACAGTGCCAGATATAAAAATGCCCACACAGTGCCAGATATGTCCCCACTGTGCCATATATAAAAATGCCCGCACAGTGCCAGATATGCCACCACAGGGCCAGATACATAAATCCCCCCAGTGCCAGATACATAAATGCCCACATATTGCCAGATGCATAAGTGCCCACACAGTGCCAGATGCATTATTGCCCCCCACAGTGTCAGATACATTAATGCCCCCAGTGCCAGATATGCCCCCACAGTGCCATATACATAATGCCCCCACAGTGCAGATATGCCCCCACAGTGCCAGAAACATAATGCCCCCACAGTGCAGCTATGCCCCCACAGTGCCAGATATATAATGCCCCCACAGTGCAGATATGCCCCCACAGTGCCAGATATATAATGCCCCCACAGTGCAGATATGCCCCCACAGTGCCAGATACATAATGCCCCCACAGTGCAGATATGCCCCCACAGTGCCAGAAACATAATGCCCCCACAGTGCAGCTATGCCCCCACAGTGCCAGATATATAATGCCCCCACAGTGCAGATATGCCCCCACAGTGCCAGATACATAATGCCCCCACAGTGCAGATATGCCCCCACAGTGCAAGAAACATAATGCCCCCACAGTGCAGCTATGCCCCCACAGTGCCAGATATATAATGCCCCCACAGTGCAGATATGCCCCCACAGTGCCAGATATATAATGCCCCCACAGTGCAGATATGCCCCCACAGTGCCAGATATATAATGCCCCCACAGTGCAGATATGCCCCCACAGTGCAAGAAACAATGCCCCCACAGTGCAGCTATGCCCCCACAGTGCCAGATATATAATGCCCCCACAGTGCAGATATGCCCCCACAGTGCAGATATGCCCCCACAGTGCCAGATATATAATGCCCCCACAGTGCAAGAATCAATGCCCCCACAGTGCAGCTATGCCCCCACAGTGCCAGATATATAATGCCCCCACAGTGCAGATATGCCCCCACAGTGCCAGATATATAATGCCCCCACAGTGCAGATATGCCCCCACAGTGCCAGATATATAATGCCCCCACAGTGCAGATATGCCCCCACATGAATAAACATAATGCCCCCACAGTGCCAGATATATAATGCCCCCACAGTGCAGATTTTAACTTGCATGGCATTGTCACTGCGGACTGCGGTGCTGGGAGCCGGGAGGGGGAGTACTGCTGTGGGCCCAGGCAGGCAGGCAGGCGGGCGGGCGGCTGGACGGATGAACGATTCCGTCTGCGCGGCGCCGGCGTCTAACGTCAGACGCCGGCGCCGCACAGCGCGCTGCGCGCACACACACACAGTTTGAAGGCTGGCTCCAGGCAGGAATATGGCGGCCGCAGCGTGCGGCGCCCTAAAAGAGTGGCGCCCCGCGCGGCCGCTCCAGTCGAACATGCCTGGAGCCGGCCCTGCAAACATTATTACCATGCTTTGTGTTAAAAAAAAACCCTGCAAAGCCTTATTGTACTGTAACCATCTATTAGGTATTGGATAAACAAATATTTTCTGATTAAGAGCTTCAAGCTTCATTATTTTGTGGTGTATATCCAAATGTACATGATGTTGCACACAATAAATCTGTTACATTTTATAATTATGCCTCAGATATTGCAGAGATTGACTACTTGCAAATGTTTCACAAATTTAATGTTGAAATAATTGCACCGTTTTTCAGAAGTAAATAAATACAAAAATCTTTTTAAAATAAGCAGACAACACAGATGTCCAAGCAATATCGTCAAAAAAAAACACCTTTTTTTTTTAAAAATTAAAAAGCCATTGCACATGTTTTTGCGCAATATTAAATTTACCAAACAGCCAATGCAAGGTGAAAAAAGCACATTCTAAACACAAACACACCTTAAGGGTGCATAGGCCTGCAATATGTGAAACACAATTTATGCATCCTTTACCCTTTAAAAATGACATTTACAACATTTAGAGGACATTTAAATAAAAATATAACACATCAAACTTACCATCCTGCGTGGGTCGGTCCGAATCCCGGACATGAGTAGCAGACACCACTTCGGCAGGAATCAATGCCCGCACAGGCTCCTCCCAGTTCCGATAGGTGGCCCGGAAAGGGGGGCCACCTCCGATTTTTCTTGCAGATTTGGCCTCTTTGGCCATCTTGGCCTTGACACGCCGCTTTATATCATAAAACCTCTTGCGGCACGTGTCCTCAGTCCGCCTCACCACACCCTCACTATTCACGGCAAGTATTACTTGCCCCCACAGGACAGACTTCCTGCGGGAGGACACCTTGCCAGCATCCTGACCAAACAATTGGCGATGGTGCTTCATCAGCTCACGCACCAAAGCCATGTTTTCAGCATAGCTGAACTTTATATTCCTGCCAGTCTTGGTAGTGGTGCGTGGCTGCGGAGCCACAACACCATCACTATCACTGGAAAATACAGCAACAGGCACCCCCTCCTCCTCCTCCTCACTAACCTCCTCCCTCTCACTACCCCCCTCCACCTCACTAACAGCCTCCACCTCACTACCAGCCTCCACCTCACTACCAGCCTCCACCTCACTACCAGCCTCCACCTCACTAACCTCCGCCACCACACTGACCTCTGAGTCTGACATGACAAACAACAAAAAACACTGAAAAATCAAAACACAAAACACACTCCTCCACTACTCCTACTACTACACACCCCACAGCCAACACACACGCTCACTCACTCACTCACTCACAAACAATGACAAAAGACTGTAAAAAAAAAACAAGGACAAAAAAGTAGACAAACTGTGAAAAAACAATACTACAAATATGACAAGACTACTTACACACACAGTACAGCACTCAACAATCACCAAACTCCTCTCCAAATCCACCAAAAACTCCACCAAACTCACCAACTCCAAATACACCTTCCTCTCTCCTCTCCACTAGCTAAACCCACGAGGTGCGGTGTGTTTAGGGCGGTTTTATAGTAATATGCACAGACACTCCTCCTTCACGAATACAACCAATCACGGCCGCGTGACGAAAACGAAACTTAGGACTAAAAACGCGGCAGCAATTTCTAAATCACTGCCGTAACAGACATGTGACGCAGTCGTAAAAAAAACCCATAAACGCGGCCGCGAAACAGCAAACGCGGCCGCAATCTACAGCAGAAAAGCACGAATGACATCGACATCGGAAGAAACGAAAAATACGAATACGACAGCTTAGTAAATTAGTCGTAATCAATTCAAAAAGTTGCAATTTTACACTGTCGATGTCATTCGTGATTGAACTTGGACATGATTCTGGAAATTACGAATCTTAGTAAATTTACCCCTGAGTATTAATACTGGGTAGCTGGAAGCTGAACTCCAGGATAAAACCGGAATATAGGTACTGGACAGCTGAATGCTAGACACCGGGATTGAACCAGTATATTAGTACTGGACAGCTGGAAGCTTGATACCGGGATTGAACAGGATGACTGGTAGCTGGATAGCTAATACCTTTACACCAGGACTGAACCAGATAACTGTAATAATCTGCTGTGTAGACCTTAATATGAATTAATCCTGGGTAATACTAAACTATCGTTAGGTGTTAAGTTTATCCTGTTGATACTTATATAGAGTGACATAATATGAGGAGGAGCTTGATGTTTTTCTTAAGATTCCAGCAAACTGCAGTACCATATCATAGTTAAGTGTATGTAATATTGAATAATTTTGGAAGGTGTGTTTGTAGTAAGAATTTAAAATTCGATATACTTGTATTAGCATTGCTCCTAGTGAACTCGATGTGACTTTGATACAGTGATACAATTTGTTAGCTGTAGATTATTACAGAATATCTACAGATGAGCAGTACCTCACTGTATACATAACAAGCATTCCTTATATCCCAGTGATATAATTTTTCAAGAGTGTGTCATGTGCCTTAAGATTTGGTATACATAAAGCCTGCAATGCATTGGTAACAGGGTGAATGTTACGGTCACTGCACACTTGATAGCTCTACTTCTCCTTTCTTCCAACCTGTTGCTGGAGTCTCACTCTCTCATCCCCCATCCTATACCATTCTGGCAAGATAGAGGGAAAGCAGACGTGAGACACCGTAAGTGCATAAAGGTTTCTACTTTTACTATACCCACTAAACCTCTTATATTTCCTGATTCCTGAGACAATACATTCAGACAAAAAAACATATTCCTATTTAAGGTTAGAGAAGTATACATGTATCCCTCTTCAGAATTTATTGTTACCACATTCAATAACACAATTTGCTGTCTCGGAACAATGTACTGTTCAAAGAGCTTTGGATGTGTTGTGAAGGATATAACTATTTGCGGTCATACCCCACTGGAGATGCCCAATCTCTTCTGATCTTGGAAGCTAAGCAATGGAGGGCCAGGTTAGTACATGGATAGAAGACCACCTGGGAACACCCAGGTGCTGCAATTTCTCTTTATCCACCGATCACGCACATCAATCTCAAAATGCAATTTACAGAAACTGACGGATTTAACAAAAAAAACAAACAGTGGTCGGACTTATGATTTAATTCTCTGTGAATTCCTTTCAATTTGGGATATATGCAGGTTCATTTTTTTAGCCATACTATAATTATTCCACTGACCATCTCTTGCAGCAAAACCGGCTTCTTAACAACCTTAGTACATTACTAATAAATTGTGTATATTATAGTCTATATTTTCGCTTTGCTTTTAAAACATGATATTTTTGACGGAACTCCCTAATTTTAGAGACAATACCCAATAAAGATTTTTATTTTATCAGTCATGTGTATTTGAACCTTTAAGTTCTTCTGATCAAGAGTGCTCCCTAAAAAGAGTCTTCTGTCCCCTTTCTCTATTGTGATTAACGTCATCAGTATGGGATCAGAATGCTGGTGGCACCATGATGGAAGCAGAATACAGGAGCCAGTAGTGCAGCAATGGTGCTTTGCACTGAGAGTCTCTGAACAAGGTAATTTGCAGGAGTTCACTGAAGAAGTCTCTGCAAGGACAGGGGCATGTCACCATGTAGGTATGTATGCAATGTCATCATTACCCCCCATTGTCTTTCAGCTACACCATCTCCCATGTGTTAGGATCTCCTGCTCTGTGCTGCCACGTCACCATGGCAACCGGGAGGCAAGTGTTAGCGAAGTAACCTGAGCGCAGCTGATACTCCGGTCCGGGTTTTTACTGTGTAGTGGTTACAGGCTCTGTGCACGGCAGGGAATCCGGCGCTGGTTTTGTGCTCACAGTCTGTGAGGTCTGAGTGGGGCGTGGACAGCAACTGCTATATAAACCATCCTCTCAGGCTAGGCAAATGCTGCTGAATCTTTGTTTGTTAGTCAGTTCCAGAGAGTTAGCTAGTACTGTGTGACTTTGTATTTACTTGTTGCTTACTGCGAATAGGCCTTGGGATTCGGTACTTCATTCTGCCAATCCGGACCTAGCAGTAAGACTGGAGTCAGTTGTTTGACCTGCTGGGGTTCTTTTGCTATTCTGTGAACCCAGCAGGTTTGCGGCTGTACTCTCAGACCTGCTTGCTTAATCCTCCCTCACTGTGCAGGGCGTCCAGGTGTCAGTTTAGTGGCAGTAAGCTGAACCTGTGCCCTGCAAGTGGGGGTTAGGATTGTGGATACTCTCCTTGTGTCTATATTTCTATCTCTGACCAAGGAGTTTATTCCCACACCCGTTGGTAACCCTTTGGGGTTTTTTCTGTTGCTCTTAGCAACATCATTTCAGGTGCTCCACATGTTAAATCACTACACCTCGCTTCATTGTCCGCTCTATTCCATCTGAGCATTCCTGACACTAGGGAGACACCCAATTCCTGAGCCTTTGGGCTTCTCCGTTCACTTTGTGTTTATTAGTTATTCCATCACCTCCTGTGTATGTTATGTTATACTGTCTGTGAGTTTGTTTGCTTCGCTTCCCTCTCTGTTCATACACCGGTATACTCCTGTTAGCACTGGTGTGCGTAACATATTCAGCAGCCCTACTCCTGTTGAAATTTTGTGGGAATATGGAGCATACCCCTCAAAATACTTTGCAACAGGTGGTCGATCAGGTGCAGGTCCTGACTTGACAATTTAATGAGATGTCCATTAAAATGAACACCCCGCAGGCCGCTAGCGGAGCTCCCGCAGCAGCAGCGGCAAGTTCAGGGGTTAAGGAGCCGAAAGTAAATCTCCCGGATCGTTTTTCTGGAGATCGCTCGCAGTTCTTTTGTTTCAAGGAGAGCTGTAAGCTATATTTCAGGCTTAGGCCCCAGTCTTCTGGGTCGGAGATTCAGCAGGTGGGCATGGTGATTTCCTTGCTACAAGGAGACCCACAGGTCTGGGCATATGGGTTACAGCCTGACTGTCCGTCGCTTAAAAGTGTTGATGCTTTTTTTACGGCACTGGGCATTTTGTATGATGACCCTGACAAGATGGCTTCAGCCGAGGCACAGATTACGGTTCTTAAGCAAGGGCGAGGTTTATAGTACGGAGTTTTGGACGTTGGCTCATGATACCCAGTGGAATGACCCAGCCCTGAGAAACCAGTACCGAAGGGGCCTTTCTGACCAGATAAAGGACCAACTGGTACAATATCCCTCGCCTGATAGCTTAGATCAGCTCATGCAGTTATCCATCCGGGTGGATAGACGGCTGAGAGAGCGTAGGCTTGAAAGGGAGACCGCAGTTTCCTTTTTTCCCAAGGGAACCTCAGACTCTGAGGAATATTCCGAGGAGCCTATGCAGATTGGGGCTACCCGCCTCTCCTCGCGTGAGAAGACGCGGAGGAGACAGCAGGGTTTGTGTTTGTACTGTGGGAATAAAGGTCATGTTGTAGTATCATGCCCAGTAAAAACGGAAAACTTCAGGGCCTGAGGGTGATGGGAAATATCCTGTCAGGCCAGAAGTCAGAATTTCCCAAAAAGACTTTTCTCATTCCGGTGACTTTGGAGATCCTCGGTCAAACTGTCAAAACTGAGGCCTTTGTTGACAGTGGGGCCGATGGGGTTTTCATGGACCGTCAATTCGCCCTGGAACACTCTGTTCCCTCAGTACCTTTGGCATCAGAGATTGAGATCTGTGGGTTAAACGGGGAACCATTGTCCCAGGGTAAAATTACCTCCTGCACCAGCCAAATTCCTTTGTTTATTGGAACCACACACTCTGAAAAATTGTCTTTTTATGTGACTGTCTGTTCTTTTGCCCCATTGGTTTTGGGGTTACCCTGGTTAAGGGCCCATAACCCTCAATTTGACTGGGTCTCTGGGGAGATTCTTAGTTGGGGTAGTGATTGTTTCAGGAGTTGCTTGAGCCTTCCAGTCAGGCTCTCGCAGCTAAGTTTGCCAGGATTGCCAGGATGTTATGCACATTTTGCGGATGTGTTCTCCAAAAAATTTGCGGAGGTACTACCTCCCCATTGCACCTATGACTGTGCCATTGATTTGTTGCCGGATGCTAAGCTTCCCAAGAGCAGGTTGTACTCCCTGTCACGTCCTGAGACTCAGGCTATGGCAGAGTACATTCAGGAGAACTTGGCTAAGGGATTTATCAGACCCTCACAGTCTCCAGTTGGGTCGGGGTTCTTCTTCGTGGGTAAAAAGGACGGTTCGTTGCGACCCTGCATCGACTTCAGGGAATTGAACCGTATCACGATTAAAAACTCGTACCCACTGCCTCTCATTTCGGATTTGTTTGACCAGCTTCGTACTGCCACCATTTTTTCTAAGATTGACCTATGCGGTGCTTACAATCTAATCCGAATAAGAGAGGGGGATGAATGGAAGACTGCCTTTAATACCCACTCAGGGCATTATGAATATTTGGTGATGCCTTTTGGGCTCTCTAATGCCCCGGCAGTCTTCCAAGAATTCATGAACGATGTGCTCAGGGAATATTTGGATAGATTCTTAGTTGTTTATCTAGATTACATCCTAATCTTCTATCATTCCCTGGAGGAACATCGGAAGCATGTACGCTTAGTCCTCCAGAAACTCAGAGACCACCAGCTTGGGGCGAAGCTGGAGAAGTGCGAGTTTGAAGTCCAGCAAATCGCATTTCTAGGGTATATTTTCTCCTCAGAAGGTTTCCAAATGGAGGGTTCTAAGGTACAGGCAGTCCTGGATTGGGTGCAGCCCACTAGTTTGAAGGCGCTTCAGCGTTTTCTGGGCTTTGCAAATTTTTATAGACGGTTTATCGCTGGATTTTCGTCTATAGTGGCCCCCTTGGTGGCACTCACTAAGAAAGGGGCGGATGTTGCTCACTGGTCTTGTGAGGCCAAAGCGGCCTTTGCCCGTCTCAAAAGGGCATTTGTCTCGGCCAAGGTGCTGCGACACCCAGATCCAGAGCGTTCTTTTGTGGTAGAAGTGGATGCCTCTGAGATAGGTATTGGGGCAGTGCTCTCTCAGATGGGGGTGTCTGATAATCGCCTTCATCCCTGTGCTTACTTTTCCCGTAAATTTTCGTCTGCCGAGATGAATTATGATGTGGGTAGCTGGGAATTGTTGGCTATAAAGGATGCACTCGGGGAGTGGAGACACTGGCTTGAGGGGGCTAAGTTTGTGGTCTCAATTCTCACCGACCATAAGAATCTGGCATATTTAGAGTCAGCGAAGCGGCTCAATGCCAGGCAGGCACGATGGGCTTTGTTTTTTGCTCGCTTTAATTTTTTGATAACATATCGCCCTGGGTCAAAAAACATCAAGGCTGATGCGCTCTCGCAGAGTTTTGCTCCAGTTCAAGAGACCACCGAGGAGTCATTGCCCATTGTGTCCCCATCATGTATTAAAGTGGGCATTACCCAGGACCTCTTGTCATTAGTCCTTAGAGCACAGGAGCAGGCTCCTCCAGACCTTCCGGTAGGTCTCTTGTTTGTGCCTCCTAGGTTAAGACAGCGAGTGTTCCTGGAATTCCATGCCAAGAGGTCGGCAGGGCATCCGGGTATTGCCAGAACTCGGGAGTTGCTGTCTAGGGCGGTGTGGTGGCCCTCGGTGGCTAGGGATGTGGATCAATGGGTTCGGGCATGTGACGTTTGTGCCCAAAATAAAACTCCTAGAGGGGTTCCTGTCGGCCCATTACATCCACTCTCTATTCCGTCTAAGCCATGGACCCACATTTCCATAGATTTTGTGGTGGACTTGCCCAAATCCTCGGGGATGACAGCCATTTGGGTTGTCGTTGACAGGTTTTCGAAGATGGCGCATTTCGTTCCACTGGTTGGGTTGCCATCGGCCAGACGCCTGTCTGAGTTATTTATGCAGCATGTTGTGCGCCTCCACGGGTTGCCACTTGATGTGGTCTCTGACCGTGGATCCCAGTTTGTGGCCAAATTCTGGAGGGCATTTTGTTCTGATCTCCAGATTTCTGTGAGCTTGTCGTCAGGCTACCATCCACAGTCTAATGGGCAGACTGAGAGGGTGAACCAGTCCTTGGAGCAGTTCCTCAGGTGTTATGTCTCCAAGTGTCATACTGACTGGGTTGCTCATCTGTCCATGGCGGAGTTTGCCTATAACAACGCGGCTCACTCTGCTACAGGGATCTCTCCCTTCCTTTGTGTGTATGGGCATCATCCTAAGGCCAATTCTTTTGACCCCCTGGATTCCACGCCTGGTGGTTCCTCTGTTGTTTCGGTCCTTAGGGGTGTTTGGAGGAAAGTGAAGAAAGCCCTTGTGTCTGTGTCATTAGTGACCAAAAGGGTTTTTGATAAGCGGAGAAGACCCTGCAGCTTCAAATTAGGAGACTTCGTCTGGTTGTCCACCGAGAATTTGAAGTTGAGACAGCCATCTCATAAGTTAGGCCCCCGGTTCATCGGCCCTTATAAGATCACCATTTCAGTTAGATCTGCCCCGTTCATTGGGTATCAATAAAACATTTCATTGTTCCCTTTTAAAACTGGCGGTTAGTAATCCTTCTTCCAGTGGAAGACCTTCTCCTCTTCTGATACGGGGTCAGAGGGAGTTTGTGGTTGAAAGGGTTCTTGACTCCAAGATGGTTCAGGGTCGGCTGTCATTTTTGGTGCACTGGAAGGGGTATGGCCCGGAGGAGCGGTCGTGGGTGCGCAGTTGTGATCTTCATGCCCCCAGACTGATACGCTCTTTCTTCTCGCAGTTCCCCGATAAACCCGGTGGTAGGGGTTCTTTGACCCCTCGTCAGAGGGGGGGTACCGTTAGGATCTCCTGCTCTGTGCTGCCACGTCGCCATGGCAACCGGGAGGCAAGTGTTAGCGAAGTAACCTGAGCGCAGCTGATACTCCGGTCCGGGTTTTTACTGTGTAGTGGTTACAGGCTCTGTGCACGGCAGGGAATCCGGCGCTGGTTTTGTGCTCACAGTCTGTGAGGTCTGAGTGGGGCGTGGACAGCACCTGCTATATAAACCATCCTCTCAGGCTAGGCAAATGCTGCTGAATCTTTGTTTGTTAGTCAGTTCCAGAGAGTTAGCTAGTACTGTGTGACTTTGTATTTACTTGTTGCTTACTGCGAATAGGCCTTGGGATTCGGTACTTCAATCTGCCAATCCGGACCTAGCAGTAAGACTGGAGTCAGTTGTTTGACCTGCTGGGGTTCTTTTGCTATTTTGTGAACCCAGCAGGTTTGCGGCTGTACTCTCAGACCTGCTTGCTTAATCCTCCCTCACTTTGCAGGGCGTCCAGGTGTCAGTTTAGTGGCAGTAAGCTGAACCTGTGCCCTGCAAGTGGGGGTTAGGATTGTGGATACTCTCCTTGTGTCTATATTTCTATCTCTGACCAAGGAGTTTATTCCCACACCCGTTGGTAACCCTTTGGGGTTTTTTCTGTTGCTCTTAGCAACATCATTTCAGGTGCTCCACATGTTAAATCACTACACCTCGCTTCATTGTCCGCTCTATTCCATCTGAGCATTCCTGACACTAGGGAGACACCCAATTCCTGAGCCTTTGGGCTTCTCCGTTCACTTTGTGTTTATTAGTTATTCCATCACCTCCTGTGTATGTTATGTTATACTGTCTGTGAGTTCGTTTGCTTCGCTTCCCTCTCTGTTCATACACCGGTATACTCCTGTTAGCACTGGTGTGCGTAACACCATGTCTCTCAGCCTCCCCTTTCCTTGAGTCTCCCAGCCTATCCCCTTCTCCAGTGTCTTTCAGCCTTCACCTGTGTCTCTCAGCATCCCACCTCCCCTGTGTCTTCCAGCCTCCCCCTCTGTGTCTCTAATCCTCTGGCTTTCACCATCATCATCTGTGTCACTCCATCTCTTCCTGTGTCTCTCAGCCTCCCCCTTTGTGTCTCTCAGCCTCCCCTCTGTGCCTTTCAGCATCACCCCCCTCTCCTGTGTATTAGTGTCCCCCTCTGTGTCTCTCAGTCTTCCCCTCTGTGTTTCACTGCCTCATCATCCTCACTGCCTCATCATCCTCTGTCTCCCCAGCCTGTCTACACCTCCAACCCTACCCTATGTCACTTCAGTGCTTCAGTGCCAGCCATACCCGTGTCTCCCCTGGCCAGCCCACACTTATTTATTGCTGCATGATGAGTCTACTGCTTCGTCTTCACAGGTGGCTCAGCTCCTCTGCGGCATCTGGACTGCACAAAACAAACTTTATTGTGATGGTTGCTGGCTGTGCTGGTTGCTGGCTGTGCTCTACCTCTAGGCCCCTTCTTTCTCTGCCTGTACCCTGCGGCATTTGTGTCCTGCCAGCGGTAAGGTGGTAAGGGGTATGGTGTACCTGCTACTAATGTCTTAATGGTATGCTGTACCAACCTGTACTACCTTACTTGCACCACTGTGTAAAACAAATGATTAAGGATCTACAGTAGGTAGACTAGAGGAATGGTCAAGAATGTAGCAACTACAGCTTAATGCCAAAAAATGCAAATTATGCACTTGGGTCTCAAAAACCCAAAAGCTAAATATAAAATTAAGGTCACTACAATGGAAAATACAGAGGAGGAAATGCATCCAGGAGTCACTATTTCAGGTAAGCAGTGTAACAAAGCAATGAAAAAGGCAAGTCAGATGCTTGGTTGCATAGGGAGAGGAATCAGCGGCATAAATAAATAAATAGTAATGCCACTGTATAGGTCATTGGTACAGCTGCATCTAGAATACTAAATGTGTCCAGTTCTGGACTGTACAAAAACTGTACAAAGAAAGGCAACTACAATGGTGCATGGCCTAAATCACAAAACTATCTTTGAAAGACTCAAATATCTTAATATGTATAGTTTGGGGCAGAGAAGGGAACGGAAAGGGGGGGGGGGGGGGGGGGAAGGGCAATGATAGAAACTTTCAAATATATCAAGGTCTTTAAGAAGGTCCAGGTAGGAAATATTCTTCAAAGTAAGAGAAGTATTAGAACATGAGGACATGCACTAAATCAGAAGGGTGGCACGTTCAAAGGAAATTTAAAGAAGCATTACTTCCAAGAAAGGGTAGTGAACACAAGGTTGGACCGCCCGGAAAATCCCCGGTGGGCCCCACTATTTGTGGCCCCCACCCCCTCCTCTAGGTGTTTGTAACTTTAAGGAGCAGGATTATGGATGCACTTAGATGCTTGGCTTATTTCTATGAAAACCACACCAAGGTTATCCCTATTTCTAATCAATGTGGGAGGTCCTGAGTCCTGGCACACCCCTGTCCCATCCTTTATGAAGGGGCCCTGTTCTTTACATGTCCTTCCTAATGGTTGGTGAAGTCCCTCTGTAGTGGCTGGCCACACCGCTTAAGCTTGTGCCCTTAACACTGCATTCCCTGGTGGGCCCTTCATACCCCAGTCCGACACTGAGTGGATAAGTGGAATAGCCTCCTGTCAGAGGATAGTAGATTAAGACAGTAGAGCTATTTAAACAGCTTGGGATAGACATAAGGATATCCTTACAAAGAACTAAGGATGAAATAGGGTTGCGGTTACCACAAGGCAAAAAAAGGGCAGACTAGATGAGCCAAGTGGTTCTTGCTGTATCTGAATTGTCAAATTCATAGGGGTAAATTTACTAAAATGGGAGTTCTATGTCAAATGGGATGTTGCCCATATCAACCAGATTCCAGGTATTATCTTCTAGAAGAGAAGGTGCTAGATAAATGAGAAGTAGAATCTGATTGGTTGCCTTGGGCAATATCCCATCTTAAATAGAACTCCCATCTTAGTAAATTTACCCCTATGTTTCTATATCTATATCAGTCCCTAAGTGTGTGATGAGACATAAAAGTCTTTACAAGCACACTGTTTAAAAGTTTAAATTTCACATCAAAATCAAACATTGTACTATTTCCAACCTATGCATTTCATTAAAGCAAACTATTGTACTTGTCCTAAAATACTGTCTTATTTATAGCTTAAATCAATCAATTGTGGGAACATCAAGGTCAAAATATATCAAGCTGAAATTTTGTGGTGGGTTTATTATCTGTTGCACATTGGTAGTAATTCAGAGTTGATCGCAGCAGCAAATTTGTTAGCAGCTGGGCAAAACCATGGGGGTCATTCCGACCTGATCGCACGCTAGGATTTTTGGCTGCACTGCGATCAGGTCAGAACTGCGCATGCGTCGTACGGGTACAAAGCGAATCGTTGCTGAGCGATGGATTTTACGAAGAATCCATTCGCACAGCCGATCGCAAGGAGATTGACAGGAAGAAGGCGTTTGTGGGTGTCAACTGACCATTTTCTGGGAGTGGTTGGAAAAACGCAGGCGTGTCCAAGCGTTTGCAGGGTGGGTATTGGACGTCAATTCCGGGCCTGGACCGACTAAAGTGATCGCAGCGGCTGAGTAAGTTCTGAGCTACTCAGAAACTGCATAAAACTTTTTTGTAGTGCTCGACTGCACATGCGATCGCACACTTGAAAAGCAAACATACACTACCCTATAGGCGGCGACTATCTGTTCGCAGCACTGCAAAAAATAGCTAGCGAGCGATCAACTCGAAATTAACCCCCATGTGCACTGCAGGTGTGGCAGATAAAACATTTACAGAGAGAGTTAGATTTGGGTGGGTTATTTTGTTTCTGTTCAGAGTAAATACTGGCTGCTTTATTTTGCCCTCCCTGCAGTGCACATGGGGGGGTCATTCCGAGTTGATCGCTCGCTAGCAGTTTTTAGCAGCCGTGCAAACGCTAAGCCGCCGACCACTCAGAGTGTATTTTAGCTTAGCAGAAGTGCGAACGAAAGGATCGCAGAGTGGCTATAAAAAAAATTTCTGCAGTTTCAGAGTAGCTCCAGACCTACTCCTAGCTTGCGATTACTTCAGACTGTTCAGTTCCGGATTTGACATCACAAACACCCTGCGTTCGGCCAGCCACGCCTGCGTTTTTCCTGGCACGCCTGTGTTTTTTCGAACACTCCCTGAAAACGGTCAGTTGACACCCAGAAACGCCCCTTTCCTATCAATCACTCTGCGGCTGGCATTGCGTCTGAAATGCGTCACTAGACCTTGTGTAAAAATACATTGGCATTTGTGAAAGTACGTCATGCGTGCACATTGTGCCGGATACGCATGCGCAGAAGTGCCGTTTTTTCACTTAATCGCTGCGCAGCGAACATTTTTCACTAGCGATCAACTCGAAATGACCCCCATGGTTTTGCCCATGTGCTAACAAATTTGCTGCTGCAATCAACTCTGAATTAGGTCCATTGGCAGCTGATTTAATCATCAAGCCACCTGATGTATTACGCTGCAGTTTTCGGCATAAGCATACAAATCAACGTTAATGTTCAGTAATTTGTGGAATTTTATAACTCGGGCAAAAACCTGCAAACACCGTCAGTTTCATGTAATATCACCAGATGTCAAAGACAGATCACTTTTAATTGACTGTACACTTACTACAGAAATTATGCACAATTGTTTCTGTTCAGAGTAAATACTGGCTGCTTTATTTTGCCCTCCCTGCAGTGCACATGGGGGGTCATTCCGAGTTGATCGCTCGCTAGCAGTTTTTAGCAGCCGTGCAAACGCTAAGCCACCGCCCTCTGGGAGTGTATCTTAGCTTAGCAGAAGTGCGAACGAAAGGATCGCAGAGTGGCTACAAAAAAAAAAGTGCAGTTTCAGAGTAGCTCCAGACCTACTCCTAGCTTGCGATCACTTCAGACTGTTCAGTTCCAGATTTGACGTCACAAACACGCCCTGCGTTCGGCCAGCCACGCCTGCGTTTTTCCTGGCACGCCTGTGTTTTTTCGAACACTCCCTGAAAACGGTCAGTTGACACCCAGAAACGCCCCTTTCCTATCAATCACTCTGCGGCTGGCATTGCGACTGAAATGCGTCGCTAGACCTTGTGTAAAAATACATCAGCCGTTGTGAAAGTACATCGCGCGTGCGCATTGCTCCGCATGCGCACAAGTGCTGCTTTTTCACTTAATCGCTGCGCAGCGAACATTTTTCACTAGCGATCAACTCGAAATGACCTCCATGGTTTTGCCCATGTGCTAACAAATTTGCTGCTGCAATCAACTCTGAATTAGGCCCATTGGCAGCTATTTTAATCATCAAGCCACCTGATGTATTATACTGCAGTTTTTGGCATAAGCATACAAATCAACGTTAATGTTCAGCAATTTGTGGAATTTTATAACTCGGGCAAAAACCTGCAAACACCGTCAGTTTTATGTAAAATCGCCAGATGTCAAAGACAGATCACTTTTAATTGACTGCACACTTACTACAGAAATTATGCACAATTTTGCATGAATCCTAGGCTTAATTCAGACTGCTGTGCTGCAAATGACACTGTCCTGCGATCAGATAGTCACCGCCCAGGGGGAGTGAAAATTCGCCCTGTGCAAGTGTGAGATTGCATGTGTACGCTGTGCAAAAATTCCCCTCAGTCAGCGGACAGCTGCAAAACCGTTCACATCACACTCACCATCTAATGTTTTTCTGTGCAGTGTGTGCAGTCTGTGCGTAGCTCAATACTTACTCCTCCAGTGCAAAGGAATCAAAGCTGACGTCACACACCCGCCCTGAAAACGCTTGGGAACGCCTGCATTTTTCCCGTCACGCCCTGAAAACGGCCTGTCAATCACCTTGCAAACAGCTGTGCAATCAAAACTTTCACACCATCCTGTCGCTATTTGGCAACGCGCGTGCGCATTGCGGTGCATATGCATGCGCAGTAGTTCGATAATTGCCCACTGTGCGAAAATGCATAGCAGCGATCAGGTCTGAATCGGGCCCTCTGTCTACTTCTTATTACCCTTGATAGGGGTTTGAAGAGCTAAAGAAAGTGGTGTAGAGTGCAGGATCTTGGTATCTGCAGTAAGTGGATTTGTTTTGACTTTGTTATCGGTTTTTTTTTTTTCTGACATCTTTATTGTAGCCTGTGTAATTTGCTTCATGTATCTTTTTTTTTTTTTGTGTTTGTCTAATTTATGTTATTTGTTTGTGGTGAAGATGACAATAAAATTCCATCCTCTTTTGGAACTAGGCATGATGGTTTTGCCTTTAAAGCATGGTAATTTACTGTCACTTGTGACAATCGGCCACAAAGCTTTTGTAGCTCTCGATATGACTGTAGTGAATTGTGTTACAAGAGGGATTTTTTCCTTTGTTGTCAGGTTTGACTTGTGGTGACAGCAGTTCCATTCTGGGAATTTGAAGAACCTCATTCTTTGATTGAATTAATAACCGTTTGTTTATTATAGCCAATGTATCTAAATTTCTCCACAACTGAGTCTAAAGCTGGTTCGAACTCTGCCAAATTGCTGGTGATTCGCGCCACCCTCAATAATTGAGTTTTGGTAACCCCTTCTTTAGGGCTGGAGGGCATAATAGGTCTCTCAGTGTCAAAACTATATACGCATGATTATAAACCCAGTCTCATTGTGTGGTGCTCTATTATCTGATACACTTATCAGATATTTAGCAACATTGTTTCAATCATATATTGATATTACAATATCAGGATATTTACAGCATGAGTGGCAGGTGTTTTGAGTTACAGTTGCAACATTTAAATATTATGGTTACAACTTAAGGTAACCATTTATGATTCAAAAAACAAGTTCATATATTTTCTCTATGATATATGGTAATAGCTCCATTTAATACTAAAAACATAGATCTCGTTACAACTCAGCTCTGGTACAGTGCTGTATATTCATACATGCATGTTATGAATATCTGAAACAAATATAAAGTAATTTATAAATGGAACAACACATTTGCTTTGTTTCTTTTAATCTTTATTCACATTAAATTTATTCTTTATCACATTCTATTTTTTCTTTACTTACTTTTTGGACTTTAATATTTTGCTCTATTGCTAATAAAGGACATATCCTAGTCCCATAATAAAAATAATTTTTTAACAGTAATCAAGATTATGGGCATTTAAGCCTTTATTAAATATCAGTACTGTGGATATATATTTTGATAATAACCAATTATATTAAAATATGTTAGTTGGGTTGCGTGCACCACAATCGTACCTGGTTTCTCTCTCCTTTCCCCTCTCTATGGGGTTTTGATTTGAAGTCACTCCTTAGTTGCCCGGTGGTGTGTTTGGGGTCATTGTCATGCTGGAAGACCCAGCCACGTTCCATCTTCAATGCTCTTACTGAGGGAAGGAGGTTTTTGCCCAAAATCTCACGATACATGGCCCCATTCATCCTCTCCTTAATACGGATCAGTCGTCCTGTCCCCTTTGCAAAAAAGCAGCCACAAAGCATGATGCTTCCACCCCCCATGCTTCACAGTGGGTGTGGTGTTCTTGGGATGCCATTCATCATTCTTCTCCCTCCAAACACAGCAAGTGGAGTTAATACCAAGAAGTTTGATTTTGCTCTCATCTGACCACATTACATTCTCCCAATCCTCCTCTGGATCATCCAGATGGTCACTGGCAAACTTTAGACGGGCCTGGTCATGTGCTGGCTTAAGCAGTGGGACCTTTCGGGTGCTGCAGGATTTCAATCCATGACGACGTAGTGTGTTACTAATGGTAACCTTTGTGACTGTGGTCCCAGCTCTCTTGAGGTCACTGACCAGGTCCCCCCGTGTAGTTCTGGGCTGATTCCTCACCGTTCTCAAGATCATTGATACCCCACGAGGTGAGATCTTGCATGGAGCCACAGGTCGAGGGAGATTGTCAGTGATCTTGTATTTCTTAAATGTTTTAATAATTGCGCCAACAGTTGATTTCTTCTCACCAAGCTGCTTGCCTATTGTCGAGTAGCTCATTCCAGACTTGTGCAGCTCTACAATTTTATCCCTGGTGTCCTTAGACAGCTCTCTGGTCTTGGCCATGGTGGAGAGGTAGCAGTCTAACTGTTTGAGGGTGTGAACAGGTGTCTTTTATACAGTCAAACCAGTTCAAACAGGTGACATTAATACAGGTAACGAGTGGAGGATAGAAGAGCTTCTTAAAGAAGAAGTAACAGGTCTGTGAGAGCCAGAAATCTTGCTGCTTGGTAGGTGTCCAAATATTTATTTTCCACAAGAATATACAAATAAATTGTTTAAAAATCATACAATGTGATTTCCTGTTTTTTTTCCTCTTCAGATTCTGTCTCTCACAGTTGAAGTGTACCTATGATGGAAATTACAGACCTCATCTTTTTAAGTGGGTCAAATTGCACAATCGGTGTGTGTGTGTGTGTGTGTGTGTGTGTGTGTGTGTGTATGTATATATATATATATATTGTCGAAGTCAAAAATATTACATAGAAAGAATATACAAACTCTACACATATAGGTCGCTATACTTGCAAATACGTGCAGTGAGCACAGCAATATATGGTAACACACGCATTTACATGGACATGCCACAGAGATGGATTCAACACTTATTTCATACAGTACATAATTATAATAATATCAAGCGCCAGACATCATAATGATTTAACATTATATAATGGAGTAATGTCATGTATGTGTATTATTGGAACGAAGCAAGATAGGCCTGTCATATTTAGTAATAAAGCAATCAGATTAATGTGTAGATTCATTTGATACTTGTTATTAAGTTGTAGGACATTGCAACAAATAGTTATGATTAAATGTATGAAAGCTAAAATCACTCTTATTAGGACAATGGACAGGAAGCTCAGGCCAGCCACTTTTGATGTCTTCAAGGCTGAACCTGTTTAGCATACGAACAGACTAGTGACTCATCATGAATGAGAAAGTTCCCTCCCCCAAAACTAGATAACACATTACAGAGACACACAGTTGCCAGTTGCTGTTTTTCCCCCAGACGATGATGGAGGTGCTTCTAGATCAGTTCCTGTATTTATTTGCTGAGAGAGATAGATATATTAAGAGGAAGATGCATTGAGGGAATGGTATGGTAAGCTGGCCTATAACTGTATGTAACTGTATGTATTTTGTATTAACTGATTACTGTATAAATTGTAACCATATAACTATATGTATACTGTACATTGTAATATATTGAATCCATATCCTTTCAATAACAAATATATACATCAATGAGCTTTGGAACTCAGATAATGTGTGGGTGTATTCTTTTCTCTTAAGGGATGTAGTGTTTTGAGATGTACAGCACACTTTTATCGTATATGGTAATAAGATGCGCCTGGCGTCTGCAGTATATATTAGAGTGTGCATTTTAAATATTTGTCAGAAAGCAATTTGGTATTTACAGATGAGGGCTCGTCCGCGATATCAAGGTCTTAATAATGCACTGTACATTACAAACGCGGCTGTGATCAACCGGCTCCGATGGACACATCGCGACGCTGATGAATAACATCCACGTGTACTGTTGTGTTATCAGTAAGCCAATAATATGAAAAAAAAATTCAAGGGACAATGTGTTTCTCATAATATTTAAGATGCTAAAGAGTATTTTTATTGTTGCAAAACAAAGTTCAAATAAGTCATATTGTGTTTGATTCAGATTGGATTGTTTATCTGTTAAGTAGATTTAAAAGTACATTTAAAAGTTGCTGCATAGCCTTGATATAGTTTTTTTTTTTTAACTCAGGCCTAAAATAACTTCTGGTGCTTGTATAATGTGTGGTTTCTTTGTGACAAAGGAAACCGCATGGTCTGTCCTCCATTTTGGACTAACCACATGGCCTGTCCACCATCTTGTGTAAACCTCATGGATGTGGAAGGGGGAGGAGCAGTGGCCATTTTAGGAAGGTCAATTTCTAAATAGCTGATTTTCAGTCTGCTCAGAACAATCAGTTTCCTTTGTCACATCAAGCACCATTTATGAGTTACCAATGCATTTATTTAACCCATGCCATAGTCAATTACAAATAGTTTCAATTGGGCCTAGTGAGAGTAAATGGTGAGATAAATGCTTGGCTTGGTGTAAGAAATTGCACACAGATAGAAAAAGGAAAGAAAGGGTTTTGTTTTTTTTTTCTTTTTCCTTTAGCAGTAAAAAGCACATAGCTTTGATATACAAATAAGAGGTAAGGTGTCACATAGAAGGCCAGTGAATGATACATATATATAATATTATTATAATTATGTGTATATTTATATCAGTGTATGTTCTGCAAGATAGCTATCCAATCTGAATCATATCATTTAAATTATAGATTATTGCAGTCATTATAGATCTGTGTGAAATGGGATACATTTGTTGCTATATAGGTAAACTTGAAATAACAGTATTTAAGGGAGTAATTATAGATATGAAACGCAGTTCTGACCTGGTTGTTAAGGTTTATACAGAAAAAAACTGGGTGTTGTTTTAAGTGAGCGATTATAGTTAGTATTGCTCACATTTATAGAGACTGTGTAGTTTGTTGAATTGCGTACGCACATTGGTACACGTGGTACGGAACGTGAGGACAGCGTACAAAAAAACGTGCACATGGCGCAAGGCCGCACATGTGGCATAGAGGTACGCACGGTTGCGTAATTGCGCAAGGTTGCGTAGGGTTGTGTGCGCATAATAAAACCACATGATAGTTCGTTTAGTTAAAAGGTGGGACAGTAGCCATGCTACAATAGCACAAAACTACCCGGTTTCTAAAGCAGATTAGTATAAAACATTTGTTTAAACTGTATTGCCTCTGGGGGTAAAGCTGCCGATCAGAACGAGTGAAAATTTTCTGTACAGAAAAACAAAGTATATTTGAATGAGTGAAAGCAGGAGTGAGTGGAGCTGAACCCAGGAACTAAGTGGTCTAAGGGGCTGAAGTGGTAACACTGGGTTAGTAGAGGCCCAGTGGCGTAGGGTTCGCTACCTTGCGTGATCAAAACTAAGTGGTCTGAAGTGGTCCCATACAACTAAGTGATCAGGAGTGGTCTAGGCTAGGTGGTCTACAGCAATCGTAGGGCATATACATAACTAGTATCTATAGGCTGTGCTATTGCATTGCATGTCCGTGTGTTCTGCACAGCACAACGTGATACCATTGTGTCATATGCGCTGTGGAAGAGCATACGCAGACGTGATTGTATAGACAAAGGGGTTTTTCTTTGATAATGTTGGGAAATCTCCCTGGTGGGCTTCCACTGGAAAGGGTGAAGGATAGTTATCTAATTTCTCTGTTTTTCACTCTACAAACAATTCCAGTTGAAAGATACCGAAAAGGAATTTTTCGCTGCCTCTCTCAGGAAAATATTCCAACAGAACCTCCACCGAAAGAAATTACGGTGCTGTAAAGTCTGATAGGATACAGTTGGGTAAATCACCTTCGCTATCGACAGTGTATGGTAGTACCGGCCAACGTGGGCGAGAGTGGGTGGAAGCGCTCGGAGAACTTTCACCGTCACCTTATATTGAGTATTTTGGTATTTGTGGGAATAACCGAGAAGGTAAGACCCACAAATTATGGGAGCCAGTTGCTCAACTAAGGGCCGTATGGTAGCCAGGGTTCAGGCAGAAGAGTTGGGACTGAGAAGGTCAGACTCGGGACCGAGAAGGTCAGATTTGCGGCCGAAAGGGTCAGCAAGGTTTTATGTGTGGAAAATATGGTCCACACGCTGAAGTTTTTTGCAATGAATGGTTACGTATGACTGACAAAGATAGGGTACCATTCCCTAGGGTGGGCAGCTTTGAACCAGAGGTACTGCAGAATGTAGGTATTAAAATATGTCTGATAAAATCCAGAAAACAAAGGGTCAGACATACAAATTGTTTAAACCTGTGGCAGCAAGAGGGGTTGGTGAGTTTTATCCTAAGGTATTGCAGGTGGTATGTCTAACCAAAGTCATATAAGACAAGAATGGAAATATAAGAACTGTTTGAACTTGTAGCAACAATAAACAAGTAGGAAGAAAAAAGAGAATGCAAGTACACCGCCTTATGTAGATGTGGAAGCAGTTACGGCCAGCATACAAACTATAGAAAATAATAAAAATCTGAAAAATATGACTGTAACCTAAATATGTACTAATGAATGTTCAAGTTTTATTTAGGAGGAGAAGGTGACCTGATTGTTTTCAGCCATTTCTCATGCACCCAGAGTATCCAACCGGTAAAAGAAGAGCAGTAGCCTGTGGGGGAAGTGGCTGAGACCAGTGGAACAGGTAAGTATGGTATAATTCATGTACATATATAGTAATATATATGAAACCGCCCACTTTGGAGGCGGAGAAACGCGTCAGTTGACCTATCTACGACTGTGGAACGCAGCCGGAAGCCCCGAACCCGGAAGCCGCGGAACGCGGCACTACAGCGTCCCCTGCTACCCTGGACTTGCGCTTTAGACTCTCTGTCTCCGTCCTTTCCCTGGCCTAGCGACGGTTGTCAGCTTACTGCATTACCAACAGCAGGACTTGTCTAAGGGAACCGCAGCCGAGCGGCCTGCTATTAAGTTAGCCAGTGGATCAAGTAAGCTCTATGGACACCAGACAGAAGTGGACTTCGTCCATTTGATATCATCACTAGCCTTTACCACTGAACATTCCTCTTATCAGCTCTGCATTGGTGAAGTATTTACAGGCTCTATCAAGCACTAACCAGCTTCATTGTTTTTAACTTGCAATGGAGCTCAATATGCTTTAACCCTCTGTAGCCATTAACAGCCTGCTTATGCATGCAAAAAACTAACATCTAACAGGCTTACTGTATAATTACCAGCAAGTTCAGAGTTTTAGGACACAGTCCTTTATTTTATTTACATGTTTTATTTTTATTTAATTGTGTATATGTAATGTTTAGGCATTTAGCCATTCAGTGTCTATTTTTAGAAAGAATCTTTTACCAATAAATTTATACATTTACAAAACCAGCAGCTGTTGCACTATTATCCCCTCCGAGCGCCCACATTATATCTTTTTCTCTTCTACATATATAGTAAATCACAAAAATAACACAAATTAAAAATCAAGAAAGTAACGTCAGAAATGGAGAAAACCTGTCCGCACATTAGTATTTGCCAGTAGTAAGCGGACAGAGACAAGGTAACCCCTGGGTATTTCTTTCAGTTACCATATAACAAGTATTCATTCCTAGTAATGCCCCTAGTCAAGATGAGCTCGGAAATGTTTGTTGGACCATGGAGGTCATTCCGAGTTGTTCGCTCGCAAGGCGATTTTAGCAGTATTGCACACGCTAAGCCGCCGCCTACTGGGAGTGAATCTTAGCATCTTAAAATTGCGAACGATGTATTCGCAATATTGCGATTACAAACTTCTTAGCAGCTTCAGACTTACTCGGCATCTGCGATCAGTTCAGTGCTTGTCGTTCCTGGGTTGACGTCACAAACACTCCCAGCGTTCGCCCAGACACTCCTCCGTTTCTCCAGCCACTCCCGCGTTTTTTCCGGAAACGGTAGCGTTTTTTCCCACACGCCCATAAAACGGCCTGTTTCCGCCCAATTACGCATGCGCACTAAGCGGAAAATCACTGCGATGCGATGAAATTTACCGAGCGAACGACTCGGAATGAGGGCCCATGTACAGACCCTTAATACGGGATGAGAAGGATTGAATGAATACTTTGCATGACCTAGAAGCTTGTTAAACTTTTTTTTTTTGTCTTTTGCAGTAATAGAAAACTCTCCATCTGGCTAAGATCACTGGTAAACACTAATTCAGCAAATGGGAGGTGGCTGTCGCTGTGCTAATGGACGGGCTCAATATGGCATTGAGGGCAGGGTGCAGACTTCTTTGCAAAATTGGAAAGGGGTCACAGTAGCTAATCTTAGAAAGTGTGCTATTGAACATCACAAGAATAGTGCTAGGCGCAGAGAACAACAGGTGGAGAGGTTGAGGACGGTAAGTATACTAGGACATACAGGAAAGACCCATCAGTCCAAACCCCAGATCCCTAATGGTCATTAATATGTTACACTTGTAGGAAGGAAGGGCATTGTGCCAGAGATTGTAGGAGTAGTAGAACACATAGTCAATATAGACCCCCTAGACAGAATACACAAGCCACATTATTAGACACATAGACGGGACCAAGGGACATATAGTAAGGAATCACGAGCCATATAGAAAACACAGATTCGGGCAATGGGAGTAACAGGAACAGTGCAACAATACCCTTTGAGTAGACCTGCAGAGATTACGATAGGGCCCTTGCAAACCAAACATTCTTTTCTGCTGGCTGCATCGGCTCCGACTAATCTACTCGGCAGAGATTTATCGTGTAAAATGCGGTGTGTCATATATTGTACTCCTGAGGGTGTCTTCTTGGATATACCTGAGAACCATGCTCAAGAAGTACAAGATATACTAGATACCCCTCAAAGGCTAATGTCACGATCCGGGTATCTGGACACCATTTCTTACCCATCAGATGCCTCCTAAGGCTGGCTCAGCGCTCCAGGACCGGATCCCATCTGTTATCCTGATGTGTACATTCCTGTATCCTCTCCTGTCACTCTGGGACGCTGTCACAGTAAACGCCATATTACACCTGGCATGGCGTCTCCCGCGGCCTCCGCCGCCGTCCCTGAACTTCTGCATGCAGAGTGTCTGAGTGGCGATTACGTCAGCCGCGGCCTCCGCTGTGTCCGCGTGGTTGGATGTGCATCTGTCAGCCTGGCGCCTCCTGTCTCCGGTGGCCGGCGCCGCCATTACTGTTTTCATTACCACATGGATTACAAACCAAACTTCCCTCCAAGTGTCTGCATGGGCGCAGCCATCTTGGATTCTGTCAGCTGATCATTTCCACCAATCTGTTCTCAGTATTGATAATCTGCATAATTGCCTAGCCAATCCCTTCCTTGCTGCAGGTATAAATACACTGTGCCTGAGCAAGGAAGGCGTCAGTGCTTTGGTTGTCAAACCTAGTTCCTGTTTGTCTCTCTCCTGTGATTGTCTTCCAGGTTCCAGCTCCTGTCTCAAGACTTCCACCATAGAGACCCGCACCAGCATTCCACCTGCGGTGTAGCCTGACTCTCCAATCCATTGTGGATTCATCTGTTTCCAGCTACAACATTACCTGCTTCCAGCTCAGCTTCCAGCAGAGTACAGCTTCCCTTAAAGGGCCGGTGTCCTTTCTACACTTTACCACTCTCCACCGGTATTATTATTTCTCCGCTCTCAAGTTCTACATTTCAGTTCATATTTCATCGCTCCCAAGTTCATTTATTATTTAACTGGTTCCAGCCAGTATCCACTCCGTGCTAACAACAGTCTGGTTCCAGCCAGTATCCACAGCAGCTGTTTTATCTTCAGCAACCCAGCTTTTCCTGGAACACCAGCTGGCACAATCCTGGGTTATCTCCATTGCTACAGTCGGGCCTGGTAAGGACTTTCCATCTAGAAGATCATAAGAACTATCTCACACTACCAGTGCCCTGTGGCTCCTGCCATCCTGTAGTACCCAGGAACTGTATTTATTCTTTGCTGACTTTTACGTTTTCTTTTACTGCTGCTGTGTTGCGGAGTTGTCATAATAAACATCACTGACTTTTATCCAAGTTGTCGTGGTCACGCCTTCGGGCAGTTATTATTCATGTTACTTACATGTCCAGGGGTCTGATACAACCTCCCAGGTTCCGGTACATCTCAGCCCCTACAACTGAGGCTGCCTCCCGTCAGCTCAGGCCCTCAGTTGTGACAGTAAGCACTGACCTAATGAATCCAGCCGGAGACCAGGATCAAGCGGCCAGGCCGATGCAAGAACTGGCAGCCCGACTAGAACATCAGGAGGCTGCACAGGGCCACATCATCCGCTGTCTCCAGGATCTCTCTACTCGGCTGGATGGGATTCAGACAACTCTCCGTGGATCAGGCGCGTCTGGTGCGTCAACCACAGTGACTCCAGCTATAACCCCACCCACCTTACCCATTTCTGCTCCACGTCTTCATCTTCCAACGCCAGCAAAATTTGACGGATCTCCAAGATTCTGCAGGGGATTTCTCAACCAGTGTGAGATTCAGTTTGAGCTACAACCTGGCAATTTTCCCAGTGACCGTACAAAAATTGCCTACATTATTTCTCTTCTCAGTGGCTCAGCCCTTGATTGGGCATCACCGTTATGGGAGAGGTCCGACACCCTGCTATCTTCCTACACTGCCTTCGTGTCAACATTCAGGCGCATCTTCGACGAGCCAGGCCGGGTAACCTCAGCTTCATCCGAGATTCTCCGTTTACGCCAGGGGTCACGTACTGTAGGACAATATCTGATACAGTTCCAGATCCTGGCATCCGAACTGGCATGGAACGACGAGGCCCTGTATGCTGCATTCTGGCATGGCTTATCTGAGCGTATTAAAGATGAGTTAGCTACCAGAGACTTACCTTCTAAGTTAGATGAGCTAATCTCACTCTGCACGAAAGTTGATTTACGTTTCAGAGAGAGAGCAACTGAGCGTGGAAGATCATCTGCTCCAAAATCTTCTGCTCCTCCTCCTCGTCAACTGTCACCATCTAAAGATGAGCCCATGCAACTTGGCCGTTCCCGTTTAACTCCTGCTGAGCGCCGAAGACGTCTCTCCGAGTTTCTCTGTCTCTATTGTGCAGCTCCGTCTCACACCATTAATGCCTGTCCCAAACGTCCGGGAAACTCCAAATCCTAGCTCGCCAAGGAGAGGGCCGGCTAGGAGTAATGATCTCCTCTCCATCTCCTCAAGATTGTAATCTCCCAGTCTCGCTTCAAGTTGCTCAACGTTATCGGAACGTCATTGCCCTCCTTGATTCCGGAGCAGCTGGGAACTTTATTACCGAAGCCTATGTTAAACGGTGGTCCCTACCCACCGAGAGACTTCCTTCGTCCATTTCTTTAACTGCCGTGGATGGCAGCAAAATTTTTGATGCAGTTATTTCTTTAAGGACTCTACCAGTTCGTCTGAGAGTGGGAGTTCTTCATTCCGAACTTATTTCTTTTTTAGTGATTCCAAGAGCCACACATCCTGTGGTCCTGGGCCTTCCATGGCTCCGTCTTCACAATCCTACAATTGATTGGACGACTACGCAAATCCTGGCATGGGGTTCCTCCTGTGCTGAGACATGTTTGTTTAAAGTATTGCCTGTCTGTACTTCCTCCCCCAGGTCGTCTGATGTTCCACCTCCTCCATATCAAGATTTCACGGATGTGTTCAGTAAAGCTTCTGCTGATATCCTTCCTCCTCATAGAGAATGGGACTGTCCGATTGATCTCGTTCCAGGGAAGGTTCCACCTCGAGGCCGAACTTATCCGTTGTCTCTGCCTGAGACGCATTCTATGGAGGAATATATTAAAGAGAACCTAGCAAAGGGGTTCATTCGACCTTCTTCTTCTCCAGCCGGCGCAGGCTTCTTTTTTGTAAAAAAGAAAGATGGTGGTCTGCGGCCGTGCATCGACTACAGAGGTTTGAACGACATTACCATCAAGAACCGCTATCCTTTACCCCTGATTACTGAGCTCTTTGACAGAGTTAGCGGAGCTACCATCTTTACAAAGCTGGACTTGCGAGGTGCATACAATCTCATCCGGATCCGTGAGGGTGACGAGTGGAAGACCGCCTTTAACACCCGTGACGGACATTATGAGTACCTCTTCATGCCCTTCGGATTGAGCAATGCTCCAGCTGTCTTCCAGCATTTTGTCAATGAGATCTTCAGAGACATTCTATACCGTCATGTCGTGGTCTATCTAGACGATATCCTCATTTTTGCCAACGATTTAGAGGAACATCGTTTTTGGGTTAAAGAGGTTCTGTCCCGTCTCCGTGTCAATCATCTCTATTGCAAATTAGAAAAATGCGTCTTTGAAGTCAAGTCCATTCCGTTTCTAGGGTACATTGTGTCCGGTTCCGGACTAGAGATGGATCCTGAGAAACTACAAGCAATCCAAAATTGGCCGGTACCCTTAACCCTCAAAGGGGTCCAGAGGTTCTTAGGGTTCGCCAACTATTACCGAAAGTTTATACGAGACTTTTCCACCATTGTGGCGCCTATTACTGCTTTCACTAAGAAGGGTGCTAAACCGTCCAAGTGGTCTGAAGAAGCCATGCAAGCATTTCATCTTTTAAAACAAAGGTTCATCTCTGCGCCTGTTCTGAAACAGCCTGACATCGACTCTCCTTTCATCTTAGAGGTGGATGCCTCCTCCGTTGGAGTAGGAGCGGTGTTATCTCAGAGGGCTAAAGATGGCCATTTACACCCTTGCAGTTTCTTCTCCCGGAAGTTCTCCCCAGCTGAGCGCAACTATGCCATTGGCGACCAGGAGTTGCTAGCCATCAAGCTCGCTCTAGAAGAGTGGAGGTATCTGTTGGAGGGAGCTTCTCATTCAATCACCATACTTACAGACCACAAGAACCTTTTATACCTGAAGGGCGCACAATGTCTCAACCCTCGTCAGGCCAGATGGGCACTTTTCTTTTCCAGGTTCGACTTTAAACTCCAGTTCTGTCCGGGCTCTCAGAATCGCAAGGCCGATGCCCTTTCCCGCTCATGGGAGCAAGAAAATGAGTCAGAGTCTTCAGACAAGCATCCTATTATAAATCCGTTGGCATTCTCCACGGTAGGGATGGACTCTACGCCCCCATCAGGGAAAAGTTTTGTGAAGCCGATGCTAAGGAAGAAGCTCATGCATTGGGCCCATGCTTCCCGTTTTGCCGGACATACAGGTATCCAAAAAACCCTGGAGTTTATCTCTAGGTCCTATTGGTGGCCAACTCTGAAAAAGGACGTCTTGGAGTTTATTGCATCTTGCCCAAAGTGTGCCCAACATAAAGTATCCCGCCAGTCGCCTGCGGGGCAACTGGTTCCACTATCCGTTCCCCGTCGACCATGGACCCACTTGTCGATGGATTTCATTACAGACTTACCCATGTGCAACAAGTTCAATACCATCTGGGTGGTAGTTGACCGGTTCACCAAGATGGCACACTTCATTCCTCTCACCGGTCTTCCGTCAGCTTCCAAGTTGGCTCAAGTATTCATACAAGAGATCTTCCGACTCCACGGTCTTCCTGAAGAAATTATCTCAGATCGAGGAGTTCAATTCACAGCCAAATTCTGGCGAAGTTTATGTCAAGTCCTCCAAGTCAAGCTAAAGTTTTCCACGGCTTACCATCCTCAGACCAATGGTCAAACCGAGAGGGTGAATCAGGACTTGGAGGCCTTCCTCCGCATCTATGTGTCCTCCTCTCAAGATGACTGGGTTCAATTACTTCCCTGGGCCGAGTTCTGTCATAACAACCAGTATCATTCTTCATCTGCTTCAACACCATTCTTCACTAACTTTGGATTCCACCCTAAAGTCCCTGAGTTCCAACCGCTTCCAGCAACTTCTGTTCCCGCAGTGGATATCACCTTGCATCAGTTTGCCAATATCTGGAAGAGCGTACGATCAGCTCTGCTCAAGGCATCGTTCAGGTACAAGAAGTTTGCGGATAAGAAGCGTCGAGCAGTTCCTGCTCTCAAGGTGGGTGATCGGGTATGGTTATCCACGAAGAATTTGAGGTTAAGAGTTCCCAGTATGAAGTTTGCACCTCGCTATATCGGTCCTTTCAAGATTGAACAAGTCATCAATCCTGTTGCTTACAGACTCCAGTTGCCTCCCTTCTTAAAAATACCCAGGACATTCCATGTTTCCCTGTTGAAACCGCTGATCTTGAATCGGTTTCATTCCTCACTTCCTCCAACTCCGAAAGTCCAAACTCAACGAGGCGTTGAGTATGAAGTGGCCAAGATCCTGGACTCACGTCACCGTTACGGTCAACTACAATATCTTATTGACTGGAAGGGTTATGGTCCTGAGGAACGTTCATGGACCAATGCTTCTGATGTCCATGCTCCTGCCTTGGTCCGGAGATTCCATTCCAAGTTTCCTCAAAAGCCAAAGAAGTGTCCTGGGGCCACTCCTAAAGGGGGGGGTGCTGTCACGATCCGGGTATCTGGACGCCATTTCTTACCCATCAGATGCCTCCTAAGGCTGGCTCAGCGCTCCAGGACCGGATCCCATCTGTTATCCTGATGTGTACATTCCTGTATCCTCTCCTGTCACTCTGGGACGCTGTCACAGTAAACGCCATATTACACCTGGCATGGCGTCTCCCGCGGCCTCCGCCGCCGTCCCTGAACTTCTGCATGCAGAGTGTCTGAGTGGGGATTACGTCAGCCGCGGCCTCCGCTGTGTCCGCGTGGTTGGATGTGCATCTGTCAGCCTGGCGCCTCCTGTCTCCGGTGGCCGGCGCCGCCATTACTGTTTTCATTACCACATGGATTACAAACCAAACTTCCCTCCAAGTGTCTGCATGGGCGCAGCCATCTTGGATTCTGTCAGCTGATCATTTCCACCAATCTGTTCTCAGTATTGATAATCTGCATAATTGCCTAGCCAATCCCTTCCTTGCTGCAGGTATAAATACACTGTGCCTGAGCAAGGAAGGCGTCAGTGCTTTGGTTGTCAAACCTAGTTCCTGTTTGTCTCTCTCCTGTGATTGTCTTCCAGGTTCCAGCTCCTGTCTCAAGACTTCCACCATAGAGACCCGCACCAGCATTCCACCTGCGGTGTAGCCTGACTCTCCAATCCATTGTGGATTCATCTGTTTCCAGCTACAACATTACCTGCTTCCAGCTCAGCTTCCAGCAGAGTACAGCTTCCCTTAAAGGGCCGGTGTCCTTTCTACACTTTACCACTCTCCACCGGTATTATTATTTCTCCGCTCTCAAGTTCTACATTTCAGTTCATATTTCATCGCTCCCAAGTTCATTTATTATTTAACTGGTTCCAGCCAGTATCCACTCCGTGCTAACAACAGTCTGGTTCCAGCCAGTATCCACAGCAGCTGTTTTATCTTCAGCAACCCAGCTTTTCCTGGAACACCAGCTGGCACAATCCTGGGTTATCTCCATTGCTACAGTCGGGCCTGGTAAGGACTTTCCATCTAGAAGATCATAAGAACTATCTCACACTACCAGTGCCCTGTGGCTCCTGCCATCCTGTAGTACCCAGGAACTGTATTTATTCTTTGCTGACTTTTACGTTTTCTTTTACTGCTGCTGTGTTGCGGAGTTGTCATAATAAACATCATTGACTTTTATCCAAGTTGTCGTGGTCACGCCTTCGGGCAGTTATTATTCATGTTACTTACATGTCCAGGGGTCTGATACAACCTCCCAGGTTCCGGTACATCTCAGCCCCTACAACTGAGGCTGCCTCCCGTCAGCTCAGGCCCTCAGTTGTGACAGCTAATGTCGCATTCTACTGTTCTAGATGCATGTCCATCACAGGTAGAGGAAATTATCTCACAGATACCGGGTTCCCTATGAACTTAGGATGGACAGGATACTGGATTGGTGGCTGGGATAGTCCCAATAGCGATACAACAAACACAGAAATTTTTTTAAGGGGAGTAGACCAAGTAGAGAATCACTTCCACGTAGTGCCCAATCCAGTTGTCAAATTTTTATAAAATCTTCTCCACCTCTACACACTCATCTGTCACCAACCTCTATTCTGTTTCTCTACAATTTCCTCTTCATCTTTTGCGTTCACACAGGGTGGTACAATACATGGACCCAAGTGCAGTTCAAACTCCACATGCCTAGGTCCTTCAGCGTTCTGCCCGAACCCAGTATATCCCAACAGGATAACACCAGTATTACTGCAGTTTGCCATGTCATGCACAAAGGGTGGAGGAAGGATGAGAATACTGGTGAAGAGAAATTTTGTATAGACACTGATATGCCTGTTGGTGAATGGCAAACCTGACATTTTCTTTTTCATTTTCTTCTTCTTTCTCTCCTCTAGAGATGTTTTTTCTGTTTTTTTGGAGTTATGCTCATGGTACTCTACATTGCAAACACACAATGACTTCGTACAGTTAACACCCTTTAGGAATTATTGTTATGTATTGGTGTGCACTGATGTTTTCTCAAACTGGGTAGAGGCATTTCCTGCCACCACGGATGCTGCTGTGTTTATCGCAATGAAAAATTGTGCAGAAATTTGTGTGTAGATAATGGTACCCCTAGAAGTAGGAGCAAAGCTTGAAATTGTACTATTGTGATCATAGATACTGCCACTAGTATTATGTAGCATCGGAACCACTCCCAGATCTTCACTTAACTAATCACCCTCTTCGAAATTTGTTTTTGTTTTGGTATTTGTGTCTTTTTTGGGTTGTTTTTGGAAGACAAACTCATGTCATGATTGATCCGCACAATGATCAGAAATACACCAATGAGTTGACAGTACCTTATTGAGATGAGCCAGCATTTGAGAACTTGACAAAAGAACCTGAAACTGTTGATTGCTGGTATGCCAAATACTAACTGTCTTGATTGTGAACCAAGAGACTGTGTGATTGTACTTACGCTCAGGTTGCCTAATAGACAGGTGGGAAGGACCATACCAAGTTTTATTGACAGCACTATCCCAGTGAAAGTAGCCGAGAGAGAGACTTGGGTCCACGATTCCCATTGCAGGAAAGTCGGTAGTCCGGAAGGAACTCGTAAATGGAGTGAGATCGCAAAAGTATCACCAGAGACTCTGTTCCGTGAAGACTGAGAGGCGGCACTGTTGAACACTACCTGAGCGTACTAAAGGTTTACAGAAAGACCAGTCGTTGTTATTGATTTGTTATGAACAAAAGTTGTTTTGTTCTATTTCTCTTTTCTCTCTTTCCCGCTGACAAACATTTTTTTTTCAGGACATTCTATTTTTGCGAGGTTTTTTATGAGGAGTCGAGTGTGGGACTGGAACTGGTTCTGGAGGGAGGAGTGATTTCCTTATAGGATCCCAGGATTAGCCGATCAGTTTGTTAAAGCCAGGAAAAAAAAAATCAAAGGTCTAGTAGTTATGGAGTTCAGAGGTAATCAGGAACAATCAGACAATGGCTATTCACACATTGCAGATAAAGAGCTCATTAATATATGTGGAAGAAAGGTTTATGAGTGGCTCTCCCCGAACTCCGAAGGTTTATGTTATTTAGGAAGGACACTACTTATAACCCTTGTTCAATGATTAAACAGACCTAGCATACGTTCCAGAAATGGAAACAATGTTCAGAAAATGATAGGAATATGTAGATCATGAAAATTTTAAATGTCACTTTCACGATTTGTTTGTGTTTTCTTCATCTACCCAACAGAACCTCAATCGAATCCAAACATCAGTGTACAAAGACATAGGTACATGTATGTGTGAAATGTTCGTCGCAAATCAGACATTATTAGCCAAAGCACTGTCCCAGCATACTCTATAGGTTGAATGTTGTCCCACACCCAACCAGTGGTCCCGTGACCGCCGAGTGCATGTAGAGGATGTTTCGTCCTCCTCCCTGTCTTCCCCAAATATAGTCAAGTGTCTGATTTTCAAAATTAATGCATATTTGTGTCTATGTCACCGATTATTGTCTGAAATATTTTTTCTTATGTTAATAATTGATGGCAGTTATTGTTTACTGCCAAAGGGTGGACTGTTGAAGTAAAAAACATTGCATAGAAAGAACATACAAACTCTACACATATAAGTACTTGCAAATACGCGCAGCGAGCACAGCAATATATGGTAACACACGCATTTACACGGACATGCCACAGAGATGGATTCAACACTTATTTCATACAGTACATAATTATAATAATATCAAGCGCCAGACATCATAATGATTTAACATTATATAATGGAGTAATGTCATGTACAGATGTAGCCACCTTTATCTTGACTGGCTGAAGCGTTTGTCCCGATCGAGCATACGCAGCGTAGGGAGGCACGCCTAGTCACAGAGAGGCGTACCTAATCGCACGGAGGCAGACAGAGCGTTTGGCGTTACCTTTACGTGTAATACCTGCGATCAGCCACCAGATGTCGCTTTTTACAATCACCACTGAGCATGCGTGTGGTCTCCCGTAAAATACAATACTGAAATATATAATAAGGACTACTTTACTAAGGCGTCTCATTACGCTGCATACAGTAAATACTCATTACGCTGCACTATTTAATACAGTATATACGATACAGACACAGATAGTACAGCATACAGTATATGATCCATCTACAGTACTTTATGAATATGTGAGCGTCCAAGTCCCGCAGACAAAACAACAGAAAACCAGTAGTGTACACTGTCGCAAATGGACGTGTTAGAAGTTCACTATTGCCTCTTGAGATTAGGAATTTTGTACAGTATGTTAGCGTCCTAATCCCGTAGCCATTACAGCATAATCAAAACCAATGGATTTATTCATCTGTCTGTGGCGAAGTGGTGAAGTGTTCCGCTTCCTATACTCAGAGTCCTGAGTTCGATTCCTAAAGTACAAATGCATGTTAGTTTTTTCCAGACACTTTATTATTTTTTTTATTCACATAAACCAGGGCAAAGCTGCATGAGCGGTTCTACTGTTAAGGTTCTATGCACCGTACAGTACACATACAATTCTGTAGCTGGGCAGACTCAATAGAAATGGCTACCACCTATGACTCCTTGCCCCACAGAGGCCCTAGGCTACGGAGCAAGTAACAGTCCAGATTTTACAGGCTATGGGGCAATGCTGAAGGAGCGTCACAATCCCCTAGCTAAAATACACAGGGGCGATAGGGATAAACTAGGTCTGCACATTACGGTACACCGGACTCAATCGCATAGCACACTGGCAAAATGACCATTACCCCTGAACCCCCACCTCGTGGCAGGCAGCGATGGCTACGGGGCAATGCTGAAGGAGCGTCACAATCCCCTAGCCAAAATACACAGGGGTGATAGAGATAAGCGAGGTCTATGCACATTACGTTGCACCGGGCTCGATCGCATAGCAAACTGACAAAACACAAGTTTTACATAAAGCAGGGCAAAGCTGCAGGAGAGTTTCTACTGTAAAGGTTCTATGCACCGTACAGTACACATACAATTCTATAGCAGGGCAGACTCAATTGAAATGGCTACCGCCTGTGACTCCTAGCTCCATGGAGGCACTCGGCTATGGAGCAAGTAACAGCACAGATTTGAAGCAATGCTGAAGGAGCGTCAGAATCCCCTAGCTAAAATACACAGGGGTGATAGGGATAAGCGAGGTCAATGCACATAACGATACACCGCAAAGTACCCCATGGTTTTGATTATGCCTTTTCTTTGAATGCAGTATTTTCCACTGCCTTGCCCTACCCCCATCCCACTTTCCCCTTCCCCCCTGGGAGCCTGCAAAGTACATGCAGTAGACAGGGAGGTAGTTCCGATCAGGTTACAAGACATGTGCAACAGTATACTACTGTATGTAGGAAAATCCTCCACCTACAGTACTCTGATTTATGTGAAACCTGTGTGCACCCTTTCATTGAATGTATAACAAAGAAAAAATAATAATAAAGTGAATGTCACGGGAACATAGAAAAAAAAGGTTGGCACTTTGGGACTCTCAGCGTGGGAGGTGGGAGCCTTCATCGCTAGGTTGGTATGGAAGGGGAGACAATTAGCTACCAGAGGGTATTAACCCCAAGTTTCTGTGACCCCCACAAGGCTCATGGCAAGCGTCGGAACCCATGGTGGGTCTGAATTAACGGGCCCATTATAGTCTATGGGAAAATGGGTCCACTTTGCATACTGATATCTCTGGTTCTGGGTGTCCCAGAGACTCAGGACTGGTATCATACAAAAGAGGAGACTCTTGGCTTGGCAGACCAACCACTAGTTTATGTGACACTGGAAAAGGAAACGGGAAGCAACCGTGTTTCGGGTCCCCTCCAGTTGTCCACCTAGCTTGCACAGGATGCAGGGTTTCTGGCTAGATAGGAAATACTGTACAGAAATGCTAAGCATGGTAATTTGACATCCAGGAACATAGGGAGGAGTTTTTATCTCTCTCCATTATACTTAGAAAAATTACACTTGCCACTGTACGTTACAAGCTGTTCGTGCTAATTAGTACACTAGTAGAACATACTGTACAGAGATACTAAGGACAGTGATTTGGCATCCACGAACTTAGGGAGGAGCTTTAATCTCTCTCCATTGTAATCTTTCTAAGTATAATGGAGAGAGATAAAAGCTCCTCCCTAAGTTCCTGGGTGCCAAATTACAGTCTTTAGTATCTCTGTATTCTATGTTCTACTAGTGTACTAATTAGCACGGACAGCTTGTAACGTACAGTTGCAAGTTTAATATTTCTATGTATAATGGAGAGAGATAAAAGCTCCTCTGAAAGTTCCTAGATGCCAAATCACCGTACTTAGTATCTATGTACAGTATGTTCTACTAGTGTACTAATTAGCACGAACAGCATGTAACACACAGTGGCAATTTTAATCTTTCTATGTATAATATTGAGAGATAAAAGCTTCTCCCTAAGTTCCTGGTTGCCAAATCACCAAACTTAGTATCTCTGCATAGTATTTTCTATTAGGGTACTAATTAGCACAAACAGCTAATTAGTACCCTAATAGAACATACTGTACAGAGATACTAGGTACGGTGATTTGGCATCCAGGAACTTACTGAGGAGCTTTTATCTCTCTCCATTATACATAGAAAGATTAAACTTGCCGCTGTACGTTACAAGCTGGTTGTGCTAATTAGTACACTAGTAAAACATACTGTACAGAGATACTAAGGACGGTGATTTGGCATCCAGGAACTTACTGAGGAGCTTTTATCTCTCTCCATTATACATAGAAAGATTAAACTTGCAACTGTACGTTTCAAGCTGTTCGTGCTAATGAATACACTAGTAGAACATACTGTACAGAGATACTAAGGATGGTGATTTGGCATCTAGGAACTTACTGAGGAGCTTTTATCTCTCTCCATTATACATAGAAAGATTAAACTTGCCGCTGTATGTTACAAGCTGTTCGTGCTAATTAGTAAACTAGTAGAACATATAGTACAGAGATACTAAGGACAGTAATTTGGCATCCAGGAATTTAGGGAGGAGCTTTTATCTCTCTCCATTATACTTAGATAGATTGCAATGGAGAGATTAAAGCTCCTCCCTAAGTTCGTGGATGCCAAATCACTGTACTTAGTATCTCTGTACAGTATGTTCTACTAGTGTACTAATTAGCACGAACAGCTTGTAACGTACAGTGGCAATTTTTATCTTTCTATGTATAATATAGAGAGATAAAAGCTCCTCCCTAAGTTCCTGGTTGCCAAATCACCATCCTTAGTATCTTTGCATAGTATTTTCTATTAGGGTACTAATTAGCACAAACAGCTTGCAACGTACAGTGGCAATTTTAATCTTACTATGTATAATATAGAGAGATAAAAGCTCCTCCCTAAATTCCTGGTTGCCAAATCACCATCCTTAGTTTCTCTGCATAGTATTTTCTATTAGGGTACTAATTAGCACAAACAGCTAATTGGTACCCTAATAGAATATACTGTACAGAGATACTAAGTATGGTGATTTTGTATCCAGGAACTTATTGAGGAGCTTTTATCTCTCTCCATTATACATAGAAAGATTAAACTTGCCGCTCTACGTTACAAGCTGTTCGTGCTAATTAGTACACTAGTAGAACATAGAGTACAGAGATACTAAGGACAGTAATTTGGCATCCAGGAATTTAGGGAGGAGCTTTTATCTCTCTCCATTATACTTAGATAGATTGCAATGGAGAGATTAAAGCTCCTCCCTAAGTTCGTGGATGCCAAATCACTGTACTTAGTATCTCTGTACAGTATGTTCTACTAGTGTACTAATTAGCACGAACAGCTTGTAACGTACAGTGGCAATTTTAATCTTTCTATGTATAATATAGAGAGATAAAAGCTCCTCCCTAAGTTCCTGGTTGCCAAATCACCATCCTTAGTATCTTTGCATAATATTTTCTATTAGGGTACTAATTAGCACAAACAGCTAATTAGTACACTAGTAGAACATAGAGTACAGAGGTACTAAGGACAGTAATTTGGCATCCAGGAATTTAGGGAGGAGCTTTTATCTCTCTCCATTATACTTAGATAGATTACAATGGAGAGATTAAAGCTCCTCCCTAAGTTCGTGGATGCCAAATCACTGTACTTAGTATCTCTGTACAGTATGTTCTACTAGTGTACTAATTAGCACGAACAGCTTGTAACGTACAGTGGCAATTTTAATCTATCTATGTATAATATAGAGAGATAAAAGCTCCTCCCTAAGTTCCTGGTTGCCAAATCACCATCCTTAGTATCTTTGCATAGTATTTTCTATTAGGGTACTAATTAGCACAAACAGCTTGTAATGTACAGTGGCAATTTTAATCTTACTATGTATAATATAGAGAGATAAAAGCTCCTCCCTAAGTTCCTGGTTGCCAAATCACCATCCTTAGTATCTCTGCATAGTATTTTCTATTAGGGTACTAATTAGCACAAACAGCTAATTGGTACCCTAATAGAACATACTGTACAGAGATACTAAGTATGGTGATTTTGTATCCAGGAACTAATTGAGGAGCTTTTATCTCTCTCCATTATACATAGAAAGATTAAACTTGCCGCTGTACGTTACAAGCTGTTCGTGCTAATTAGTACCCTAATAGAACATACTGTACAGAGATACGAAGTATGGTGATTTGGCATCCAGTTAAAAGCTGTTTGTGCTAATTAGTATACTAGTAGAACATACTGTACAGAGATACTAAGAATGGTGATTTGGCATCTGGGAACTTCCAGAGGAGCTTTTATCTCTCTCCATTTTACATAGAAAGATTAAACTTGCCGCTGTACTTTACAAGCTGTCCGTGCTAATTAGTACCCTAATAGAAAATACTATACAGAGATACTAAAGACGGTAATTTGGCACCCAGGAATTTAGGGAGGAGCTTTTATCTCTCTCCATTATACTTAGAAAGATTACAATGGAGAGAGATAAAACCTCCTCCCTAAGTTCGTGGATGCCAAATCACTGTCCTTAGTATCTCTGTACAGTATGTTCTACTAGTGTACTAATTAGCACAAACAGCTTGTAACGTACAGTGGCAAGTGTAATTTTCTAAGTATAATGGAGTGAGATAGAAACTCCTCCCTATGTTCCTGGATGTCAAATTACCATGCTTAGCATTTCTGTACAGTATTTCCTATCTAGTCAGAAACCCTGTATCCTGTGCAAGCTAGGCGGACAACTGGAGGGGACCCGAAACACGGTTGCTTCCCGTTTCCTTTTCCAGTGTCACATAAACTAGTGGTTGGTCTGCCCCGAAAGCCAAGAGTCTCCTCTTTTGTATGGTACCAGTCCTGAGTCTCTGGGACACCCAGAACCAGAGATATCAGTATGCAAAGTGGACCCATTTTCCCATAGACTATAATGGGACCGTTAATTCAGACCCACCATAGGTTCCGACGCTTGCCATGAGCCTTGTGGGGGTCACAGAAACTTGGGGTTGGTACCCTCCGGTAGCTAATTGTCTCCCCTTCCATACCAACCTAGTGATGAAGGCTCCCACCTCCCATGCTGAGAGTCACAAAGTGCCAACCTTTTTTTTTCTATGTTCCCGTGACATTCACTTTATTATTTTTTTTCTTTGTTGTACATTCAATGAAAGGGTGCACACAGGTTTCACATAAATCAAAGTAAATCTGCAGCAGCGATTCATTCCGCTATATACAAATACACAGCGGTAATGAGTATAAATTAGTGTATTCCAACGCAACTAACTGAGCAACACAGTACTGTAGATCGGCAGCATTTGTGTATTGTACCTGACCTGAACTCCCTCCCTGTCCACTGCATGACCTGTGCAGGCTCCCAGGGGGGAAGGGCGATGGGGGTAGGGAGAGGTGGTGGAAAACACTGTGCTTTTGAAATACAAGTATTAACGTCCGAGTCCCCTAAGGCATAAACCAACACCAATGGGAAGGAAGTGCCAACCTTTTTTTAATGTGTTCCTGTAACATTCACTTTATTATTATTATTTTTCTTTGTTATACATTCAATGGAAGGGTGCACACAGGTTTCACATAAATCAGAGTGGGCGGTGGATTTTCCTACATACAGTAGTATACTGTTGCACATGTCTTGTAACCTGATCGGAACTCCCTCCCTGTCTACTGCATGTACTTTGCAGGCTCCCAGGGGGGGAAGGGTAAAGTGGGATGGGTGTAGGGTGAGGCAGTGGAAAATACCGTGTTCAAAGAAAAGGCATAATCAAAACCATGGGGAACTTTGCGGTGTATCGTTATGCGCAAAGACCTCACTTATCCCTATCACCCCTGTGTATTTTAGCTAGGGGATTCTGACGCTCCTTCAGCATTGCCCCGTGACCTGCCAAATCTGTGCTGTTACTTGCTCCATAGCCGAGGACCTCCATTGGGCGAGGAGTCACAGGCGGTAGCCATTTCAATTGAGTCTGCCCTGCTACAGAATTGTATGTATACCATATGGTGCATAGACCTTAAACAGTACAACTGCTCCTGCAGCTTTGCCCTAGTTTATGTGAATAACTCCCTCCCTGTCTACTGCATGACCTGTGCAGGATCCCAGGGGGGAAGGGCGATGGGCAAGTGGGAGGCGGTGGAAAATACTGTGCTTTTGAAATGCAAGTACTGTATGAGTCTGAGTCCCCAGTAGCCTCCTGCTAGCCCATCGCCCTTCCCCCCTGGGAGCCTGCACAGATCATGCAGTGGACAGGGAGGGAATTCAGGTCCTGTGCAATACACAAATGCAGAAGATCTACTGTACTGTTTTGCTCACTCAGAATACACTCATTTCTACTCATTACCGCTGTGTAGATGCATTTAGTGTAAAGAATCGCTCCTGCAGATCTACTCTGATTTATATGAAACTTGTGTGCATCCTTCCATTGGATGTATTAGAGAGAAAAAAAAATATTAAAGTGAATGTCACGGGTACACATAAAAAAAAAAAGGTTGGCACTTCCTTCCCATTGGTGTTGGTTTATGCCGTAGGGGACTCGGACGCTCATATAATTGCATTTTAAAGGCACGGTATTTTCCATTGTCTCCCCCTACCTCCATCGCCCTTCCCCCCTGGGAGCCTGCACAGATCATGCAGTAGACAGGGAGGGAATTCAGGTCCTGTGCAATACACAAACGCTGAAGATCTACTGTACTGTTTTGCTCAATTTGTTGCGTCAGAATACACTCATTTCTACTCATTGCCGCTGTGTAGTTGCATTTAGCGTAAAGAATCGCTCCTGCAGATGTACTCTGATTTATATGTAACTTGTGTGCACCTTTCCATTGACTGTCTTACAATGAAAATAAAATAATACAGTGTATTATTACAATAAAAAAAAAGAAGGCACATCAGGTCTCGAACCCTGGACCCTCAGCGTGGGAGGTGGGAGCCTTCACCCCTAGCCCACGATGCCTCATGAGAGATTCACAATTTCATGTGTAAAAGTATTGCAAACAGCGCCCGGCCCCCACCCCATTGGTATTGGTTTATGCCTTAGAGGACTCGGACACTCGCATTTGTAAAGCACGGTATTTTCCACCGCCTCCTGCTAGCCCTCCATTCCCATTATGCCTTAGGGAACTCAGACGCTCATGTATTTTAAAAGCACGGTGTTTATACATTGTACTGTACATTCTTCCTTTTACACAATTAGTTGCGTCTCCATACACATACAGTACTCTACAGTAGGTCACCATCTTTTTCCACCGCCTCCCGTTACGCCTACAGTATTAACATTACAGTCGTCACTGACCAATTGCCAGAGCTGTACAGGTACAGGTAGATCAATCCGCCGCTATACTGTACGATCGAAAGTACTGGATTAGTGGAGCATTAGCCACCCAGTGGTGGAGATGTGTAATGCATGCTGAGTATCTAGATCGCCTCAACGCGCCTGCCTGTGATTAAACTCAGCTATCGCCTTAGCGTGACTAAACGGACGTCTAGGCGGAGAATCGGTCAAGACAAAGGTGGCTACATCTGTATGTGTATTATTGGAACGAAGCAAGATAGGCCTGTCATATTTAGTATTAAAGCAACCAGATTAATGTGTAGATTCATTTGATACTTGTTATTAAGTTGTAGGACATTGCAACAAATAGTTATGATTAAATGTATGAAAGCTAAAATCACTCTTATTAGGACAATGGACAGGAAGCACAGGCCAGCCCCTTTTGATGTCTTCAAGTCTGAACTTGTTTAGCATACGAACAGACTAGTGACTCATCATGAATGAGAAAGTTCCCTCCCCCAAAACTAGATAACACATTACAGAGACACACGGTTGTCAGTTGCTGTTTTGTCTGAGACAATGATGGAGGTGCTTCTAGATCAGTTCCTGTATTTATTTGCTGAGAGAGATATATATATTAAGAGGAAGATGCATTGAGGGAATGGGGTATGGTATGCTGGCCTGTAACTGTATGTATTTTGTATTAACTGATTACTGTATAAATTGTAACCATATAACTATATGTATACTGTACATTGTAATATATTGAATCCATATCCTTTTAATAACAAATAAATACATCAATGAGCTTTGGAACTCAGATAATGTGTGGGTGTATTCTTTTCTCTTAAGGGTTGTAGTGTTTTGAGATGTACAGTGCACTTTTATCATATATAATAATAAGATGCGCCTGGCGTCTGCAGTATATATTAGAGTGGGCATTTTAAATATTTGTTAGAAAGCAATTTGGTATTTACAATATATATATATATATATATGTATATATATATATATATATATATCGCAAACAGTAGAAAGCGGCACTCAGAGACTTGGTGAATCGTGCAAAATAAAGCAACAAAGCTTTAATGTATCATCACATCAACATTTTGGGGTTTTCCCCCTTCATCAGGATAACAACATACACTTAAAAACACAGAATTTATACATTACCCCCACCAATCCAAAATTTTTAGCATTCCCGCCAGCGTCCCGGGGACCCGCGGCCACTCCCCCCTCTCACGGCTCCTGCTGGAAGCGGAAGTGACCCGGCACACCACACTGAACGCCGGGGAGGTTGCTATGGAGACGCTCACATTCAAGGACACTCGCATTCAAGGACACTGCTGGTGTTGCCACGGAAACCCGCAGCACATACTACAACGTAAATAAACATAAATGGCAATGCACAACAACACTGTAAGATCAACAAAATACATAGGCTGCATCCTTAACACGAGCGGTGCCACGTCACCATGTAAACAAAAGACAACAATAATATAGACATGACATAATATAAAAACACAACAATTCATAGCTGCCGTAGACAAACACTTGGAATATAATATAATAGCTGATGTTTATGGTGCAAAATATAATTGGGTGGAAAAACTTGAGACCCAAATACAGGCCTATCAAACGGAATTAATTAAGTTTAAAAAACAAAAATTGTTGAAAGTCCAGCAGGACTATGAGTTACACTGGGTATATTCCTGGCTGGGTTCCAATAGTGAACGTAGGGGCCCAGTATGGCAACCATATCACAGACGTCGGCAATTTTCCAAAAATACAGCGAGTTCAGCCAGTGAAATGGATGAACGGTCAACAGCCGCTTCCACATCACGTAAACCAAATTCCCCTTTAGGGGTGAATACCCGGGCTGGCCGAACCGCCCGAAAAGGACATACACAAGGAGGGACAAAGGCGGCAAGCACGCTCAGAAGCCGCCCAAAGGGAAAAATAATTAATTTTTAATTTGTCTTCATACACCCTAACATCTGCTGAGATTGGGGTTCTGTGTAAGGGACTGTCATTCGTGCCCACAAACCAGCCGGATGAATTCCGTAATAAGATTGAGAATTTTAAACTACAACATACCCTTAAACTTAGGGAATACCATGACAAAAAAGTGGATACTTTCCCGTCTGAAGTGTTGCCTCAACAACTATGCAAACTTGGACCCAGATCCCAGTTTGAACCTATTACGACTAATCCATCCATTAGGACTGTCAAAGTCAGAAAAATATCTCTATGCACACTACCATATTTGCACCTCACACAGGTCCGTGCTGCGCATGCGTACGCTCTCCCGTACGTGCGCATACTCACAGTCGCGGGCACCCGCAGGCGCACGGTATGCGTATTTACGGTAGAGTTTATGTGATCGTAGCGTGCGACTCAATCGTTACATATTTTCACTATATAATGTATTTTGTAGATCATGGTCCCTTTGATAGATTCTGAAAGTTTGGTTAATATAGAATGTTCGTGAACAGAGAAATCCCTCTTTGTTTGATACGAAGGGTCAGACAGGAGTAATACAGTGGTGTTTAGTACCCATCGGAAGAGTATTTAATTAGCAATATTCCGGTGTTGGTTTGAAGCGGATTAATCGCTCGTGCGAATAGTTATGGACATAAGAAGTTTATGAACATTTACTGTATTTGCACTTACTTATCCATGCGGCGGGAAACCCAGTTTCCCTCCCACCTGAGCTGTTGGAAATAGTCACGGCCCACCTGTATGAATCAACCTATGACCTTTTGTTATGATGCGAGGAGGAATTCCTGTGTCCAATGAACAATGAGATTGTAGGGACCATTGAATTGTATTGTGTGTGGGGCATAAATAGACAAGCCGATCACATCCAGCTCTCACTCTTCAACGGTTATCATTGCTGAAAATCGGGAGCTGGATGTCCAGAGGCGCATGCGATCGTTTCCTTTGTGCGTAAGTTTTTCTCCGCAACTATATTGATCTTCTTGTTATTGTGGGCCAATTTCTCTCTCTCTCTCTCTTCTCCTCTTTCTCTCTTATTTTCCCTTAAATAGTAATTGTATTGTATTTCCTGTGTAGTTATCTGGTTAGGTAGTCTATGTTATATTGTAGTGTATGATTTGTATTTGTATTAATTCTTTTGTAAGTATATCATTCATAATATATATATATTAGGCGTTGGACCCTAAGCCCAGGTATCTGTGTATTTCTTATAGTGTTAAGTATTCTCAGAGCGTCGGTGACGCTAGAACAGCTAAAAAGGTAATAAGGTTACACTAGGTTGCATCTACACCCTATCTCTACACTAAGGTTTTACAGCATATTGCATTGTTTATGGTTTAGATATAAAGGTTTAACATTGTGAGCGTCAGCGCCGCTGGTGATCTCCTCGTGGTCCCGAGCGTCCGCTACAGCGAATCATTACGTTAGTCGGCAGCCAATAGCGTGCCTGCCTGTGATCTCTTGGCCGTGAGCGAACGTGACGCTTGAGCGTCTCGACCACGGCTAAGCGATCGTTACGCAACGAGCGTACCCTTACGGTACTCCATACGTAAATAGCGTACAGTGTTCTTAGACCTCATAAAGGGTTTTATATAAGATAAATATTTAGCTTTATCAATTGCGGGCTCGTCCTGTCCTTCACACATCTCTGCTAGGTAATTTCAGCAGACATTATCCATCAGCAAAGGGCGGGAGGTTATATTCCTCGTAGTGCTGTCGGGATAAGCGTCTGCTTCACTTAGTAAAGGGTGCTGAAGGAATCCGGGAACCGGAGGTAAGAACAACACGCTAGTCTCTTTTAAAACTGTTTATTTTTCTGTCTTGCGTACACACGCACGCACACATATATATCTGCATTTCTTTTTTTCATTTGTGTATTTTCGTATATCACTCTCCTGTTTGCCAGTTTTATAGTTGATAAACGTGCTAAGAGAGATTTGCCGCTATTTCATAGTTTAAGAGTAAAGGTAACATAGTTAAAGTATAGACAAACACAGCTGTGCCTAAGAGACAAGGCGAAGTCAGTGTGGTGCGCGGTAGATGATAAAGGATCATCTACATTGATAAACGTATAAATTGTGTTACGGTGGATCTTTATTTTGCGTACACGTGTCTCTAACAAAGGACTGAGACTTGCGTACGCAACCCAAAGGCCGACGCACGCAGCGTATATCACGCAGCGGAGCGTCCGGGTATGCCCACGTAACTCAAATCACAAGTTTTTTTTTCTTCTCTCCTCTCAACGCGATAAGTAGCGCAACGCGGTAAATAACGCAAGGCGATAAATCGCGCAAATCTATTTTAACATTCGAAATTTAAATTAATAGATCCTTCTCCTAATTTGTAACACATCTGGTCTAAAGAGAAATTTCTGCGCAGAAATAGAAATAGAAACAAAAGTGTATATGTGGTGAGTGAGTGTTTGTTTTTACAATTTTTGAGGTTGAACCACAAGAAAAGTCGAGTTCTCGTGAGGTACATGCGTGTAAGTGACGTACATGGTGGCTAGGGAGGCATCCCTGGTTAAAACATACAATTTGAGCATTAGAGTGTAGCAGACCAGGAGGTCATACTGTAACAGACCAGGAGGTCATAGCAGACCAGCAGGTTCAGGTACAGCAGACAAGGAAGTCCGCTATACAGTCCACAGGTACAACACCAAGAAAGGGTTGGTGCAACACCCATATAGGCCATACAAGCTCTGGCTGAAGGAATTCGCAGCCGTAATTTTCGATTCCACTGGTGGCTCCGTACATAAGATTAGTTGCTTATGTGCTGAACGATTGTACCGCACGTAATTGTGTACATTAGTAAACCTGACCGGTACTATTTGTGTACGAAGGTCATAAACGCTATTTGTACATTCTAACGTGATTTGTGTAATTTTTTTTATTTTAAGGGAGGTTCGCTGCTCACTCAGGAACTATCCAACAACCAATAGTTACTGGAAAGAGTAAGTGTTCTTCGGATAACCCTCGCAGGTTCCAGTAAATAGAGGTTCAGGTCGCAGGGGCCCTGGGTCGAGTACGCCAGCACTATATCAGTGTGATCAGGTCGTATTGGTCGGCGTGGGCGAGTGAGTGGGGTACTCGGTAAACCGCCACCGTCAGCCTATTTTGAACATTTTGGTTTGCGTAAGGGTTGGCTGAATAAAGCAACACCTTCGAACTATGGGGGCCACTTGTTCAGGTAGGGGGCGATCAACCTCGGTTCGGGTTGATTCAGTGAACCGACCAGTCGGGTCGGCAAGGTACGTAATGTGTGAGAAATACGGAAGTCACACAGAAGCTTTATGTGATGAATGGGAGAGAATGACGGTACATGATGGGGAGAAATTCCCAAGAGTAGGTAGCTTCAGCACAGAAGTGTTAACGAATTTAAGGAGAAGGATATGTCTCATTAAATCAGCAAAGAGACGAATCAAGCATTATGATTATTTGCAGTTGTGGCAACAGGAGGGTGACATACAGAGAGGATTGGCTCAGGCGGCGGGATCTGGCTCGATCAGAAAACTGATAGCCACGGCCCCACCGCCACCATATATATCGGGAGAAAAATTGGTTGCGGAGAATGACGCATTAAGGTGTAACAAACAAACAAACACTTAGCAACTGTGTAAATGTTAAAGATAATGTTAACCAATTAACCAATGCAAGTATTAACCCGTGCAAGTTGTACCCTGTTTTGAACTTTCCTCAGGAGTGTGATCAAGAGGACGAATCGGCAACAATTTCAGCGCTCTCTCTAGCAGCCACCATAGCAGAGACCACAGTAGGCACAGCTCCACCCCCGAGATTAGTAACAAAGGCCGCTAGCGGAGGGATAGGTGAGGTCGTATCAACGGGTAAGTACGGCACCATACACTATGCTGAAACTATTTCACCACAGCCTGTAGAATCTACACAGAATGAGGTTGTTAGAGTTAATCCTGTTAAGGTAATAGTAGTTCCAAATGGGAAAACAGACACTTCAGGAGTCACTCCTGTTAGGAACATTGCCATGTATAGCCCATTTTCCCGAATGGAATTAAGGACCATAGTGTCTGAATTCCCTGACCCTAGAAAAGACTTAGTTGCCAGCCAAAAATACATCAGAGACCTAGGTAACACTGTAGAGCCCAACAACAAAGACTGGCAGATATTGCTGAGAGCATGTTTACCCTCCAATGTCGACGCAGCTCAATTTTTAGCTGACTGTGGATTAGATCAGGATGTACCTCTTACAGAAGTGTACAACAAAGACAATGTAAAAAGAATAAGTTTACAGTTAAAGGAGTATTTCCCAGCCGTAGTTAAATGGAACAAAATATTCTCCATTAAACAGAAGGAGTCAGAAACAGCTGCAGAGTATTTTCACAGAGCATTATCAGAAATGGCAAAATACACAGGCATAGAGGACATTAAAACAAACATAAACCATCGAGAAGTAGCAGTATCGGTACTGATGGATGGTTTAAAAGAGTCATTGAAGACTAGGGTACAGACCACACAACCATGTTGGCGAGGTCTGTCTGTGGCTACTTTGAGAGAGGCTGCTATTGAGCACGATAGGAACATCACCAGACACAGGGAACAACAAGTTGATAAGTTAATGGCAGTAAGTATACAGGCCCTGACCACAAGGCAGCCTTTGTTTATATCACCAAACCCTGTGGGTAAGTCAAATGTGGTTACTTGTTATTCTTGTCATAAACAGGGACACATGGCACGAGATTGTAGAGTGAAGAATTCACGAAACTCATACCAACCCCCTAGACAACGACACGACACACGACATTGGGATCAGGGTCCGCAGAAACGGAGTTATGAGCCACATACAGGGGAAACAAAAAGATACCCCCCGAACAGAGACTGGCAAGCCTCTGGTAGCTCCCAATTAACTCCATCACAAGTAGTTGCTGCCAGCGGGATTCAGGGAGGTCACCATACCCAATAGGGGTGTGGCCATACCTGTAATCTGCAGCCAGTAAAATTGATTGCAAGCCTTGGAAGTGAACCAGAAATTGCAATCAATGTAGCTGGTAAATCATTAAACTTTCTTGTAGACACAGGGGCGGCCAAATCAGTGATAAATTCGACAGTGGGCATGAGAACCACTGGTAAGACAATTCCAGCCATAGGGGTAACGGGAGTAGTCCAGCACTACCCTGTTAGCAAACCAGCCGAGATTACAGTAGGGCCTTTACATACCAAGCATTCCTTTTTGCTGGCTGCATCGGCACCGACTAATCTCCTGGGAAGAGACTTACTGTGTAAAATGGGGTGCGTCATTTATTGTACTCCTGAAGGTGTATTCTTGGACATACCTGAGAATCACGCTCAGGAAGTGCGAGACATGTTAGACTCCCCATCAAAATTAATGTCACATACCATTATGACAAATAGGACTCCCTCCCAAGTAGAAGAAATGACATCTCAGATACCAGAGTCACTTTGGACTAAAGATGGACAGGACACTGGATTAATGGCAAACGTAGCTCCGGTAGTTGTACAAGTAAAAGATGGTAGGATAGCTCCAAAAATCCCACAGTACCCTCTGAAGCCAGAGGTGGAGTTAGGAGTGTATCCCGTAATAGAGCGCTTGCTACAACAGGGCATTCTGGTAAGAACGTCCAGCACTGCCAATAGTCCCATCTTCCCTGTTAAAAAGAGTGGGGGGAGGGGTTACCGGCTAGTGCAGGATCTAAGGGGGATTAACAAAATAGTTGAGAGTCAGTTCCCTGTAGTGCCAAATCCAGCTGTCATCCTAATGCAAATCCCTCCCACTGCGAAATTTTTCACTGTTATTGACCTCTGCTCCGCTTTCTTTTCGGTACCTCTGCACCCTGACAGTCAATATTTGTTTGCATTTACATACAGAGGAGTCCAATACACATGGACTCGATTACCACAAGGATTCATAGATAGCCCAAGTATATTTTCTCAGGCTTTGCATGATTGTTTACAGTCTTTCCAACCAGTGAGTGGATCAGTATTAATACAGTACGTGGATGATCTACTACTGTGTTCTGATTCATTGGAAGCATCCCTGAAGGATACGAAACAGCTCCTGTTTCATCTTTCAGACACAGGACACAAGGTTTCCAAAGACAAGTTGCAATTATGCCAAACTAAGGTAAAATATTTGGGACACTGTCTAACACAAGGACTGAGACACCTGACCGCTGATAGAATTCAAGCAATTAGAGACATGACTCTGCCACAAACCCAGCAACAGATCAGAACATTTTTAGGAATGTGTGGGTATTGCCGTAACTGGATCCCAGGATTTTCCATTCTAGCGTTACCCTTGCAGGAGATGGTCTCCTCAAACAAACCTGATCGGATTTCGCATACAGACGAGTCTGAGACAGCATTTGAGAGACTACTAGAGATGAGCGGGTTCGGTTCCTCGGAATCCGAACCCGCCCGAACTTCATGTTTTTTTTCACGGGTCCGAGCGACTCGGATCTTCCCGCCTTGCTCGGTTAACCCGAGCGCGCCCGAACGTCATCATGACGCTGTCGGATTCTCGCGAGACTCGGATTCTATATAAGGAGCCGCGCGTCGCCGCCATTTTCACACGTGCATTGAGATTGATAGGGAGAGGACGTGGCTGGCGTCCTCTCCATTTAGATTAGAAGAGAGAGAGTGAGATTGATTTGAGACAGAGACACTTGATTTACTGGAGCTTAGGAGTACTGTAGAGAGTGCAGAGTTTAGTAGTGACTGACCACAGTGACCACCAGACAGTGCAGTTTTATTTAATATAATCCGTTCTCTGCCTGAAAAAAACGATACACAGTGACTCAGTCACATACCATATCTGTGTGCACTGCTCAGCCCAGTGTGCTGCATCATCTATGTATATATCTGACTGTGCTCGCACAGCTTATAATTGTGGGGGAGACTGGGGAGCAGTGCCAGTTATAGGTCATAGCAGGAGCCAGGAGTACATATTATTAAAATTAAACAGTGCACACTTTTGCTGCAGGAGTGCCACTGCCAGTGTGACTGACCAGTGACCTGACCACACTGACCACCAGTATAGTTAGTAGTATACTATATTGTGATTGCCTGAAAAAGTTAAACACTCGTCGTGTGACTTGTGTGGTGTTTTTTTTTTTATTCTATAAAAAACTCATTCTGCTGACAGACAGTGTCCAGCAGGTCCGTCATTATATAATATATACCTGTCCGGCTGCAGTAGTGATATATATATATTTTTTATATCATTATTTATCATCCAGTCGCAGCAGACACAGTACGGTAGTTCACGGCTGTAGCTACCTCTGTGTCGGCACTCGGCAGTCCATCCATAATTGTATACCACCTACCCGTGGTTTTTTTTTCTTTCTTCTTTATACATACATACTACATCTCTTTATCAACCAGTCTATATTAGCAGCAGACACAGTACAGTAGTCCACGGCTGTAGCTACCTCTGTGTCGGCACTCGGCAGTCCATCCATAATTGTATACCACCTACCCGTGGTTTTTTTCTCTTTCTTCTTTATACATACATACTACATCTCTTTATCAACCAGTCTATATTAGCAGCAGACACAGTACAGTACGGTAGTCCACGGCTGTAGCTACCTCTGTGTCGGCACTCGGCAGTCCGTCCATAATTGTATACCACCTACCCGTGGTTTTTTTTTCTTTCTTCTTTATACATACATACTACATCTCTTTATCAACCAGTCTATATTAGCAGCAGACACAGTACAGTAGTCCACGGCTGTAGCTACCTCTGTGTCGGCACTCGGCAGTCCATCCATAATTGTATACCACCTACCCGTGGTTTTTTTTTCTTTCTTCTTTATACATACATACTACATCTCTTTATCAACCTGTCTATATTAGCAGCAGACACAGTACAGTACGGTAGTCCACGGCTGTAGCTACCTCTGTGTCGGCACTCGGCAGTCCGTCCATAATTGTATACCACCTACCCGTGGTTTTTTTTTCTTTCTTCTTTATACATACATACTACATCTCTTTATCAACCAGTCTATATTAGCAGCAGACACAGTACAGTAGTCCACGGCTGTAGCTACCTCTGTGTCGGCACTCGGCAGTCCATCCATAATTGTATACCACCTACCCGTGGTTTTTTTTTCTTTCTTCTTTATACATACATACTACATCTCTTTATCAACCAGTCTATATTAGCAGCAGACACAGTACAGTACGGTAGTCCACGGCTGTAGGTACCTCTGTGTCGGCACTCGGCAGTCCGTCCATAATTGTATACCACCTACCCGTGTTTTTTTTTCTTTCTTCTTTATACATACTACATCTCATTATCATCCAGTCTATATTAGCAGCAGACACAGTACAGTACGGTAGTCCACGGCTGTAGCTACCTCTGTGTCGGCACTCGGCAGTCCGTCCATAATTGTATACCACCTAACCGTGGTTTTTTTTTTCTTTCTTCTTTATACATACTACATCTCATTATCAACCAGTCTATATTAGCAGCAGACACAGTACGGTAGTCCACGGCTGTAGCTACCTCTGTGTCGGCACTCGGCAGTCCATCCATAATTGTATACCACCTACCCGTGGTTTTTTTTTCTTTCTTCTTTATACATACATACTACATCTCATTATCATCCAGTCTATATTAGCAGCAGACACAGTACAGTACAATAGTCCACGGCTGTAGCTACCTCTGTGTCGGCACTCGGCAGTCCATCCATAATTGTATACTAGTATCCATCCATCTCCATTGTTTACCTGAGGTGCCTTTTAGTTGTGCCTATTAAAATATGGAGAACAAAAATGTTGAGGTTCCAAAATTAGGGAAAGATCAAGATCCACTTCCACCTCGTGCTGAAGCTGCTGCCACTAGTCATGGCCGAGACGATGAAATGCCAGCAACGTCGTCTGCCAAGGCCGATGCCCAATGTCATAGTACAGAGCATGTCAAATCCAAAACACCAAATATCAGTAAAAAAAGGACTCCAAAACCTAAAATAAAATTGTCGGAGGAGAAGCGTAAACTTGCCAATATGCCATTTACCACACGGAGTGGCAAGGAACGGCTGAGGCCCTGGCCTATGTTCATGGCTAGTGGTTCAGCTTCACATGAGGATGGAAGCACTCAGCCTCTCGCTAGAAAACTGAAAAGACTCAAGCTGGCAAAAGCACCGCAAAGAACTGTGCGTTCTTCGAAATCCCAAATCCACAAGGAGAGTCCAATTGTGTCGGTTGCGATGCCTGACCTTCCCAACACTGGACGTGAAGAGCATGCGCCTTCCACCATTTGCACGCCCCCTGCAAGTGCTGGAAGGAGCACCCGCAGTCCAGTTCCTGATAGTCAGATTGAAGATGTCAGTGTTGAAGTACACCAGGATGAGGAGGATATGGGTGTTGCTGGCGCTGGGGAGGAAATTGACCAGGAGGATTCTGATGGTGAGGTGGTTTGTTTAAGTCAGGCACCCGGGGAGACACCTGTTGTCCGTGGGAGGAATATGGCCGTTGACATGCCTGGTGAAAATACCAAAAAAATCAGCTCTTCGGTGTGGAAGTATTTCACCAGAAATGCGGACAACATTTGTCAAGCCGTGTGTTCCCTTTGTCAAGCTGTAATAAGTAGGGGTAAGGACGTTAACCACCTCGGAACATCCTCCCTTATACGTCACCTGCAGCGCATTCATAATAAGTCAGTGACAAGTTCAAAAACTTTGGGCGACAGCGGAAGCAGTCCACTGACCAGTAAATCCCTTCCTCTTGTAACCAAGCTCACGCAAACCACCCCACCAACTCCCTCAGTGTCAATTTCCTCCTTCCCCAGGAATGCCAATAGTCCTGCAGGCCATGTCACTGGCAATTCTGACGAGTCCTCTCCTGCCTGGGATTCCTCCGATGCATCCTTGCGTGTAACGCCTACTGCTGCTGGCGCTGCTGTTGTTGCTGCTGGGAGTCGATGGTCATCCCAGAGGGGAAGTCGTAAGCCCACTTGTACTACTTCCAGTAAGCAATTGACTGTCCAACAGTCCTTTGCGAGGAAGATGAAATATCACAGCAGTCATCCTGCTGCAAAGCGGATAACTGAGGCCTTGACAACTATGTTGGTGTTAGACGTGCGTCCGGTATCCGCCGTTAGTTCACAGGGAAATAGACAATTTATTGAGGCAGTGTGCCCCCGTTACCAAATACCATCTAGGTTCCACTTCTGTAGGCAGGCGATACCGAGAATGTACACGGACGTCAGAAAAAGACTCACCAGTGTCCTAAAAAATGCAGTTGTACCCAATGTCCACTTAACCACGGACATGTGGACAAGTGGAGCAGGGCAGGGTCAGGACTATATGACTGTGACAGCCCACTGGGTAGATGTATGGACTCCCGCCGCAAGAACAGCAGCGGCGGCACCAGTAGCAGCATCTCGCAAACGCCAACTCTTTCCTAGGCAGGCTACGCTTTGTATCACCGCTTTCCAGAATACGCACACAGCTAAAAACCTCTTACGGCAACTGAGGAAGATCATCGCAGAATGGCTTACCCCAATTGGACTCTCCTGTGGATTTGTGGCATCGGACAACGCCAGCAATATTGTGTGTGCATTAAATATGGGCAAATTCCAGCACGTCCCATGTTTTGCACATACCTTGAATTTGGTGGTGCATAATTTTTTAAAAAACGACAGGGGCGTGCAAGAGATGCTGTCGGTGGCCAGAAGAATTGCGGGACACTTTCGGCGTACAGGCACCACGTACAGAAGACTGGAGCACCACCAAAAACTACTGAACCTGCCCTGCCATCATCTGAAGCAAGAAGTGGTAACGAGGTGGAATTCAACCCTCTATATGCTTCAGAGGTTGGAGGAGCAGCAAAAGGCCATTCAAGCCTATACAATTGAGCACGATATAGGAGGTGGAATGCACCTGTCTCAAGTGCAGTGGAGAATGATTTCACCGTTGTGCAAGGTTCTGATGCCCTTTGAACTTGCCACACGTGAAGTCAGTTCAGACACTGCCAGCCTGAGTCAGGTCATTCCCCTCATCAGGCTTTTGCAGAAGAAGCTGGAGACATTGAAGGAGGAGCTAACACGGAGCGATTCCGCTAGGCATGTGGGACTTGTGGATGGAGCCCTTAATTCGCTTAACAAGGATTCACGGGTGGTCAATCTGTTGAAATCAGAGGACTACATTTTGGCCACCGTGCTCGATCCTAGATTTAAAACCTACCTTGGATCTCTCTTTCCGGCAGACACAAGTCTGCTGGGGTTGAAAGACCTGCTGGTGAGAAAATTGTCAAGTCAAGCGGAACGCGACCTGTCAACATCTCCTCCTTCACATTCTCCCGCAACTGGGGGTGCGAGGAAAAGGCTCAGAATTCCGAGCCCACCCGCTGGCGGTGATGCAGGGCAGTCTGGAGCGACTGCTGATGCTGACATCTGGTCCGGACTGAAGGACCTGACAACGATTACGGACATGTCGTCTACTGTCACTGCATATGATTCTCTCAACATTGAAAGAATGGTGGAGGATTATATGAGTGACCGCATCCAAGTAGGCACGTCACACAGTCCGTACTTATACTGGCAGGAAAAAGAGGCAATTTGGAGGCCCTTGCACAAACTGGCTTTATTCTACCTAAGTTGCCCTCCCACAAGTGTGTACTCCGAAAGAGTGTTTAGTGCCGCCGCTCACCTTGTCAGCAATCGGCGTACGAGGTTACATCCAGAAAATGTGGAGAAGATGATGTTCATTAAAATGAATTATAATCAATTCCTCCGCGGAGACACTGACCAGCAGCAATTGCCTCCACAAAGTACACAGGGAGCTGAGATGGTGGATTCCAGTGGGGACGAATTGATAATCTGTGAGGAGGGGGATGTACACGGTGATATATCGGAGGATGATGATGAGGTGGACATCTTGCCTCTGTAGAGCCAGTTTGTGCAAGGAGAGATTAATTGCTTCTTTTTTGGGGGGGGTCCAAACCAACCCGTCATATCAGTCACAGTCGTGTGGCAGACCCTGTCACTGAAATGATGGGTTGGTTAAAGTGTGCATGTCCTGTTTATACAACATAAGGGTGGGTGGGAGGGCCCAAGGACAATTCCATCTTGCACCTCTTTTTTCTTTTATTTTTCTTTGCGTCATGTGCTGTTTGGGGAGGGTTTTTTGGAAGGGCCATCCTGCGTGACACTGCAGTGCCACTCCTAGATGGGCCCGGTGTTTGTGTCGGCCACTAGGGTCGCTTATCTTACTCACACAGTCAGCTACCTCATTGCGCCTCTTTTTTTCTTTGCGTCATGTGCTGTTTGGGGAGGGTTTTTTGGAAGGGCCATCCTGCGTGACACTGCAGTGCCACTCCTAGATGGGCCCGGTGTTTGTGTCGGCCACTAGGGTCGCTTATCTTACTCACACAGTCAGCTACCTCATTGCGCCTCTTTTTTTCTTTGCCTCATGTGCTGTTTGGGGAGGGTTTTTTGGAAGGGCCATCCTGCGTGACACTGCAGTGACACTCCTAGATGGGCCCGGTGTTTGTGTCGGCCACTAGGGTCGCTTATCTTACTCACACAGTCAGCTACCTCATTGCGCCTCTTTTTTTCTTTGCGTCATGTGCTGTTTGGGGAGGGTTTTTTGGAAGGGACATCCTGCGTGACACTGCAGTGCCACTCCTAGATGGGCCCGGTGTTTGTGTCGGCCACTAGGGTCGCTTATCTTACTCACACAGTCAGCTACCTCATTGCGCCTCTTTTTTTCTTTGCGTCATGTGCTGTTTGGGGAGGGTTTTTTGGAAGGGACATCCTGCGTGACACTGCAGTGACACTCCTAGATGGGCCCGGTGTTTGTGTCGGCCACTAGGGTCGCTTATCTTACTCACACAGCGACCTCGGTGCAAATTTTAGGACTAAAAATAATATTGTGAGGTGTGAGGTATTCAGAATAGACTGAAAATGAGTGTAAATTATGGTTTTTGAGGTTAATAATACTTTGGGATCAAAATGACCCCCAAATTCTATGATTTAAGCTGTTTTTTAGGGTTTTTTGAAAAAAACACCCGAATCCAAAACGCACCTGAATCCGACAAAAAAAATTCGGTGAGGTTTTGCCAAAACGCGGTCGAACCCAAAACACGGCCGCGGAACCGAACCCAAAAACAAAACACAAAACCCGAAAAATTTCCGGCGCTCATCTCTATTAAACAGTGCCTAACGCAGGCACCAGCATTAGGTATGCCAGACTATGGGAAACCCTTTGAACTATACGGAACAGAAAGTGCTGGTTGCGCGGCAGGCGTACTAACCCAAAAGCACGGTGATGCCAGCAGGCCAGTAGCATATTACAGCGCTCAGCTAGATACGGTAGCGCGATCCCTCCCCACATGCTTGCGAAGCGTTGCTGCGATAGCATTACTAGTAACGAAAAGCGAAGACGTCGTGCTAGGTCACAACCTCACAATTCATACACCACATGCAGTGTCAGCCTTGTTAAATTCTGCCCAAACCAGACACGTCTCATCAGCGCGGTTTACAAGATGGGAATTGGCACTAATGGCCCCCGTAAACATCACCATAAGGAGATGCAGTGCATTAAATCCTGCAACATATCTCCCAGGTGTGCCTGGACAGGCACAAAGGGTGGAGGATGAGAGTGGTGGGGAAGGAGGATTTAATACAAAGGAAGACACACATGATTGTATGGAATATTTGACCCAAAATTTTACCGCAAGGCCTGACATCAGTGACAACCCACTGGAAGATGTAGAACTTACGTTCTACACGGACGGTAGTTGTCATAGACAGTCAGACTCGGGAGACTTGTGTACTGGATACGCAGTCGTAGATGACCAAGGCACCATAGAAGCGGAACCGCTAGGCCCACCTCACTCAGCCCAGGTTGCTGAACTGGTCGCCCTAACCAGAGCATGTGAATTGGCTAAGGGCAAATCAGCCAATATCTACACCGATTCTAGATACGCATTCGGGGTAGTCCATGATTTCGGAGCCCTATGGCGCCTCAGAAATTTCATGACGGCAGCTGGTACACCGGTAGCGCATGCAGCTCACATAAAAAGGCTTCTAACAGCGATACAGGAACCCGACAGAGTGGCTGTTATCAAGTGTAAAGCACACACATATAGCCAAGACCCAGTATCACTTGGTAACAGCCGAGCAGACGAAGCTGCTAAATTAGCAGCTGCTACCCCCAGACAGACAGACACCACACAACTGATGGTATTTAATACCATCAACACACAGAAGTTGTGTGAAATGCAAAATTTGTGTTCCACACAGGAAAAGGCAGTCTGGAAGGCAAAAGGATATGGCCAGGAGTCCTCAGGACTCTGGACGGATGGACATGGTAAACCAGTGGCCCCCAGAACATACCTTCCATGTTTAGCTGAGGCAGCTCACGGGCTGACTCATCTGGGCAAGGAAGGGATGTGCAAGTTGGTAAGAGCATATTGGTGTGCCCCAGGATTTTCATCTCATGCGAGTAAAAGAGCAATGTCATGCCTTACTTGTCTGAGAAAGAACATCGGAAAGGCAATACCTACAGAACCATCTCATATCCCACCTGCCGGCGGCCCTTTCCAGGTAATACAGATTGACTTCATTCAATTACCCCCTTGTCGAAATTTGAAATATGTACTTGTTTGTATAGATGTTTTCTCAAATTGGGTCGAAGCATTTCCGGCGGCCACAAATACCGCTATGTTTACTGCTAAGAAAATTGTGCAGGAATTTGTATGTAGATATGGTATCCCTAGAATTATTGAAAGTGATAGGGGTACCCATTTTACAGGTGATGTCTTTCAAGGAATGTGTAAATTGATGGGAATTGATAGCAAGCTGCACACTCCATACCGTCCACAGGCGAGTGCGAAAGTGGAAAGAGTGAACAGCACTATTAAAAATAAACTGAGTAAAGTGATGGCAGAGACAGGATTGACATGGCCAGAAGCTTTACCCATTGTACTGTACAGCATCAGAACCACTCCCAGGTCCCCTCTTAATCTGTCTCCCTTTGAAATCTTGTTTGGTCGACAACCGCATGTTATGATTAACCCTCAGGATGATTTGAAGTGTAACAATGAAGTGACTGTAAAATACTTGATTAACATGAGTAAACAGTTAAGGAATCAAAATGATAATCTGAAGTTAGTGATTCCTGATTTACCAGATAGTAATTGTCATGACATTGAACCTGGGGATTATGTAATGATACGGAATTTTCTACGCTCAGGTTGCCTTATTGACAGATGGGAAGGACCATACCAGGTCTTATTGACTAGCACTACAGCATTGAAGGTTGCTGAGAGAGAGACTTGGGTTAATTCGTCCCACTGTAAAAAGGTTGCTGATCCAGAGAGGCCCCGTGATAAGGAACAGACGGTAGAGGTTGTATCACTGGAGTGTCTGTTCCAGGAGGATTGAGGCGGCACCTGAGCATTGAAAATCACAAGACCAAAAGCAGTTGTCGATCCCCTGTTCCCTTTTATTGTTTTTCTCCAACTTCCCATCCCCTCTCCCTCAAATTATTTTTTTCCTCCTTCTCATTCTTCTCCGTTTCCTCCTACAAGATGGACTTGCCCCAAGAGACTGTGATCCGGATTTTCCTGTTGACCATGATGTTGACCAGAGCAGTCTGTTCCGGCGAGAGTACCATGGAGGTCGAGAGAGGTTCTGGAATGGGTTCTGATGACAGAGATGGAGGCGTAGTTTTCCAAGAACAACATAATCAACAAGCAAAGACGAGTATCAGAAAACGATCCGATAGCATTGACCATAGAAGGAATTGTGAAGGATTGTTAGCGGAAGAAAACTGTATCTGTCGGCTCTGTAACAATGTCATTGAGGATGGGTGCATAAAGAAATGCCAATCCAGTTTTAATATCCATATGGACCGGCATCCATTGAGTGACTATCACTCCTTAGTGGGTAGTGTGTTAAATAAAACAGATTGTTGGGTATGCTCTCAAGTACCTCAAGGTCATAGCAAATCAGGGCTAGTACCATTTCCTTTAACGTTAGGGGAGGTACTTGAGTTAAGTGGTGGGAGACCGGTGGACAGGAGGTTTAATATCTCCAGCCCTCCAAGTTTGAAGCTCCACCAATACCATGTGGATAGGTCCCTATTATGTTTTAACATCTCCAATCCCCGAAAGCCGGGAAATTGGGAAGTGTCATGGAGTAATCAAACCATGACCTTTTCGCATAGAGCAGATAGAATGCCTACAGATACAGAGCTTATACGCCACATAGCCAGTAGAGGAAAATCTTTCCGGTATAGGTATACCTTAGGAAATAGGATTACGAGAGTTGGAGAGATATCACCAGGATACTGTGCACATATCGTACAACCTGATACGTGTACTAAGCAGATGGAAGAATTAGGGTTAGGAGATTTCACATGGAAGGTGTGTAATATGGTTATGTCCTACTCCGTCCCATATGTTCTCCCCGATGATGCATATTTCATATGCGGGAGAAAGGCGTATAAGTGGCTTGCCCCAAACTCTGAAGGATTGTGTTATATTGGAAAAGTACTGCCTGAAGTAATGACTGTATCACATGACAAAATGAAAGACATACACCGTGTTGCCCAAACTCCTTATACTCACACCCATTACGAGCACGTAGTTAAACGGCACCTGATAGAAAGAACAGAGCATCCGGCCTCTGACATGATCCATGAATCCACCGGGATTCAGTTTCTAATCGCGTTAGATATCACTCGCACCGCTAGAGGAGTGTTGAATTATAAATACATATCTGCGCTCGCCAATTTGTTAGATAATATCACTGAAATGTATGATGACACGTTTAGGTATACTGGAAGAGAACTTCAGGCTTATAAAACAGAACTGGTACAGCATAGAATGGTTCTTAATTACCTCACAGCAGTGACAGGCGGATATTGTGTCACACTGGCAACACAATACGGCGTGAAATGTTGCACATATATTACGAATAGCACCGAGGACCCGGTCGAGGTCATAGACCAAAAGATGGACGATATTCTCCAACTGAAGTGGGAATTTCGCAGGAGACACAATCTCACTCTTGCTGCTGTAGGTAATGAGCTGACTGGTTGGGTGTCATGGTTGAACCCGCGAAATTGGTTCTCTGGTTTAGGAGACTGGGCTCAAGGAGTCATAATGGATGTTGGGAAGTTTCTCCTATGTATCTTAGGTGTTATCATAACGATTGGTTTGATATTTAGATGCGGTCAGGCTTTAATGAGGTGCAATCGTCGTACTAGGGTAATGAGTTTAAGGAGTGAGGAAACTGTAATTCCAATGGACTTGATTTATGACCCAAATGTAGAAACAATGATGGGATGAAAATGCGATTTCTACGGTCCGTTTCTTTCACCTGTTTTTCCGTTTCCTCCAAGGTAAAAAGACCCACTTGGACGAGGAATTTGATGAGCCGATATACAGACAACAGATGGATTAAAGAAGAAGTTTTGACAACCTGATACACAGATTTTTGATGAACTATGCCATGGATCCCCAGTTTCCCTAGAAATTTTAAAATTACGCTAGCCCAACACTTTTGTAAATCTATGGACATTGACAGCTTTTGCTCGCACCTTATGGGCAAAAGCACAAAGAAAACTGCATTCAACAGACACCAAACAAGACCTCAATCGACGAATGTACATTTACCTGACATAGAATACCACCGCATTTACCGTAATTATGTTTTTTCTTCATTTCTACAACCCTCAGGTAATGACACACATAGTCGATAGGGAATACAGGCACAGATATCAGCAATCACATATCTCCCCCATTCATGTATCATCAACTAAAATGTGCTCCCCCATTATGTTACAACCAAAGCCGAAAAGAGCTCGGTAAAGTTTGACAGCCCATCCACAGACCCGTACCACGGGATAAGAAGGAATTCAAATGTATACTTCGCAATACCTCGAAGCTTGATTTAAAACACGTACGGCACGATGATACATGACCCCCAAGCACGGATTCATACACACATGCTTCTGCTATCTCACTAGGTCATACCCTTTTCCTACCTTCTCCTCTCCTCCCCTACCCAACCATGTAAATGTATTAACCCCTGACATATATTTTTCTCTTTTTGAAATGTTTTAGAAGGTGGCAGTTATTGTTGACTGCCAAAGGGTGGACTGTCAAAGTCAGAAAAATATCTCTATGCACACTACCATATTTGCACCTCACACAGGTCCGTGCTGCGCATGCGTACGCTCTCCCGTACGTGCGCATACTCACAGTCGCGGGCACCCGCAGGCGCACGGTATGCGTATTTACGGTAGAGTTTATGTGATCGTAGCGTGCGACTCAATCGTTACATATTTTCACTATATAATGTATTTTGTAGATCATGGTCCCTTTGATAGATTCTGAAAGTTTGGTTAATATAGAATGTTCGTGAACAGATAAATCCCTCTTTGTTTGATACGAAGGGTCAGACAGGAGTAATACAGTGGTGTTTAGTACCCATCGGAAGAGTATTTAATTAGCAATATTCCGGTGTTGGTTTGAAGCGGATTAATCGCTCGTGCGAATAGTTATGGACATAAGAAGTTTATGAACATTTACTGTATTTGCACTTACTTATCCATGCGGCGGGAAACCCAGTTTCCCTCCCACCTGAGCTGTTGGAAATAGTCACGGCCCACCTGTATGAATCAACCTATGACCTTTTGTTATGATGCGAGGAGGAATTCCTGTGTCCAATGAACAATGAGATTGTAGGGACCATTGAATTGCATTGTGTGTGGGGCATAAATAGACAAGCCGATCACATCCAGCTCTCACTCTTCAACGGTTATCATTGCTGAAAATCGGGAGCTGGATGTCCAGAGGCGCATGCGATCGTTTCCTTTGTGCGTAAGTTTTTCTCCGCAACTATATTGATCTTCTTGTTATTGTGGGCCAATTTCTCTCTCTCTCTCTCTTCTCCTCTTTCTCTCTTATTTTCCCTTAAATAGTAATTGTATTGTATTTCCTGTGTAGTTATCTGGTTAGGTAGTCTATGTTATATTGTAGTGTATGATTTGTATTTGTATTAATTCTTTTGTAAGTATATCATTCATAATATATATATATTAGGCGTTGGACCCTAAGCCCAGGTATCTGTGTATTTCTTATAGTGTTAAGTATTCTCAGAGCGTCGGTGACGCTAGAACAGCTAAAAAGGTAATAAGGTTACACTAGGTTGCATCTACACCCTATCTCTACACTAAGGTTTTACAGCATATTGCATTGTTTATGGTTTAGATATAAAGGTTTAACATTGTGAGCGTCAGCGCCGCTGGTGATCTCCTCGTGGTCCCGAGCGTCCGCTACAGCGAATCATTACGTTAGTCGGCAGCCAATAGCGTGCCTGCCTGCCTGTGATCTCTTGGCCGTGAGCGAACGTGACGCTTGAGCGTCTCGACCACGGCTAAGCGATCGTTACGCTACGAGCGTACCCTTACGGTACTCCATACGTAAATAGCGTACAGTGTTCTTAGACCTCATAAAGGGTTTTATATAAGATAAATATTTAGCTTTATCAGGACATTCTGCCATATGGAGGATTCCATGCCATGTTCTTTTCCTAGCAATAAAGTTCACCCTAATTTATCTAAAAGATGAGCGTTCAGCTCTTAAGTCACTAGGAGAAAGAAAAGATATTGTCATACGTGGTGCAGATAAGGGGGGTTCAATTGTCGTGGTCGATATTGATTATCGCACTGAATGTTTGCGGCTGCTCAATGATAGTGAAACGTATTGTTTGCTAGATCATGATCCAACAGATCTGTATAAGGATGAGTTGGACCATATTTTGGATAATGCCGTTAGTGATGGTGTTATCTCTAGTGGGGTTTGCAATAAATTGAAGACTGAGTTACCTAAAATACCAATTTTCTACACAATACCTAAAATTCATAAGCATCCGCAGAGACCTCCTGGCAGGCCCATTGTGTCTGCCAAGGGGTCTCTGTGTGAGCCGATCTCAATCTTTTTGGATTTGTTTATACAACCATGCATTCATGGCACTTTTTCTTATCTTAAAGATTCCACTATGCTGCTGAGACATTTGGCAGATTTGCAGACCATTCCTGTGTCTATCACCATGGTTACACTAGATGTCTCCAGCCTCGACACGTACATCCCCCATCGGGCGGGTGTGGAGTCTGTGAGACATCTCTTGGTCAATAACCCTTTATATACAGGGCCTGATATAGAATTTTTTGACTCTATTCATGTTCACCCTCACGCACAACTATTTTATGTTTGACGGTCAGAGAACTGGTTGTGCCATGGGGTCGGCAGTGGCTCCGTCGCTTGCCAACTCCTATATGTGGGAGGTAGAACGCAAATTGTTTTATGAGAATGTCAGTATAGCTGAAGGCATGTTTGTCTATTACAGATACATAGATGATCTTTTGGTATTCTGGGATGGTGATTTACAGGTGCTTTTGACACATGTTGATCATCACAATGCATCGTCCAGCCCGATTAAATTTTCTTAAACTGACAGTTCTACTGAAATTAATTATTTAGACATTAAATTTGTGATTGTCCAACAACAAATACAGATGACATTGTACACGAAGCCCACCGATAGAAATAGCCTCCTCAGACATAATAGTTTTCACCCATATTCTACCGTTAAGGGTCTTCCATACTCCCAATATTTGAGGGTGTGTAAGACCACTAGTGATCCAGTTGATACATTAAAACAATTGGAGCTCATGACGAAAAAAAATTTGGACAAAGGTTACCCCAGTTGTGAGCTAGAAAAAGCCAAGGTTAAAGCTTTAGGTCATACACGACAGACACTTTTGTCTGAGACAAATACTAATCAAGATAAGAAATCACTGCAGAATGTTATTCCATGGATCACTGAATATAGGGGGTAATTCCAAGTTGATCGCAGCAGGAAATTTTTTAGCAGTTGGGCAAAACCATGGCCCTCATTCCGAGTTGATCGGTCGCAAGGCGAATTTAGCAGAGTTACACACGCTAAGCCGCCGCCTACTGGGAGTGTATCTTAGCATCTTAAAATTGCGACCGATGTATTCGCAATATTGCGATCACAAACTACTTAGCAGTTTTAGAGTAGCTCCACACTTACTCTGCCTGTGCGATCAGTTCAGTGCTTGTCGTTCCTGGTTTGACGTCACAAACACACCCAGCGTTCGCCCAACCACTCCCCCGTTTCTCCGGCCACTCCTGCGTTTTTTCCGGAAACGGTAGCGTTTTCAGCCACACGCCCATAAAACGCCGTGTTTCCGCCCAGTAACACCCATTTCCTGTCAATCACATTACGATCGCCGGAGCGAGGAAAAAGCCATGAGTAAAAATACTATCTTCATAGCAAAGATACTTGGCGCAGTCGCAGTGCGAATATTGCGCATGCGCACTATGCGGAATTTCAGTGCGATGCGATGAAAAATACCGAGCGAACGACTCGGAATGAGGGCCCATGTGCACTGCAGGGGGGCAGATATAACATTTGCAGAGAGAGTTAGATTTGGGTTGGTTATTTTGTTTCTGTGCAGGGTAAATACTGGCTGCTTTATTTTTACACTGCAATTTAGATTGCAGATTGAACTCACCACACCCAAATCTAACTCTCTCTGCACATATTATATCTGCCTCCCCTGCAGTGCACATGGTTTTGCCCAACTGCTAACAAAAATCCTGCTGCGATCAACTCAGAATTACCCCCATAGTACGCAGAGTAAGGAAAATAAGAAGTTTGTTAAATCATAGTGGCCTCTGGTTGCGTCTGATTCAGGACTTAACAGTCTGCAGGGCACCCATTTGTTGGCAGGCCATTCTAGGAGTAGGAACATCAAGGGCATCGTAGTTAGGACAGACATTACTGGGTTTGGACAAACCAAAAAAAATCAAATTTTTTGACCCAAAAAAATGGTTGCTACCGATGTTTGGGGTGCACCACTTGTGGGTACCTCCAAACCGGTGACACCATTGCCCATGCTCAGTCTGGGAAAAGATTTAAAATTAGATGGCCACTTACCTGCTCTTCAAAATTTGCTGTCTATGTACTGATTTGCCCTTGCGGGCTTCAGTATGTAGGCAAGACTATGGGGTATATGCAATTGCGGTCGAATTGCCGCAAATGTCGAAAAACGGGGCATTTTCGACACACAAAAAAAAATCGACAATGCAATACAGTACTTTTCGACAAAAAAACGTACGTTTCAGATTCGACTTTTTGAAATTCGACAGTTGTCAAATTCGACATGTCTGCAATGGTAAAAATGCGTTTTTCGACAAAAGCATATTCAATTGAAGAATGTCGATTCGACAACAGTGCTTTTCGACAGTAATTTCGTCAATTTCATTCCGCCTCTCTTTGCTGGCGGAATCTAATAAAAAAAATTAAATACATGTTTTTTTGTGTTTTTTTTTATTGCTAATAGCATATCTATTTATTTTAGAAGGGATTATGTACTTGGTTTGTCTATTAGGAGACACAAGTATTATTTATATATTTTTTAAAAGAATATGTATTTTTTTTAACTGACTAAAATAATATGGAGAGATCAGAGCATGGTTTTCAGTGGGAAGGGGTGGGAATGGGTTAAAATTAAGAAAAAAAAATGCGTGGGGTCCTACCTCCTAAGCATAACCAGCCTCGGGCTCTTTGAGCCGGTCCTGGTTGTAAAAATACGGGGGTGAAAATTACAGGGGATCCCCCGTATTTTCACAACCAGCACCGGGCTCTGCGTCCGGTCCTGGTGCCAAAAATACGGGGGACAAAACACGTAGGGGTCCCCTGTATTTTTAACACCAGCACCGGGCTCCACTAGATGGAGAGATAATGCCACAGCCGGGGGACACTTTTATACCGGTCCCTGCGGCCGTGGCATTAAATCCCCAACTAGTCACCCCTGGCCGGGGTAACCTGGAGTGGGGACCCCTTAAATCAAGGGGTCCCCCCCCTCCAGCCACCCAAGGGCCAGGGGTGAAGCCCGAGGCTGTCCCCCCCCCATTCAAGGGCTGCGTATGGGGGGCTGATAGCCTTGTGTCAAATAACAGAGTATTGTTTTTTGTAGCAGAACTACAAGTCCCAGCAAGCCTCCCCCGCAAGCTAGTACTTGGAGAACCACAAGTACCAGCATGCGGGGGGGAAACGGGCCTGCTGGTACCTGTAGTTCTACTGCAAAAAAATACCCAAATAAAAACAGTACACAGACACCGTGAAAGTAAAACTTTGGGTGGCTGGAGGGGGGGACCCCTTGATTTAAGGGGTCCCCACTCCTCCAGGGTACCCCGGCCAGCGGTGACTAGTTGGGGATTTAATGCCACGGCTGCAGGGGCCGGTATAAAAGTGTCTCCCGGCTGTGGCATTATCTCTCCAGCTAGTGGAGCCCGGTGCTGGTGTTAAAAATACGAGGGACCCCTACGCTTTTTGTCCCCTGTATTTTTTGCACCAGGACCAGACGCAGAGCCCGGTGCTGGTTGTGAAAATACGGGGGATCGCCTGTCAATTTGCCCCCCGTATTTTTACAACCAGGACCGGCTCAAAGAGCCCGAGGCTGGTTATGCTTAGTAGGGGGGAGCCCACGCAATTTTTTTCAGGGTTTTTTAATCATTTTTGTGCCGTCCAAAAAGTCGAATCCAGGACGCACATATCCGTCAATTGGTCCGTTTTTCGACATCGGGACTGTCGAATCCGTTTTTTATTGAATATGTCGAATTCGGGTCTCAGCGGGAGGGTATGTGACTGTCGAATTGTGTCGAATTTAAAAACAGTCGAATTCCAGCCGGAATTCGACTGCAATTGCATATACCCCTATATATCAGTTTAAAGAAAGGGTGGCACAACATAGGGCGACCATTAGAGCCGCACTTCTATCTGGACACAGTGAACAACCGGTGGCACGCCATTTTGCCCGTTTGGGACATGGCGTTGCCACAATATGCTATAAGATCATTGATCATGTGCCTCAATGATTGCGAAGAGGAGATAGACATAGAACTTTACTACAACTGGAAGCCCATTGGATTGTCCGTCTTGATACCATGGCCCCTAAGGGTCTAAATGAGACCATGGGTCTCAATTGTTTTCTGTGATTATGATTTGTCTTCCCCTCGGTAGTCAGGTCTCCTGGATTGTTTAATGGTCTGGGTGGTATTTTGATTGATGTTGAAGTGGTTAATCTGGTTATAGCGATAGAGCCTTTTGATAATTTACAGCGTATATTTACTTAGTATGCTGTGTGATCTTGCTGGTAGAGATGTCAGATGTTATACGTATTAGATTTGAATGAAAACATTTCTCTTTGGTCTAAAAGAATCTGTCTCAATTGTCTTACAATTGTGTTTATATTTTGCACCATAAACATCAGCTATTATATTATATTCCAAGTGTTTGTCTACGGCAGCTATGAATTGTTGTGTTTTTATATTATATCATGTCTATATTATTGTTGTCTTTTGTTTACATGGTGACGTGGCACCGCTCGTGTTAAGGATGCAGCCTATGTATTTTGTTGATCTTACAGTGTTGTTGTGCACTGCTATTTATGTTTATTTACGTTGTAGTATGTGCTGCGGGTTTCCGTGGCAACGCCAGCAGTGTCCTTGAATGTGAGTGTTGCCGCGTCTCCATAGCAACCTCCCCGGCGTTCAGTGTGGTATGCCGGGTCACTTCCGCTTCCAGCAGGAGCCGTGAGAGGGGGGAGTGGCCGCGGGTCCCCGGGACGCTGGCGGGAATGCTCGAAATTTTGGATTGGTGGGGGTAATGTATAAATTCTGTGTTTCTCTGACGTCCTAGTGGATGCTGGGAACTCCGTAAGGACCATGGGGAATAGACGGGCTCCGCAGGAGACTGGGCACTCTAAGAAAGAATTAGGACTACTGGTGTGCACTGGTTCCTCCCTCTATGCCCCTCCTCCAGACCTCAGTTAGAATCTGTGCCCGGCTCGAGCTGGTTGCACACTAGGGGCTCTCCTGAGCTTCTAGTAAAGAAAGTATTTATTAGGTTTTTTATTTTCAGTGAGATCTGCTGGCAACAGACTCACTGCTACGAGGGACTTAGGGGAGAGAAGCGAACCTACCTGCTTGCAGCTAGCTTGGGCTTCTAGGCTACTGGACACCATTAGCTCCAGAGGGATCGAACACAGGCCCAGCCTCGGTCGTCCAGTCCCGGAGCCGCGCCGCCATCCCCCTTGCAGAGCCAGAAGAACGTCCTGGAAATCGGCGGCTGAAGACTCCGGTCTTCATTAAGGTAGCGCACAGCACTGCAGCTGTGCGCCATTGCTCCCTATGCACACTACATACTCCGGTCACTGATGGGTGCAGGGCGCTGGGAGTACCTTAAATTGGCAAAACAACACATAATATAGTCTAATAAACTATATATGTGTAAAAATCCCTTGCCATAATATTAATAAAAGAGCGGGAGAAGCCCGCCGAAAAGGGGGCGGGGCTATCTCCCTCAGCACACCGGCGCCATTTCCTCTTCACAGCTCCGCTGGAAGACAGCTCCCCAGGCTCTCCCCTGCAGTTTCCAGGCTCAAAGGGTAAAAAAGAGAGGGGGGGCACTAAATTTAAGCGCAAACTGTATGTATAGCTGCTATAGGGAAAATCACTTTGTGTAGTGTAAATCCCTGTTTATATAGCGCTGTGGTGTGTGCTGGCATACTCTCTCTCTCTGTCTCCCCAAAGGACTTTGTGGGGTCCTGTCCTCAGTCAGAGCATTCCCTGTGTGTGTGCGGTGTGTTGGTACGGCTGTGTCGACATGTTTGATGAGGAGGCTTATGTGGAAGCGGAGCAGGTGCCAATAAATGTGATGTCACCCCCTGCGGGGTCGACACCAGAGTGGATGGATATGTGGAAGGTTTTACACGACAGTGTCAACTCCTTACATAAAAGGTTCGATGACATAACAGCTGTGGGACAGCCGGCTTCTCAGCCAGTGCCTGCCCAGGCGTCTCAAAGGCCATCAGGGGCTCAAAAACACCCGCTACCTCAGATGGCAGACACAGATGTCGACACAGAGTCTGACTCCAGTGTCGACGACGACGAGACTAATGTACATTCCACTAGGGCCATCCGTTGCATGATTACGGCAATGAAAAATGTGTTGCACATTTCTGACATTAACCCAGGTACCACTAAAAAGGGTATTATGTTTGGGGAGAAAAAGCAACCAGTGGTTTTTCCCCCATCAGATGAGTTGAATGAAGTGTGTGAAGAAGCGTAGGCTTCCCCTGATAAAAAAACTAGTGATTTCTAAAAAGTTACTGATGGCGTACCCTTTCCCGCCAGAGGACAGGGTACGTTGGGAGACATCCCCGAGGGTGGATAAAGCGCTCACACGCTTGTCAAAAAAGGTGGCACTACCGTCTCAGGATACGGCCGCCTTAAAGGAGCCTGCGGATAGAAAGCAGGAGGCTATCCTGAAGTCTGTATATACACACTCAGGTACTATACTGAGACCTGCTATTGCTTCAGCATGGATGTGCAGTGCTGCAGCAGCGTGGTCTGATTCCCTGTCTGATAACATTGATTCCCTTGACAGGGACACTATATTGCTAACCATAGAGCATATTAAATACGTAGTCTTATATATGAGAGATGCACAGAGGGATATTTGCCGGCTGGCATCTAGAATTAATGCAATGTCCATTTCTGCCAGGAGAGTATTATGGACTCGGCCGTGGACAGGTGATGCGGATTCTAAAAGGCACATGGAGGTTTTGCCTTACAAGGGTGAGGAATTGTTTGGGGATGGTCTCTCGGACCTCGTTTCCACAGCAACAGCTGGGAAGTCGACATTTTTACCTCAGGTTCCCTCACAGCCTAAGAAAGCACCGTATTATCAGGTATAGTCCTTTCGGCCTCAGAAAGGCAAGCGGGTTAAAGGCGCGTCCTTTCTGCCAGAGGCAGGGGTAGAGGGAAAAAGCTGCACCATACAGCCAGTTCCCAAGAACAAAAATCCTCCCCTGCTTCCACTAAATCCACCGCATGACGCTGGGGCTCCACTGGTGGAGCCAGGTGCGGTGGGGGCCCGTCTCCGGAACTTCAGCGACCGGTGGGTTCGCTCACAGGTGGATCCCTGGGTTCTACAAGTGGTATCTCAGGGATACAAGCTGGAATTCGAGACGTCTCCCCCTCGCCGTTACCTCAAATCAGCCTTGCCAGCTACTCCCCCAGACAGGGAGGTAATGCTGGCGGCAATTCACAAGCTGTACCTCCAGCAGGTGATAATAAAAGTTCCCCTCCTTCAACAGGGACGGGGTTACTATCCCACAATGTTTGTGGTACCGAAACCAGACGGTTCGGTGAGACCCATTCTAAATTTGAAATCCTTGAACACTTATATAAGGAGGTTCAAGTTCAAAATGGAATCGCTCAGGGCGGTTATTGCAAGCCTGGAAGAAGGGGATTACATGGTATCACTGGACATCAAGGATGCTTACTTACATGTCTCCATTTACCCACCTCACCAGGTGTACCTCCGTTTTGTGGTACAAGACTGCCATTACCAATTCCAGACATTGCCGTTTGGTCTGTCCACGGCACCGAGGGTATTTACCAAGGTAATGGCCGAAATGATGATACTCCTTCGAAAGTAGGCAGTTATAATTATCCCATACTTGGACGATCTCCTTATAAAGGCGAGGTCCAGGGAGCAGTTGTTGGTCGGAGTAGCACTATCTCAGGAAGTGCTACAACAGCACGGCTGGATTCTGAATATTCCAAAGTCGCAGCTGGTTCCTCCGTCGCGTCTGCTGTTCCTGGGTATGATTCTGGACACAGAACAGAAGAAGGTGTTTCTCCCGGAGGAGAAGGCCAAGGAGTTGTCATCTCTTGTCAGAGACCTCCTGAAACCAAAACAGGTGTCGGTGCATCACTGCACGCGAGTCCTGGGAAAGATGGTAGCTTCTTACGAGGCAATTCCATACGGCAGGTTCCATGCAAGGATCTTTCAGTGGGATCTGTTAGACAAGTGGTCCGGATCGCATCTTCAGATGCATCGGCTGATCACCCTGTCTCCGAGGGCCAGGGTGTCTCTGCTGTGGTGGCTGCAGAGTGCTCATCTTCTAGAGGGCCGCAGATTCGGCATACAGGACTGGGTCCTGGTGACCACGGATGCAAGCCTCCGAGGTTGGGGGGCAGTCACTCAGGGAAGAAACTTCCAAGGACAATGGTCGAGTCAGGAGGCTTCCCTACACATAAATATTCTGGAACTAAGGGCCATTTACAATGCCCTAAGTCAGGCAAGAACCCCTGCTTCAAAACCAGCCGGTGCTGATTCAGTCAGACAACATCACGGCGGTCGCCCATGTAAACCGACAGGGCGGCACAAGAAGCAGGATGGCGATGGCAGATGCCACAAGGATTCTCCGATGGGCGGAAAATCACGTGATAGCACTGTCAGCAGTGTTCATTTCGGGAGTGGACAACTGGGAAGCAGACTTCCTCAGCAGGCACGACCTCCACCCGGGAGAGTGGGGACTTCATCCAGAAGTCTTCCAACTGATTATAAACCGTTGGGAAAGGCCACAGTTTCTTTGCCTAACTAAAGGGTTATTGTTGAGCCATCTGAGATCGTCCAAGTATGGGATAATTATAACTGCCTTCTTTCGAAGGAGTATCATCATTTCGGCCATTACCTTGGTAAATACCCTCGGTGCCGTGGACAGACCAAACGGCAATGTCTGGAATTGGTAATGGCAGTCTTGTACCACAAAACGGAGGTGTACCAGTCGGTTTATGTGTTCCCTCCTCTTCCTCTCATACCAAAGGTGCTGAGAATAAGAAAGAGAGGAGTAAGAACTATACTCATCATTCCGGATTGGCCAAGAAGGACTTGGTACCCGGAACTACAAGAAATGATCTCAGAGGACCCTTGGCCTCTACCTCTCAGACAGGACCTGCTACAGCAGGGGCCCTGTCTGTTCCAAGACTTACCGCAGCTGCGTTTGACGGCATGGCGGTTGAACGCCGGATCCTGATGGAAAAGGGCATTCCGGTTGAAGTCATTCCTACGCTGGTTAAAGCTAGGAAAGATGTGACAGCAAAACATTATCACCGCATGTGGCGAAAATATTTTGCTTGGTGTGAGGCTATGAAGGCCCCCACAGAAGAATTTCATCTGGGTCGATTTCTGCACTTCCTACAGTCAGGAGTGACTATGGGCCTAAAATTAGGATCCATTAAAGTCCAGATTTCGGCCCTGTCTATTTTCTTTCAAAAAGAACTGGCTTCACTGCCTGCAGTTCAGACGTTTGTTAAGGGAGTGCTGCATATTCAGTCCCCTTTTGTGCCCCCAGTGGCACCTTGGGATCTCAACGTTGTGTTGGATTTCCTAAAATCACATTGGTTTGAGCCACTTCAGACCGTGGATTTAAAATATCTCACGTGGAAAGTGGTCATGCTTTTGGCCTTGGCTTCGGCTAGGCGGGTGTCAGAATTGGCGGCTTTGTCCTGTAAAAGCCCCTATCTGATCTTCCATATGGACAGAGCAGAATTGAGGACTCGTCCCCAATTCCTCCCTAAGGTGGTATCAGCGTTTCATTTGAACCAACCTATTGTGGTGCCTGCGGCTACTCTGGACTTGGAGGCTTCCAAGTTGCTGGACGTAGTCCGGGCCCTGAAAATCTATGTTTCCAGGACGGCTAGAGTCAGAAAGACTGACTCGCTGTTTATCCTGAATGCACCCAACAAGCTGGGTGCTCCTGCTTCTAAGCAGACTATTGCTCGCTGGATCTGCTCCACGATTCAACTTGCACATTCTGCGGCTGGACTGCCGCATCCTAAATCAGTAAAAGCCCATTCCATGAGGAAGGTGGGCTCTTCTTGGGCGGCTGCCCGAGGGGTCTCGGCTTTACAACTTTGCCGAGCTGCTACCTGGTCGGGATCAAACACGTTTGCAAAATTCTACAAGTTTGATACCCTGGCTGAGGAGGACCTTGAGTTTGCTCATTCGGTGCTGCAGTCATCCGCACTCTCCCGCCCGTTTGGGAGCTTTGGTATAATCCCCATGGTCCTTACGGAGTTCCCAGCATCCACTAGGACGTCAGAGAAAATAAGAATTTACTCACCGGTAATTCTATTTCTCGTAGTCCGTAGTGGATGCTGGGCGCCCATCCCAAGGGCGGATTGTCTGCAATACTTGTATATAGTTATTGCCTAACTAAAGGGTTATTGTTATGAGCCATCTGTTTAGTGAGGCTCAGTTGTTATTCATACTGTTAACTGGGTATAGTATCACGAGTTGTACGGTGTGATTGGTGTGGCTGGTATGAGTCTTACCCGGGATTCCAAATCCTTTCCTTGTTGTGTCAGCTCTTCCGGGCACAGTTTCCCTAACTGAGGTCTGGAGGAGGGGCATAGAGGGAGGAGCCAGTGCACACCAGTAGTCCTAATTCTTTCTTAGAGTGCCCAGTCTCCTGCGGAGCCCGTCTATTCCCCATGGTCCTTACGGAGTTCCCAGCATCCACTACGGACTACGAGAAATAGAATTACCAGTGAGTAAATTCTTATTTTTGAGTGTATGTTGTTATCCTGATGAAGGGAGAAAACCCCCGAAACGTTGATGTGATGATACATTAAAGCTTTGTTGCTTTATTTTGAATGATTCACAAGTCTCTGAGTGCCGCTTTCTACTATTTGCTATATGTGCAGGGGCGCTGACCCCTGTAAGGGGCAGGGATCAGGGACACGGGGAGTACTATGCAGAGGCAGGGACCTGTTACTGGGGGCAGGGATCAGGGACACGGGGAGTACTATGCAGAGGCAGGGACCTGTTACTGGGGGCAGGGATCAGGGACACGGGGAGTACTATGCAGAGGCAAGGGACCTGTTACTGAGGGCAGGGATCAGGGACACGGGGAGTACTATGCAGAGATAGGGACCTGTTACTGGGGGCAGGGATCAGGGACACGGGGAGTACTATGCAGAGGTAGGGACCTGTTACTGGGGGCAGGGATCAGGGACACGGGGAGTACTATGCAGAGGTAGGGACCTGTTACTGGGGGCAGGGATCAGGGACACGGGGAGTACTATGCAGAGGTAGGGACCTGTTACAGAGGGCAGGGATCAGGGGCGTGGGTAGTACTATGCAGAGGATGGCCCTATTACAGAGGGCAGGGATCAGGGGCGTGGGTAGTACTATGCAGAGGCAGGGACCTGTTACTGGGGGCAGGGATCAGGGACACGGGGAGTACTATGCAGAGGCAGGGACCTGTTACTGGGGGCAGGGATCAGGGACACGGGGAGTACTATGCAGAGGCAGGGACCTGTTACTGGGGGCGGGGATCAGGGACACGGGGAGTACTATGCAGAGGTAGGGACCTGTTACAGAGGGCAGGGATCAGGGGCGTGGGTAGTACTATGCAGAGGCAGGGACCTGTTACTGGGGGCAGGGATCAGGGACACGGGGAGTACTATGCAGAGGCAGGGACCTGTTACTGGGGGCAGGGATCAGGGACACGGGGAGTACTATGCAGAGGCAGGGACCTGTTACTGGGGGCAGGGATCAGGGACACGGGGAGTACTATGCAGAGGCAGGGACCTGTTACTATGCAGAGGTAGGGACCTGTTACTGGGGGCAGGGATCAGGGACACGGGGAGTACTAATGCAGAGGTAGGGACCTGTTACTGGGGGCAGGGATCAGGGACACGGGGAGTACTATGCAGAGGTAGGGACCTGTTACAGAGGGCAGGGATCAGGGGCGTGGGTAGTACTATGCAGAGGATGGCCCTATTACAGAGGGCAGGAATCAGGGGCGTGGGTAGTACTATGCAGAGGCAGGGACCTGTTACTGGGGGCAGGGATCAGGGACACGGGGAGTACTATGCAGAGGCAGGGACCTGTTACTGGGGACAGGGATCAGGGACACGTGGAGTACTATGCAGAGGCAGGGACCTGTTACTGGGGGGCAGGGATCAGGGACATGGGGAGTACTATGCAGAGGTAGGGACCTGTTACTGGGGGCAGGGATCAGGGACACGGGGAGTACTATGCAGAGGTAGGGACCTGTTACAGAGGCAGGGATTAGGGATGTGGGAAGTACTAAGCAAAGGCAGGGACCTATTACGGAGGGTAGGGATCAGGGACACGGAGAGTACTATGCAGAGGCAGGGACCTGCTACGGCGGGCAAGGATCAGGGACGTGGGGGGTACTATGCGATATGGTTGATATTGTATGACCACATGCGATATCATGTAATGTGTACACAGGATATTGTATGCAATGCCCGCTCCCGCGCGCCGCATGCGACATCCTCTGCATGCAGGTCTGACATGCGATATCAATTACGAGGGCCATGCTGCCGAATGGAACTACTAGGTGCTGATAAATTTGAGTGTTTTGTCGGTAGGGTGTATTTATTAAATAAAACAGTTTTTTATTGGTTGTCTGTTTTGTATGCATTTCTCCATGGTGCATTGCAGATCCCAGCATGTCCAACCACTTACAGGGAACATGGGCATCCTGGAACCTTTAGGCAACCACAGAAAAAAATAGGAATTTAATACCTACTGGTAAGTCCGCTGGAGCCTGGCACTTTAAAACTTTTAGTGTGTTCATGTGTGTGCTGGCTCCTCCCCTCTATGCCCGTCCTACCAGACTCAGTCTAGGACAGTGGTCTCCAGCCTTAATTGGGGTGTGAGCTACTTTCGGAGAAAAAAAACCCCTTAATGAGCTACCCCCTACCCCCAATACGCATGCTTTCCTGCGAAAGCGGATGTGGTCTCACAAAAGTGGGTGTGGCCTCACAACTACAAGCAATGCCACCCCCCCCCCCTTCCCCCATAGTGCCAGGTACACAAATAATGCCCCTCAGCAGTGCCAGATACACAAATAATGCCCCCCTGCAGTGCCAGATACACAAATAATGCCCCCCAGCAGTGCCAGATGCACAAATAATGGCCCCCAGCAATGTCAGATGCACAAATAATGCCCCCTGCAGTGCCAGATACAATGCCCCAACCAGTGCCACATACAATGCTCCCCCGCAGTGCCTTTTAAAAAGCCCCCCCCCCCCCCCCTGTAGTGTCCGATACAGTGCCCCACAGAGTGCTAACCCTTGCTGGCTTCTTCTACTGCCGCCGGTGCTGCTCCTCCTGTATGAGGGACGGAAGGGGAGGAAAGCGCAGCGCGCGCCTCTCCTGTGAAGTCCGGAGAGCGGCTGCGGTGAGGGTGACAGTCTCCGGCGGCGGTGGCGGCCATTTAAAATATGGTGCCGGCAAGTGAGCCAATCAAAACTCGCGGTCCGGCAGCCAATCAGGTGCCGCCACTGCTGGTCCATGAGCTCCAATTGACTGACGGCCGGCACCATATTAAAAATGAAGGGAGGAGGAGTGCCAGTGACTGCCCAAGCCCGTGCACTCTGTGAGCTACCGAAAATACTACAGAAAGCTACGGGTTGGGGATCACTGGTCTAGGAAAACTGTGGCCAAGTAGACGGACATAATATGAGAGAAGAAACAATACAACAGCGGTGAGGCAACAAGCCAACACAAAACCATAAACGGAAGGAGGGCGCTAACCAGAACAGAGGACAGCAACACCAACCTAACCAGTATAGCACAGCCATCCCAACAACAGAAGGAACCGCTACATCGGTCCAAACAAATACTTACAAAGGTAAGCAGGATTGAAGCACTGAGGTGGGCACCCAGTATCCACTAAGGACTAGGAGAGAAGGAATTACCGGTAGATATTAAATTCCTATTTACTCTTGCGTTCTCGTGGATACCGGGGTCTTGTACTTTAGTACCATGGGGAAATCCCAAAGCTCCCAAATGGGTGGGAGAATGCAGAGACCCCTGACCAAACTGAAGGCCATCCTTGGCCAAGGTATCGAGCCTATAGAACTTAACAAACGTGTTCGAACCAAGTTGCAGCTTGGCACAATTGTAGGACCGAAACACCCCGAGCAGCCGCCCAGGAAGATCCCACTGACCTCATCGAGTGGGCCTGAATAGACGTCAGCATGGCAGAGCCACTGAAGAATAAGCCTGTTGAATGATCATCCTGAGCCAGCAAGCAAGAGATTGCTTAGAAGCCAGCCGACCAATCTTGGAGGCATTATTAAGGACAAACAGCGAGTCAGATTTCCAATGACGGGCCCTACTCTTGACAAATCTTCAGATCCCTGACCACATCCAAGGACTCAGGACCAACGGAAGCGTCAGACAACACTGGAACCACAATAGGTTGATTCACATAAAAAGCTGATTCACATAAAAAGCTGACACCACTTTAGGCAAAATCTGGGGGCGGGTCCTAAGGTCCGCCCTGTCTGCATGAAAAATCAAATAAGGGCTCTTTCAGGATAAAGGCCTCCAATTCAGAGACACTTCTGGCAGACGCCAATGCTAATAACATCACCGTCTTCCAGGTGAGAATTTTTAACTCCACCCTATGTAAGGGTTCAAACCAATCCGACTGAAGAAAGCACAGAACCACATTGAGGTCCCACGTGGGAGGCACAAAGGGCGGTTGCAGATGAAGAACGCCCTTTAGGAAAGTCTGTACTTCAGGCAACATGGCATGTTGTTTCTGGAAGAAATTAGAGAGTGCAGAAATCTGGACTTTGATGGAGCCTAGCCGTAGACCCAAATCCACTCCTGCTTGCACGAAAAGTATAAGACTAACAATTCTACATTCCATGGGAGAAACCTTTCTATATTCACACCAGGAATCATACTTTTTCCAGATACGATGATAACGTTTTGACTAACCATCTTTCTGGCCTGGACCATGGTGGAAATGACTCTGGAGGGAAGACCCTTTCTAGCTAGAATTTCCCTCAACTTCCAAGCCGTCAAACGCAGCCGCCGTAAGTCTTGATAAACGAACAGACCTTGCTGAAGAAGATCGTTTTGTAGCGGCAGAGGCCAGGGATCCTCCAGAGCCATGGTTAGGAGGTACCAGTACCACGCCCGTCGAGGCCAATCCGGGGTAATTAGAACGCTTTCCCTTCTTAGTCTTTTGAGAACCCTTGGGATTAGCGGTAGAGGAGGGAACAGAAAACAAACTGGTACATCCACGGGGTCGTCAGTGCGTCCACTGCAGCAGCCTGCGGATCCCACGTTCTGGAACAGTAACGGTATAGCTTCTTGTTGCAACGAGAAGCCATCAGATCTATCTGCAGACAGCCCCACCAGTGAATTAACTGTTGAAACACCAGGGGATGTAGGACTAATTTCCCCGGATGAGCAAGTCTGCTTCCCAGTTGGCCATGGAATGAATATGGCTGAGATGGCCCTTGCGTTGGCCTATGCCCAGAGGAGGATTTTTGACACCTCTCGCATCGCCGCTCTGCTTCTTGTTCCCCCTTGTCGGTTTATGTACGCCACCGCCGTGGAGCTGTTCAACTGAACCTGGATCGCCTGATTATTCAGTAGATGAGAAGCCTGCAGAAGGGCATTGTAAATTGACCTGAGTTCCAGGACGTTTATAGGCAGAACAGATTCCGGTCTCGACCACATCCCCTGGAACTAGGCCCCTTGGGTCACAGCCTCCCCAAACCTGGAGGCCGGCATCCGTTGTCAGAAGACTCCACGAGTGGATGTCGAAACTCCTGCCCTCTTCCAAGTGAGAAACTTGTAACCACCATAATAATGAAATCTGGGCTTTCAGAGATAATGTCACTTCCTGATGCATGTGAAGGTGTGACCCTGACCATTTGTCCAGCAGATCCAGCTGAAATGGTTGGGTATGAAATCTGCTGTATTGGATTGCCTCGCAAGCAGCCACAATCTTGCCCAGTAATCTGATGCAAAGATGTAAGTATACCCTGTGAGGACTGAGCACCAAGCGAACCATAGTCTGGATAGCCAAGGCCTTGTCCGTCGGGAGAAACACCTTTGGAGACAATGTATCCAGTATCATTCCCAGGAACCGTAGATGTTGGGTCGGTTCCAGGTGAGATTTCTGAAAATTCACGACCCACCCATGATCCGTAAGTAGGCAAGTCGTCAGGTCGATGCTGTGCAGCAGACGGTCCCTGGACACAGCCTTTATCAGGAGATTGTCCAAGTAGGGGACTATGTTCACTCCCATCACGCGCAGTTGTAGCATCATTTCCGCAATTACTTTGGTGAAGACCCTCGGAGCTGTGGATAATCCGAACGGGAAGGCCTGAAACTGGAAATGGTCGTCCAATATGGCGAACCTGAGGTAAGCTTGATGAGGGGCCACATGGAAATGTGTAGGTAAGTACCCTTGATGTCCAGAGACACCAGGAACCCCGCCCTGCTCCAGAACAGACACCACCGCCCGCAGATTCCAACTTGAAATGCTCCAGAACAGACACCACCGCCCGCAGATTCCAACTTGAAATTGAACACCCGCCGACATGGGTCAGAGACTTCAGGTTCAAGATGGGGCGCACCAAACCGTCTGGTTTGGGAACGACAAAAAATATACGTTAGGAGAAATACCGTTATCAACGGTAAGTTCTTACCATATGTCCACAGGTTTCCACAGGATAACATTGGGATATGATGGAGCGACAGCGGATTGGCACCAAACGATCACAAGCTTTCTGGCCTCCCAGAATGCAACGGGCTCGTCCATATAATCCCGCCCACTAACTCAGTCAAATCAGTTGTTTCCAAAGCATTTAGGCAGGATTATGTAGAACCCTATTCAGGCGAAAAACACACATGCACACCCTTCCCTTCCATGCAAGAGAGAAGAAGAGGTTAGTGAGTATGCAGATTCTCAAATCAGGTGCGTCAGGGTGGGATCCCTGTTGAAATAGGAGAAATACTGTTATCAACGGTAACTTCTTACCATAACGTATATTTCTCCGGCAGGGTCCACAGGTTATCCACAGGATAACATTGGGATTTCCCAAAGCAATTTTTTAGTGGTGGGGATGCTCCTGATCAATAGGAGAACCTTACGCCCGAATTGAGCATCATGAGAGGCAAAGATATCCTAGGCATAATGTCTCATTGAATGTGTTTATTGGAAGCCATGTGGCTACTTTACATATCTGTTCTGCTCAAGCACATTATTGTGCTACCCATGAAAGACCTTCCTCACATGTAAAGTGAGCAGAGACATTAGCCGGGGCAGGGAGATCAGCTTAAGAATATGCTTTTGAAATCGTCATTCGAAGCCATCTTGCTAGCGTCTGTTTAGTAGCAGGCCATTTTCTCTTGTTAAAAAAAATTTAGAGGATGAAAAGAGAATTTGTCTTTCTAATGGCACTGGTACAATCCATGTAGACACTTAATGCCCGGACTACGTCCAGCGACGCATCTCCCATAGAAAATCCCGATTTCTGAAAACCGGGACCATAATATCTTCATTAAGGTGGAATATAGATAACCCCTTAGGAAGATACCCAGACCTAGTTCTGAGAACTACTTTATCTGGATAACATCAGAAAAGGAGATTAGCATGAAAGTGCTCCTAAATCTGACTCTCTTCTAGCTGATGCCATAGTCAGCTGAACGAGAACTTTAGCTGTCAACCATTTAAAATCCACTTCACTTAGTGGTTTAAACAGAGCAACTTGACAGGCTTAGAGGACTAGATTTACATTTCCTGACCCTGTAGTAGGAAAAGGGGAAGTTTGAATGCGCAGCATTCCCTGGGGAAAAAGTGCACACATCCTGTATTTTGGCATTTTCCTTTCGGAACCATACAGTCAAATGCTGACACTTGTATTTCCCCTTAAAAAGATATCCACAAAGATCACTTCCTTTGTTCCTGATCCGATTATGGGGGTAATTCTGAGTTGATCGCAGCAGCAAGTTTGTTAGCAATTGGGCAAAACCATGTGCACTGCAGGGGGTGCAAATATAACATTTGCAGAGTTAGATTTGGGTGGGTTATTTTGTTTCTGTGCAGGGTAAATACTGGCTTCTTTATTTTTACACTGCAATTTAGATTTCAGTTTGAACACACCCCACCTAAATCTAACTCTCTCTACACATGTTACATCTGCCCCACCTGCAGTGCACATGGGGGGTAATTCTGAGTTGATCGCAGCAGGAACTTTGTTAGCAGTTGGGCAAAACCATGTGCACTGCAGGGGAGGCAGATATAACATGTGCAGAGAGAGTTAGATTTGGGTGTGGTGTGTTCAATCTGCAATCTAAGTTGCAGTGTAAAAATAAAGCAGCCAGAATTTACCATGCACAGAAACAAAATTACCCACCCAAATCTAACTCTCTCTGCACATGTTATATCTGTCTCCCCTGCAGTGCACATGGTTTTGCCCAACTGCTAATAAAGTTCCTGCTGCGATCAACTCAGAATTACCCCCATGGTTTTGCCCAACTGCTAACAAATTTGCTGCTGCGATCCACTCAGAATTAGGCCCTATGGCTTTTGTTGTTCAGATGGGACACCATGAGAATGATCTCTGGCCAAGCCCATTTGTCTACCCGAGTCTGAAATGACTTTAGGGTGCAAAGCCCATTCATTTACCTGAATGGCGTGTAGACTGAGAAATCAGTTCTTCAGTTTAGGACTCCCGGAACAAACCCTGAGGACAAGGCTGGAAGATGGAGTTCTGCACATTTTAGTATGTGATTTACCTCCGTCCCTGCTATTTATCTGCGTATTCCTCTCTGAAAGTTGAGGTACACTACTGCACTTTCCTTGTCCTTGTGTCTCTGGACCGATCTTCCTTTAGGAATGTCTTGTGCCTGAATCAGGACCCAGTATATGGCCTGAAGTGCTAACAGATTTATTAGCAGGCACCTTTCTTCTGTGGTCCATAATCCCCGGAATCATAATTTTCCGGAAAATGGCCTCCATAGCCGTGAAGACTTGTATTTGTTGTCAGGATTTACCTTTTTTTGCCAGTACCACGTACTTTTGCACCTTTCTTCTGTGGTCCATAATCCCCGGAATCATAATTTTCCGGAAAATGGCCTCCATAGCCGTGAAGACTTGTATTTGTTGTCAGGATTTACCTTTTTTTGCCAGTACCACGTACTTGTGTACTGTCCATCTGGCCCATCCACACCCCCTGGTATTCACAGATGGTCTTGCGTTCTGAGAATTTAACCAGGTACAACACTGCTTAACTTCCGACATCATTGAGATTGGACATATCCAGTGTGATGCGGCCTTAGATGGAGGAGATGCTGAAAAACTCTTGAGTGGAATTATGCCCACTCCACCATGTATATTGTTAACACCATCAAACCCATCATTCGCATTGCTGCGATAATCAATATTGTTTGACATTGTAACCACTCTCCTACCTTTGCCTTGGATATCTTGTTCCGAGGTAACTACTTCCTGCAAACTCAAATTCAGTATAGCCCCATCATGAGTTATGTTAGGGAACCAGAGATGATCCCATTTACGAACCCCCCATGCCTCTGCAGACAAGTTATTTGTAAGTTGTAGATGACACAGAACCTTTCCTGTATTTGTGTCAGGATAGGAAGGTGGTCAAGGTATGGCAATTTTCTTAACCTCTATTAACGGAGATAAATTGCCATAATCATTTTGGTACTCTGGGGCTGTGGCTAACCCAAAGAGTAAGGCCTAACTGAATTTTTGCTGAAGGATTGGAACCTGGAGATAACCCTGATGGACAGTGTTATAGGAGCCTGAAGGTAAAATTTCTGACTTATCCAGGAATACCATGTATTATATTGGCTCCTCACCCAACTATGGAGTTGCCTCCACGTGAACCGTGTTACCCAAAGTTCTCTGTTTTTTAAATTGATATTGGGGCGAGGGATTGTTTTTGACCCAGGTGGGAACAAACCCTCCATTATGCATGGGTTACTGGAATGATTATTCCTGACAAAACATTTTCTGAATTGATTCATGCAAATCCCTCGCCTCTGCCTCTACCCGAGACGGGCTGAAACCGAATACCTTTTAGGAGAATGGTTCCAGAAGGGAAAGTATAACCTTAGAGATACCGCTTCTTGCACCCAGGCATCTATTTGTAGACTGCTATCAAATCTGTGCAAACTGAAGAAGTCGGCGCCAGAAGGAGACCCGCACCATCATACTGATGGCCTCTGGTTGCCTTTGCTTCTTTGCCTTACCAAACTTATTGTATTAAGGCTGTTATGTTCCTTTATGACCGACAAGGCCGAACCAGACCACTATATTTGGGGTTATATGTGGAAGGGAACGTGACCTTCCTGGAGTCTATTTCTGACTCCGGAATAACTGTTAATTCAAACAGAAACTTTTAGCCAAGGCAAACATTTCCAGAACCTTCTTAGATTCTGAATCAGCTTCCCGTGTACAGATGAATGGTTTATGCTATAAGTCATGTTGTGCCTAGGCACAGAAACTAGTCAAGACAACCGTGGACCCATCTGTACGTGAACCAAGCTGTTCTTGAACAGCGATTGTTATGCTGATGCCCTAGAACATTAGTGTCCATATGAGCCATATGGGATTCTTACTCCCTTGCAGGCACTGAAACCAGTCTTCCAGTACCTCAGCCCAATGTACCTACAGCACCTGGTATTTCAAGGTGGTCTCCCCTCCAAGAACTAACCAGGCCGAACACTGCTTAGCTTCCAAAAATCTATTGAGATTGGGCCTATCCAGTGTGGTGTAGCCGTAGACTACAAGGTGAAGTCCTGGCTGGCCTTATGACTGCCCCAGACAAAGACAATATAGTCTTATTCTTTTGATGGCAGAGGCCTTCTAGATTTTTGCTTTATCAAATGATATGTATATCTATTTTGGGAGACACTTCCCTATTTTAAACAGTCCCTATCTTGAAAAAGATATTGGAATCCCATTTTCTAGGCATTCTACTTTATTGGGTGTAACCCCAACCTTTTTCCTGAATTCTGCCCTCGTGCAGAGAATCTTTTGGGACGTTTAAACTGAAGTGCCTTATTCTTACCCCAGGCTCTGCTGCCTCTATTGACAGACTAGCCTATTTTTGCTCTCATTTATTTCAGCTTATTTAGCTGATATCTTTTACCTGTTCTTCGTATGCTGAAGTAGAGTATATGGAGCTTTCATCGTCTGATGATTATCATGTGTAGCCTGTGAAGTCGATGATTAATTTACATTCGGTCATCAGCTTGTCTTATCGAAGATGCTGTTGGGGATATACCACAATCAGTGAGCAGCATGTGTTAATAATGTAAGATTAACATTTCAGCTAAACTGTACAAGGTCTGTGCAAACATCGCCTCAACGGGTCTATCTATACCTGATGTTAAACAGGAATGTATTATGCTAAACAGCAAATCATTTTTACACATAACCATCCTGTACCAGATCATAGAGGATAATACAGTTTATGCCGAACATCATAAGTGTTGCTGCCCTTATACATGATAAATACTCAGCCCTTTCACAGTGTACTACACAATTTTGTGACTGTAATCACTTTCCTCTAAAGTGATGTGTGTGACCCTTCCCATGCACCTGCATTAAAGATCAGAAGTATCAACCGACAATAATTTATTAAGTCAGCATCACACTAGCAGTCAGTCACATATTATACATACATATATACACTGCTCAAAAAAATAAAGGGAACACTTAAACAACACAATGTAACTCCAAGTCAATCACACTTCTGTGAAATCAAACTGTCCACTTAGGAAGCAACACTGATTGACAATTAATTGCACATGCTGTTGTGCAAATGGAATAGACAACAGGTGGAAATTATAGGCAATTAGCAAGACAACCCCAATAAAGGAGTTGTTCTGCAGGTGGTGATCACAGACCACTTCTCAGCTCCTATGCTTTCTGGCTGATGTTTTGGTCACTTTTGAAAGCTGGCGGTGCTTTCACTCTAGTGGTAGCATGAGACGGAGTCTACAACCCACACAAGTGGCTCAGGTAGTGCAGCTCATCCAGGATGGCACATCAATGCGAGCTGTGGCAAGAAGGTTTGCTGTGTCTGTCAGCGTAGTGTCCAGAGCATGGAGGCGCTACCAGGAGACAGGCCAGTACATCAGGAGACGTGGAGGAGGCCGTAGGAGGGCAACAACCCAGCAGCAGGACCGCTACCTCCTCCTTTGTGCAAGGAGGAACAGGAGGAGCACTGCCAGAGCCCTGCAAAATGACCTCCAGCAAGCCACAAATGTGCATGTGTCTACTCAAACGATCAGAAACAGACTCCATGAGGGTGGTATGAGGGCCCGACGTCCACAGGTGGGGGTTGTGCTTACAGCCCAACACCGTGCAGGACGTTTGGCATTTGCCAGAGAACACCAAGATTGGCAAATTCGCCACTGGCGCCCTGTGCTCTTCACAGATGAAAGCAGGTTCTCACTGAGCACATGTGACAGACGTGAGAGAGTCTGGAGACGCCAAGGAGAACGTTCTGCTGCCTGCAACATCCTCCAGTATGACCGGTTTGGCAGTGGGTCAGTAATGGTGTGGGGTGGCATTTCTTTGGGGGGCCGCACAGCCCTCCATGTGCTCGCCAGAGGTAGCCTGACTGCCATTAGGTACCGAGATGAGATCCTCAGAACCCTTGTGAGACAATATACTGGTGCGGTTGGTCCTGGGTTCCTCCTAATGCAAGACAATGCTAGACCTCATGTGGCTGGAGTGTGTCAGCAGTTCCTGCAAGATGAAGGCATTGATGCTATGGACTGGCCCGCCCGTTCCCCAGACCTGAATCCAATTGAGCACATCTGGGACATCATGTCTCGCTCCATACACCACGTTGCACCACAGACTGTCCAGGAGTTTGTGGATGCTTTAGTCCAGGTCTGGGAGGAGATACCCCAGGATACCATCCACCACCTCATCAGGAGCATGCCCAGGCGTTGTAGGGAGGTCATACAGGCACGTGGAGGCCACACACACTACTGAGCCTCATTTTGACTTGTTTTAAGGACATTACATCAAAGTTGGATCAGCCTGTAGTGTGTTTTTCCACTTTAATTTTGAGTGTGACTCCAAATCCAGACCTCCATGGGTTAATAAATTTGATTTCCATTGAAAATTTGTGTGTAATTGTGTTGTCAGCACATTCAACTATGTAAAGAACAAAGTATTTAATAATATTTCATTCATTCAGATCTAGGATGTGTTATTTTAGTGTTCCCTTTATTTTTTTGAGCAGTGTGTGTATATATATATATATATATATATATATATATATATACACACACACATATACATACAGCATATGAGCAGATTATCAACTACGAACACATCTGAAAGCATGTAGGAGTACATATTACTGAATTCTGTTCTATACAGATCTTTAAAGTATTCAGACGCATTGCGAAGAGAACCACAGTATTGTACATAAAACTCATATGCAATAGGCAATAAAGTTAACTATTCATACTACAAAGGTAGATAGAATTTTAGTGCAGTATAACCCGTACTCAGTAGAGTGGGATACAGGGAGACTTACCCCACTTCCAGGATCGATCAATACGTTAGCCAACGATGAGTGGATCCAGACGCTATTAGTGTACACTGCCGCTCCGGTAATTTTTAGTGGACACAGACGCTCAGTGAACATTAGTGCATGCAGATGCTCCTGTCTGCGACCCAGTCTCTTAGCAGTAAACCTTCGTGTATACAGACGCAGCGGCCTATGCTGCGACCGAGTCCCCTCGAGGTAGCATCCAAGACGGAAGTGAGGCAATCAGTTCATGGCGGGAGACGCATGGTAACTGGTCATGAACTGGGGGAGGGGTGACCAGGAGAGCATCTGACTCCCTACTGCTGACATCAACCCTAGGGATCGCGGCCTCAAACTAATACTGGTGCCTTATGATCCCTAAAGCCTAGCGCTAGAGCACCCGTGGTGGAGGCGCGTCAGCTACTGTTTGGTAGTCTCCTCCCAAAACAGTGTGGCTGTGTCCGTATTCCCCCTCTAAGCAGAACCGATGCCTTACCTTCTCCCCGTGCTCCGGCCACAGCCTGGTAACGTCTGCTGGACCTGCTAGTAACATCCGACACAGACGCCCGTCGAGACAGCACTTGTACCGTGGGTAAGCGTTGTTGCGACCCGGCAGAGAGTTGTTGGAGTGACTCTTTCCAATATGCGTGTAAGACGCAGTTAGGAAAGATCACTCAAAACCATAGTAAGACTATAAAAATAAATCAAATAAAGCTTAGGGCTGCCAAACACAGCAGACATGTGACCATGGTCCGGCACCTGCCGCACCAAACAAAAAACTGATTTGACTGAGTCAGTGGGTGGGATTATATGGACGAGCCCGGTGCATTCTGGGAGGCCAGAAAGCTTGTGATCGTTTGGTGCCAATCCGCTGTCGCTCCATCATATCCCAATGTTATCCTGTGGATAACCTGTGGACCCTGCCGGAGAAAACTGGAGTAAAAACCCCTGTTGCGTAACGGGAGGTGGTACTGGAACCACCATCCCCGTCTGCAAAAGTTTTTGAAGAGCCTCTTGCAAGGTAACTTTTGCTGCGGGTAAAGCTGGTAACCCCGACTTGAAAAATCTGTGAGGAGGGAGCATTTGAAATTCCAGCCGTTATCCCTGGGAAATGAGGTCCCTCACCCAAGGATCCCGGCAGGACTCCGCCCACACGTGAAGGCGAGCACCTACCTGTAAGCTTTATGTGCCGAAACAGCCATAGAAGTAGTGCGGCTATTAAGCTTACACAATTCCTTAATAGCTTCGCTCATAAAATTTGCAGCATCCCGTATATGTTGCAGTAGAGTAACTACCTCATCCCGGGGCAAACTTTCTAAACCGTCAATAATGTTATCAGACCATTTGACTCCACCCGCAAACAATTGTGGGGCGTTGAGCAGCGCCTGCCACCGTATAGACTGCCTTGAGCGTGTTCTCAATCTTACGGTCAGCTGGCTCTTTCACAGATAGAGCCCCAGGCACCGGCAGTACCAATACCTTCCTGTCCTCATCAGGAAAAGCAAAAGTAGTCAATAACCTCTAAGGAATTTTACAATTCTTAATCAGGGTTTATTGGGTCTAACATTAAAGTATAACTCCGCATCTGGGCCCTCATTCCGAGTTGTTCGCTCGCAAGGCGAATGTAGCAGAGTTACACACGCTAAGCCGCCGCCTACTGGGAGTGAATCTTAGCTTCTTAAAATTGCGACCGACGTACGCGCAATATTGCGATTACAAACGAGTTAGCAGTTTCAGAGTAGCTCCAGACTTACTCTGCCTGTGCGATCATTTCAGTGCTTGTCGTTCCTGGTTGACGTCACAAACACACCCAGCGTTCGCCCAGGCACTCCCACCGTTTCCCCGGCCACTCCTGCGTTTTTTCCGGAAACGGTAGCGTTTTCAGCCACACGCCCCTGAAACGCCGTGTATCCGCCCAGTAACACCCATTTCCTGTCAATCACATTACGATCGCCGGAGCGAAGAAAAAGCCGTGAGTAAAAATACTTTCTTCATAGTAAAGTTACTTGGCGCAGTCGCAGTGCGAACATTGCGCATGCGTACTAAGCGGATTTTCACTGCGATGCGATGAAAAATACCGAGCGAACAACTCGGAATGAGGGCCCTGGTTCCAACTTCTGATCCAGTATGTGAAGGATCTCTCTTACAGCAAAATTGAGAGCCTCCACCCCAGGGGATAGAGAGCTGTCCTCGTCCATATCATCATCATCATCCACATCTGGCTGATCAGAAACAGAATCAGACTGGAGCACCTGTGGCAGCGCGCGTTTATTTGAAGCCACTAGAGGGGGCTGAGAAGCCTTCTTGGTATCTGCTGCTTTAGCCACAGAAGCAATGGAGTGTTTTAACACCTGTTTTTTTCTTTTAGCTGCAGCCAATTCAGAATTTACAATTTGAATCATGCTCTTAAAGCTATCTAACCAGTCAGGTGCCTGTGAGCTGGGCCCTTGCTAAGACAAGGAACATTGCTCACACATGAATGAACCCGCTGAAGATGGGGTAGAATTACAAGCAGCACATATAACCATGTCCACAGACAACATACAGGAAACTATAGCGCAACCCACTGAACAACACCCCACACAGACGCTAGAGAGCCCCTGGAGTGACACTGAGGAGCAGACACCAGCACACAGAATACAGCAGCACAATATGTTCAAATATGTGATAGAAGTGCAGCGGCGCTACCGCTGGCGTGCCCCCCCCTGGCTATGACCCCCTGGTACCAGTTTTACTGTAACAGCGTGGGTCCTGGAGGAGCAGCATGCATGCAGTCGTGGTGATCCGCAGCAGCAGTAAAATGGCGCCTTCCTGCAGCTGGTCCCGCTCAGAGAAGCCCCACCCCTTCCAATGGCGCGCGGTCCCTCACAGATATTATACTGGCCTCAGTAGTAACAACACATGAAAATTTATTATACAGTCCACTCAAAGCCTTAGAGACAGTGAGCACTGTGGGGCAGCAGCCCTGAGCCAGTTTGTCCGCAGCGGGCACCGCAGCTCCGGGCCCATGACCACCGCGTGACTTGCCACCAAACTGCCCGCTAACCGGGACACAGGTGTAACACACCGCACCTGGGTCTTCGGCATCTGTTAGAGGGTGGCGGCTAGCTGCTGGCGTGGGCACTCGATGTGTGATCAGCACTGCAGGAGCTCAGTGTCCTGTCAGCAGGGATTACGAACCATTAACCCTCAGGAGGTTGGTGCGGTCCCCCCTCTAAGTCCCACGACGCAGGTAGTCTGTCTGTCATGCAGAGCTATAGTTTTTTACACTGGTATGTCACGCTGTGCTTTCTGGCTCATTCTGGTGTTTTGGGGTGCCACACCCTGCACCTAGATATAGCGCTAGGGACCCCAAATATACAGAGAGGCCTTGATGCGGCTTTGGGGCTTAACCACACATTTGCGCAAATATGTGTAACGAAGATCTCTGAATTCTATTATCATGTGGGATTTATATCTGGTTACTGTTATCCATTCAGTGTGCTGGGGAAACAATTGCTTTTTTTCTTGTCATGCAGAGCTACCTGAAAATAAATAAGAATTTACTTACCGATAATTCTATTTCTCATAGTCCGTAGTGGATGCTGGGACTCCGTCAGGACCATGGGGAATAGCGGGCTCCGCAGGAGACAGGGCACATCTAAAAAAGCTTTTAGGTCACATGGTGCGTACTGGCTCCTCCCCCTATGACCCTCCTCCAAGCCTCAGTTAGGTACTGTGCCCGGACGAGCGTACACAATAAGGAAGGATCTTGAATCCCGGGTAAGACTCATACCAGCCACACCAATCACACCGTACAACTTGTGATCTGAACCCAGTTAACAGTATGATAACACAAACGAAGTAGCCTCTGAACAGATGGCTCACAACAACAGTAATAACCCGATTTTTGTAACAATAACTATGTACAAGCATTGCAGACAATCCGCACTTGGGATGGGCGCCCAGCATCCACTACGGACTATGAGAAATAGAATTATCGGTAAGTAAATTCTTATTTTCTCTAACGTCCTAGTGGATGCTGGGACTCCGTCAGGACCATGGGGATTATACCAAAGCTCCCAAACGGGCGGGAGAGTGCGGATGACTCTGCAGCACCGAATGAGAGAACTCCAGGTCCTCTTTAGCCAGAGTATCAAATTTGTAAAATTTTACAAACGTGTTCTCCCCTGACCACGTAGCTGCTCGGCAAAGTTGTAATGCCGAGACTCCTCGGGCAGCCGCCCAGGATGAGCCCACTTTCCTTGTGGAATGGGCCTTTACAGATTTAGGCTGTGGCAGGCCTGCCACAGAATGTGCAAGTTGGATTGTACTACATATCCAACGTGCAATCGTCTGTTTAGACGCAGGAGCACCCAACTTGTTGGGTGCATACAATGTAAACAACGAGTCAGATTTTCTGACTCCAGCTGTCCTTGAAATATATATTTTTAATGCTCTGACAACGTCCAGTAACTTGGAGTCCTCCAAGTCGCTAGTAGCCGCAGGCACCACAATAGGCTGGTTCAAGTGAAATGCCGAAACCACCTTAGGGAGAAATTGAGGACGTGTCCTCAATTCTGCCCTGTCCGAATGGAATATCAGATATGGGCTTTTGTATGACAAAGCTGCCAACTCCGAAACTCTCCTGGCTGAAGCCAGGGCCAACAGCATGGTTACCTTCCATGTAAGGTATTTTAAATCTACCGATTTTAAAGGCTCAAACCAATGAGATTTGAGAAAATTTAGAACCACGTTCAAATCCCACGGTGCCACTGGAGGCACTATTGGGGGTTGTATATGTAGTACACCTTTGACAAAAGTTTGTACTTCAGGCACTGACGCCAATTCCTTCTGGAAGAAAATTGATAAGGCCGAAATTTGAACTTTAATGGACCCCAATTTGAGGCCCATAGACAATCCTGCTTGCAGGAAATGTAAGAATCGACCCAATTGAAATTCTTCCGTTGGAGCCTTCTTGGCCTCACACCACGCAACATATTTTCTCCAAATGCGGTGATAATGTTGTGCGGTCACTTCTTTCCTGGCTTTAATTAAAGTAGGAATAACTTCCTCAGGAATGCCCTTCTCTTTTAGAATCCGGCGTTCAACCGCCATGCCGTCAAACGCAGCCGCGGTAAGTCTTGGAACATACAAGGTCCCTGCTGAAGCAGATCCCTTCTTAGAGGTAGAGGCCACGGATCCTCCGTGAGCATCTCTTGAAGTTCCGGATACCAAGTTCTTCTTGGCCAGTCCGGAGCTACCAGTATTGTTCTTACTCCTCTTTTCCGTATAATTCTCAGTACCTTTGGTATGAGAGGCAGAGGAGGGAACACATACACTGACTGGTACACCCACGGTGTTACCAGAGCGTCCACAGCTATTGCCTGAGGGTCTCTTGACCTGGCGCAATACCTGTCCAATTTTTTGTTGAGGCGAGACGCCATCATGTCCACCTTTGGTTTTTCCCAACGGTTCACAATCATGTGGAAAACTTCTGGATGAAGTCCCCACTCTCCCGGGTGAAGGTCGTGTCTGCTGAGGAAATCTGCTTCCCAGTTGTCCACTCCCGGGATGAACACTGCTGACAGTGCTACGACATGATTCTCCGCCCAGCGCAGAATCCTTGCAGCTTCTGCCATTGCACTCCTGCTTCTCGTGCCGCCTTGTCGGTTTACGTGGGCGACTGCCGTGATGTTGTCGGACTGGATCAACACCGGCTGACCCTGAAGCAGCGATTTTGCCAGGCTTAGAGCATTGTAGATCGCTCTTAGCTCCAGTATATTTATGTGAAGAGACGTCTCCAGGTTTGACCACACGCCCTGGAAGTTTCTTCCCTTTGTGACTGCTCCCCAACCTCGTAGGCTGGCATCCGTAGTCACCAGGACCCAGTCCTGTATGCCGAATCTGCGGCCCACTAACAGATGGGCAGTCTGCAACCACCACAGGAGAGACAACCTTGTTCTCGGTGACAGTGTTATCCGCTGATGCATGTGCAGATGCGATCCGGACCATTTGTCCAGCAGATCCCACTGAAATGTTCGTGCATGGAATCTGCCGAATGGAATCGCTTCGTACGAAGCCACCATCTTTCCCAGGACTCTTGTGCATTGATGTACTGACACAGTTCCTGGTTTTAGGAGGTTCTTGACAAGTTCGGATAACTCCCTTGCTTTCTCTTCCGGGAGAAATACCTTTTTCTGAACCGTGTCCAGAATCATGCCCAGGAACAGCAGATGTGTTGTCGGGGTCAATTGAGATTTTGGAAGATTTAGAATCCACCCGTGTTGCTGAAGCACTACTTGTGTTAGCGCTACACCGACTTCCAGCTGTTCTCTGGACTTTGCCCTTATCAGGAGATCGTCCAAGTAAGGGATAATTAATACGCCTTTTCTTCGTAGAAGAACCATCATTTCGGTCATTACCTTGGTAAAGACCCGAGGGGCCGTGGACAACCCAAACGGCAGCGTTTGAAACTGATAATGACAGTCTTGTATCACGAACCTGAGATACCCTTGGTGTGAGGGGTAAAATCGGGACATGTAGATAAGCATCTTTTATGTCCAAGGACACCATGAAGTCTCCTTCTTCCAGATTCGCTATCACTGCTCTGAGTGACTCCATCTTGAACTTGAATTTCTTTATGTACAGGTTCAAGGATTTCAGATTTAGAATAGGCCTTACCGAACCGTCCGGTTTCGGTACCACAAATAGTGTGGAATAATACCCCTTTCCCTGTTGTAGGAGGGGTACCTTGACTATCACCTGCTGAGAATACAGCTTGTGAATGGCTTCCAAAACCGACGTCCTTTCTGAGGGAGACGTTGGTAAAGCAGACTTTAGGAACCGGCGAGGGGAAGACCTTTCGAACTCCAGCATGTAACCCTGAGATACTATCTGCAGGACCCACGGGTCCACTTGTGAGTGAACCCATTGATTGCTGAAAATCTTGAGTCGACCCCCCACCGTTCCCGAGTCCGCTTGTAAAGCCCCAGCGTCATGCTGATGGCTTTGTAGAAGCCGGGGCGGGCTTCTGTTCCTGGGCAGGGGCTGCTTGCTGCCCTTTCTTACCCTTTCCTCTGCCTCGCGGCAGATAAGACTGTCCTTTTGGTCGCTTTTTATAGGAGCGAAAGGACTGCGGCTGAAAAGACGGTGTCTTTTTCTGTTGGGAGGGGGTCTGAGGTAAAAAAGTGGATTTGCCGGCAGTTGCCGTGGCCACCAGGTCCGAAAGACCGACCCCAAACAATTCCTCTCCTTTATATGGCAATACTTCCATATGCCTCTTGGAATCCGCATCACCTGACCACTGTCGCGTCCATAAACTTCTTCTGGCAGATATGGACATCGCGCTTACTCTTGATGCTAGAGTACAAACATCCCTCTGAGCATCTCGCATATAAAGGAAAGCATCCTTTAATTGCTCTAGAGTCGATAAAATACTGTCCCTATCCAGGGTATCAATATTTTCAGTCAGAGAATCCAACCACACTACCCCAGCACTGCACATCCAGGCTGAGGCTATTGCCGGTCGCAGTATAACACCAGTATGTGTGTATATACTCTTCAGTGTAGTTTCCAGCCTCCTATCTGCTGGATCCTTGAGGGCGGCCGTATCAGGAGACGGCAACGCCACTTGCTTTGATAAACGTGTGAGCGCCTTATCCACCCTAGGGGGTGTTTCCCAGCGCGCCCTAACCTCTGGTGGGAAAGGGTATAATGCCAATAACTTCTTGGAAATTAGCAGTTTTCTATCGGGGTTAACCCACGCTTCATCACACACGTCATTCAATTCCTCTGATTCTGGAAAAAATACAGGTAGTTTTTTCACCCCCCACATAATACCCCTTTTTGAGGTACCAGCAGTATCAGAGATCTGCAAAGCCTCCTTCATTGCCGTGATCATATAACGTGTGGCCCTATTGGAAAATACGTTTGTTTCTTCACCGTCGACACTAGATTCATCTGTGTCGGTACCCGTGTCGACTGACTGAGGTAAAGGACGTTTTACAGCCCCTGACGGTGTCTGAGACGCCTGAACCGGTACTAACTGGTTTGCCGGGCGTCTTATTTCGTCAACTGACTTTTGTAATGTGCTGACATTATCACGTAATTCCATAACTAAAGCCATCCATTCCGGTGTCGACTCCCTAGGGGGTGACATTACCATCATCGGCAATTGCTCTGCCTCCACACCAACATCGTCCTCATACATGTCGACACACACGTACCGACACACAGCAGCCACACAGGGAATGCTCTAATCGAAGACAGGACCCCCTAGCCCTTTGGGGAGACAGAGGGAGAGTTTGCCAGCACACACCAAAAGCGCTATAAATGTATATAAACAACCCTAGAAGGTGTTGTTTACTATATATGCGCTCTTAATATATAAATATCGCCAATTTATGCCCCCCTTCTCTTTGTTACCCTGTTTCTGTAGTGCAGTGCAGGGGAGAGACCTGGGAGCCTTCCTCACCAGCGGAGCTGAGCAGGAAAATGGCGCTGAGTGCTGAGGAGAATAAGCTCCGCCCCTTTTTCGGCGGGCTTTTCCCCGGTTTTTAAGAAACTGGCCTGGGTTAAAATACATACATATAGCCTTAATGGCTATATGTGATGTATTTATTTTGCCACTAAAGGTAATTATATTGCTGCCCAGGGCGCCCCCAGCAGCGCCCTGCACCCTCCGTGACTGAGTCAGTGAGCCGTGTGACAACAATGGCGCACAGCTGCCGTGCTGTGCGCTACCTTCAAGAAGACTGAGGAGTCTTCTGCCGCCTGCTTTCCGGACCTCCGTTCTGCCGTCTCTTCAGCGTCTGTAAGGGGGATCGGCGGCGCGGCTCCGGGACGAACCCCAGGCTGACCTGTGTTCCGACTCCCTCTGGAGCTAAGTGTCCAGTAGCCTAAGACTCCAATCCATCCTGCACGCAGGTGAGTTGGAAATCTCTCCCCTAAGTCCCTCGATGCAGTGATCCTGTTGCCAGCAGGAATCACTGAGATTGAAACCTAAAAAAAAACTTTTCTAAACAGCTCTTTAGGAGAGCCACCTAGATTGCACCCTCTCGGACGGGCACAAAAACCTAACTGAGGCTTGGAGGAGGGTCATAGGGGGAGGAGCCAGTACGCACCATGTGACCTAAAAGCTTTTTTAGATGTGCCCTGTCTCCTGCGGAGCCCGCTATTCCCCATGGTCCTGACGGAGTCCCAGCATCCACTAGGACGTTAGAGAAATAAACTAAAATAACAATGAAGAAAAAAAAAACTCTGGAGCTCCAGAGAAGTGCACCCGGCTCATTGGGCACATTTTTCTAAACTGAGTCTGGTAGGAGGGGCATAGAGGGGAGGAGCTAGCACACACATGCACACACTAAAAGTTTTAAAGTGCCAGGCTCCAGTGGACCCGATCTATACACCATGGTACTAAAGTACAAGACCCCAGTATCCACTAGCACGCAAGAGAAATTAGGATTTTAATATTTATGAAGCCACATCCACCATCCGGGGCCCCTAGTGCTTTCAGCACATGACTGCCCTCTTGCACCCCATGTTTTAGAGATATCATGCTCTAGTACAGTTCGTTAAATAATGTGACTGATGGGCTATTTAAATCAGCTGTACTTATGCATGGATAGCCATAAAACCTGGACTGTTAAGTGTGTCAAGGACCAAATTTGTGAAACCTTGTCATAGGGAACTCCTGTGACTGGATGGTAATATGGGTCCAATTCTGATTTGTAAGGTATTACATAGCCGCAGGGAAGCGGCTGTACAAATAAAATGCAGCAGGAAGTGTCTATAGGAGATACAGTGCTCGGATCTCGCAGGAGTTGTCTGAGGATGCAGCCTCAGATCACCATCGCAACCATCAGTTACAACTCACGATGGTAGCAGACCGCAGTCATGCGCCCTACACACTTGCGATGTGTGTGGGCGATATGAACCATCTCGTTCAGTAATGAATGAGAAATCATTCATATCATTCAATGTGTATGCATCAACGATGAACGATAAACTATGCGCATCCCCGAGGTCGTTCATCGTTGATTTTCCCTCTTTCTGCATAGCAAGCCAGTTTGGCCTATGGTCATTAATCGTTGAACTTGACCATTGTCCACGTCGGCAAGTGTGTAGGGTCCTTCAGTCTGCAGCAGCTGAAGCTTACTCAGACTAGCTGTAGGATCTGGACAGCAAAGTCCACAAAGTCTGCTCCCATGAAGCAGACCCTGAGACTGGCACGCCTACAAATAGAGGACGATGTGCCCCAGTTTTGCAGACCATTGCTAGTTGCTGTCCCCACTCCGCCCTCAAATGCCACAGCATGTCAATCATACTGTAGCCAAGAGGGGGCTGAAAGCGATATTGTGAGACCCATTCTGCACATGCGCAGATCTGGATTTGTGCCTGTGCAGACCGACAAACATCAGATTTGCACGTAAATTATTGGGTTTGCATAGAAATCCAAACCAGGCCCTATGATAAGGATGCCCCAAGATGCCGGTTTCCATGCAATAGTGCCATTATGCTGGCCTAGCCTACCACTGGTAGTGGTAATATTTAAGGGGTCTTTTAAAATACAGCAAAGAAGAAAAAAATAATAATTCCGTGGTAGACTAAAGAAATTATACACATTAATATATATATATATATATATATATATATATATATATATATATATATATATATATATTTTATCAATTCCGTTAAAATTAGGGCGTGTTAATTCTACACATAAAAAATAAGAATTTACTCACCGGTAATTCTATTTCTCGTAGTCCGTAGTGGATGCTGGGAACTCCGTAAGGACCATGGGGAATAGCGGGCTCCAAAGGAGGCTGGGCACTCTAGAAAGATTTATGACTACCTGGTGTGCACTGGCTCCTCCCACTATGACCCCCCTCCAAGCCTCAGTTAGGACACTGTGCCCGGACGAGCTGACATAATAAGGAAGGATTTAGAATCCCGGGTAAGACTCTTACCAGCCACACCAATCACACCGTACAACTCGTGATACTATATCCAGTTTGACAGTATGAAAACAACTGAGCCTCTCAACAGATGGCTCAACAATAACCCTTTAGTTAACAATAACTATTTACAAGTATTGCAGACAATCCGCACTTGGGATGGGCGCCCAGCATCCACTACGGACTACGAGAAATAGAATTACCGGTGAGTAAATTCTTATTTTCTCTGACGTCCTAGTGGATGCTGGGAACTCCGTAAGGACCATGGGGATTATACCAAAGCTCCCAAACGGGCGGGAGAGTGCGGATGACTCTGCAGCACCGAATGAGAGAACTCCAGGTCCTCCTCAGCCAGGGTATCAAATTTGTAGAATTTTGCAAACGTGTTTGCCCCTGACCTAGTAGCTGCTCGGCAAAGTTGTAAAGCCGAGAGCCCTCGGGCAGCCGCCCAAGATGAGCCCACCTTCCTTGTGGAATGGGCATTCACAGATTTTGGCTGTGGCAGGCCTGCCACATAATGTGCAAGCTGAATTGTACTACAAATCCAGCGAGCAATAGACTGCTTAGAAGCAGGAGCACCCAGCTTGTTGGGTGCATACAGGATAAACAGCGAGTCAGATTTTCTGACTCCAGCCGTCCTGGAAACATATTTTCCGGGCCCTGACAACGTCTAGCAACTTGGAGTCCTCCAAATCTTTAGTAGCCGCAGGCACCACAATAGGCTGGTTCAGGTGAAACGCTGACACCACCTTAGGGAGAAATTGGGGACGAGTCCTCAATTCTGCCCTATCCATATGGAAAATCAGATAAGGGCTTTTACATGATAAAGCCGCCAATTCTGACACTCGCCTGGCTGAAGCCAAGGCCAATAACATGACCACTTTCCACGTGAGATACTTCAGATCCACGGTTTTTAGTGGCTCAAACCAATGTGATTTTAAGAAACTCAACATCACGTTGAGATCCCAAGGTGCCACAGGAGGCACAAATGGAGGCTGAATATGCAGCACTCCTTTTACAAATGTCTGAACTTCAGGTACTGAAGCTAGTTCTTTTTGAAAGAAAATCGACAGAGCCGAGATCTGTACTTTAATGGAGCCTAGTTTTAGGCCCATATTCACTCCTGCTTGCAGGAAATGCAGAAATCGACCTAGTTGAAATTCCTCTGTTGGGGCCTTTTTGGCCTCGCACCATGCAACATATTTCCGCCATATGCGGTGATAATGCTTTGCCGTAACATCTTTCCTGGCCTTAATAAGCGTAGGAATGACTTCTTCCGGAATACCCTTTTCCTTTAGGATCCGGTGTTCAACCGCCATGCCGTCAAACGCAGCCGCGGTAAGTCTTGGAACAGACAGGGCCCCTGCTGTAGCAGGTCCTGTCTGAGCGGTAGAGGCCACGGGTCCTCTGAGAGCATCTCTTGAAGTTACGGGTACCACGCTCGCCTTGGCCAATCCGGAACCACGAGAATTGTGTTTACTCCTCGCTTTCTTATTATTCTCAATACCTTTGGTATGAGAGGCAGAGGAGGGAACACATAAACCGACTGGTACACCCACGGTGTCACTAGAGCGTCCACAGCTACCGCCTGAGGGTCCCTTGACCTGGCGCAATATCTTTTTAACTTTTTGTTGAGGCGGGACGCCATCATGTCCACCTGTGGTTTTTCCCAACGGTTTACCAGCATCTGGAAGACTTCTGGATGAAGTCCCCACTCTCCCGGGTGGAGGTCGTGTCTGCTGAGGAAGTCTGCTTCCCAGTTGTCCACTCCCGGAATGAACACTGCTGACAGTGCTAGTACATGATTCTCCGCCCATCGGAGGATTCTTGTGGCTTCTGCCATCGCCATCCTGCTTCTTGTGCCGCCCTGTCGATTTACATGGGCGACTGCCGTGATGTTGTCTGACTGGATCAGCACCGGCTGGTGTAGGAGCAGGAATTTTGCTTGACTTAGGGCATTGTATATGGCCCTTAGTTCCAGAATATTTATGTGAAGGGAAGTCTCCTGACTCGACCATAGTCCTTGGAAGTTTCTTCCCTGTGTGACTGCCCCCCAGCCTCGAAGGCTGGCATCCGTGGTCACCAGGACCCAGTCCTGTATGCCGAACCTGCGGCCCTCTAGAAGATGGGCACTCTGCAGCCACCACAGTAGAGACACCCTGGTTCTTGGAGACAGGGTTATCAAGCGATGCATCTGAAGATGCGATCCGGACCACTGGTCCAACAGGTCCCACTGAAAGATTCTGGCATGGAACCTGCCGAAGGGAATTGCTTCGTAAGAAGCCACCATCTTTCCCAGGACCCGCGTGCAGCGATGCACTGATACCGGTTTTGGTTTCAGGAGGTCTCTGACTAGAGATGACAACTCCCTGGCTTTCTCCTCCGGGAGAAACACTTTTTTCTGGACTGTATCCAGAATCATACCCAGGAACAGTAGCCGTGTCGTCGGAACCAGCTGTGACTTCGGGATATTCAGAATCCAGCCGTGCTGGTGCAGCACCTCCTGAGATAGTGCTACTCCCACCAACAACTGTTCCTTGGACCTCGCTTTTATTAGGAGATCGTCCAAGTACGGGATAATTAAAACTCCCTTTTTTCAAAGGAGTATCATCATTTCCGCCATCACCTTGGTAAATACCCTCGGTGCCGTGGACAGTCCAAACGGCAGCGTCTGGAATTGGTAATGGCAATCCTGTACCACAAATCTGAGGCACTCCTGGTGAGGATGGTAAATGGGGACATGCAAGTAAGCATCCTTGATGTCCAGGGATACCATGTAATCCCCCTCTTCCAGGCTCGCAATAACCGCCCTGAGCGATTCCATCTTGAACTTGAATTTTTTTATATATGTGTTCAAGGATTTCAAATTTAAAATGGGTCTCACCGAACCGTCCGGTTTCGGTACCACAAATAGTGTGGAATAGTAACCCCGGCCTTGTTGAAGTAGGGGTACCTTGATTATCACCTGCTGGGAATACAGCTTGTGAATTGCCGCTAGCACCGCCTCCCTGTCTAAGGGAGCAATCGGCAAGGCAGATTTTAGGAACCGGTGGGGTGGAGACGCCTCGAATTCCAGTTTGTACCCGTGAGATACTATTTGAAGGATCCAGGGATCCACCTGTGAGCGAGCCCACTGATCGCTGAAATTTTTGAGGCGGCCCCCCACCGTACCAGGCTCCGCCTGTGGAGCCCCACCGTCATGCGGCGGACTTGGCAGAAGAAGCGGGGGAGGACTTTTGCTCCTGGGAACCTGCTGTTTGTTGCAGCCTTTTTCCCCTACCTCTGCCTCTGGATAGAAAAGACCCGCCTTTTCCACGCCTGTTTTTCTGGGTCCGAAAGGACTGAACCTGATAAAACGGCGCGTTCTTAGGCTGTGAGGGGACATGGGGTAAAAATGCTGACTTCCCAGACGTTGCTGTGGAAACTAGGTCCGAGAGACCATCCCCAAATAATTCCTCACCTTTATATGGCAACACTTCCATGTGCCTTTTAGAATCTGCATCTCCTGTCCACTGGCGAGTCCATAAGCCTCTCCTAGCAGAAATGGACAATGCACTAACTTTAGATGCCAGTCGGCAGATTTCCCTCTGTGCATCTCTCATATATAAGACTGAGTCTTTTATATGGTCTATGGTTAACAGGATCGTGTCTCTGTCTAATGTGTCAATATTTTCTGACAGTTTATCTGACCACGCAGCGGCAGCACTGCACATCCAAGCTGACGCAATAGCTGGCCTAAGTATAATGCCTGAGGGTGTATATACAGACTTCAGGATCGCCTCCTGCTTTCTATCAGCAGGTTCCTTGAGGGCGGCCGTATCCGGAGACGGTAGTGCCACCTTTTTAGACAAACGTGTGAGCGCTTTATCCACCCTAGGCGGTGTTTCCCAACGTGACCTATCCTCTGGCGGGAAAGGGAACGCCATTAGTACCTTCTTAGGAATTACCAATTTTTTATCAGGGAAAGCCCACGCTTCTTCACACACTTCATTTAATTCATCTGATGGGGGAAAAACTACGGGTAGTTTTTTCTCCCCAAACATAATACCCTTTTTAGTGGTACCTGTATTTATATCAGAAATGTGTAACACCTCTTTCATTGCCTCAATCATGCAGTGAATGGCCTTAGTGGGCATCAGATTAGACTCATCGTCGTCGACACTGGTGTCAGTATCAGTGTCGACATCTGTGTCTGCGGTCTGTAGCGGGCGTTTTAGAGCCCCTGATGACCTGTGCGGACGCCTGGACAGGCACGAGCTGAGAAGTCGGCTGTCCCACATTTGGCATGTCGTCAAATTTTTTATGTAAGGAGTCTATACGTTCACTCATTTCTTTCCATAAGCTCATCCACTCAGGTGTCTGCCCCGCAGGGGGTGACATCCCTTCTAAAGGCATCTGCTCCGTCTCCACATCATTATCCTCATCAAACATGTCGACACAGCCGTACCGACACACCGCACACACACAAGGAATGCTCCAACAGAGGACAGGACCCACAAAAGCCCTTTGGGGGGACAGAGTGAGAGTATGCCAGCACACACCAGAGCGCTATATAATGCAGGGACTAACTGAGTTATGTCCCCTATAGCTGCTTTTTCTATATAATTTATACAGCGCCTAAATTTAGTGCCCCCCCTCTCTTTTTTTTACCCTTTTCTGTAGTGTAGACTGCAGGGGAGAGCCAGGGAGCTTCCTTCCAGCGGATCTGTGAAGGAGAAATGGCGCCAGTGTGCTGCAGGAGATAGCTCCGCCCCTTTTCCGCAGCCTATTCTCCCGCTTTTTTCTGGATTCTGGCAGGGGTATTTTCCACATATATAGCCTCTGGGGCTATATATTGTGGTATTTTTGCCAGCCAAGGTGTTATTATTGCTTCTCAGGGCGCCCCCCCCCAGCGCCCTGCACCCTCAGTGACCGGAGTGTGAAGTGTGTGTGAGGAGCAATGGCGCACAGCTGCAGTGCTGTGCGCTACCTTGGAGAAGACTGATGTCTTCTGCCGCCGATTTTCCGGACCTTCTTGCTTCTGGCTCTGTAAGGGGGACGGCGGCGCGGCTCCGGGACCGAACACCAAGGACTGGGCCTGCGGTCGATCCCTCTGGAGCTAATGGTGTCCAGTAGCCTAAGAAGCCCAATCCGGCTGCAAGCAGGCGAGTTCGCTTCTTCTCCCCTTAGTCCCTCGCTGCAGTGAGCCTGTTGCCAGCAGGTCTCACTGAAAATAAAAAACCTAAATCTATACTTTCTTTCTAAGGGCTCAGGAGAGCCCCTAGTGTGCATCCAAACTCGGCCGGGCACAAAATCTAACTGAGGCTTGGAGGGGGGTCATAGTGGGAGGAGCCAGTGCACACCAGGTAGTCATAAATCTTTCTAGAGTGCCCAGCCTCCTTCGGAGCCCGCTATTCCCCATGGTCCTTACGGAGTTCCCAGCATCCACTAGGACGTCAGAGAAAAGTTGAAATATTAAAATGTATAGATTAAAGTAGTAATGTAGTAAAAAGAAAACCAAATGTGTAGGTTATTGAATTGGGTTAAGCACCTAATACCTAAATGATCATATATAATTTTGATTTGAACTGGGTCATTCAGGAGTAATTTGAATCTCATATTGGATATAGATATCTCCGGCTGGGACGGGTATACGTTCTGTTGGCAGCTCCTATGTGCAGAGTGATTATGTAGACATGACACTGCTAGTGCCAGGATCCAGACACACGTGTAATACTAATTTTAATCATGTAAGTCTTATAAACGTAAACATATATACCAGTAAGCAGCATGCCGCAAGGTGAAACGCTGCATGTAGCATTGCACCAGATATAAGATCTTAACAAAATAAAAAGATTCCCTGTTCCTATATTGGTAGTCAGAGTGTTCCAATTAATCTATAAAACAGATTAATTCCTAACCATAAAGAACAAATATGTAATTCCCCTTCATTCTTATATATGCATTTATAAAAATGTAGAAAAGGAGATATTTGAAACAATATTAGGTCCCACTATACATTAACAATACAAGATACATAATTTACCAAACTGTAACAATGTGTAACCCAAGGAGTTAATGTATCAAGCAGTGAAAAGAGTGGAGAAGTGGACCAGTAGAATAGTTGCCCAGCGCAACCAATCCTCATCACGGTAATATTTATCAAGTACATTCTATAAAATGATAGTTAGAAGAGGACTAGTTGTACTCTTTGTTTAGAGGGTGCATGCCTCCCTCTTGGTGGCTGCTAAGGACAGAATTAAGAAAGATAAGAGGGTCCAAGGAGAGAAAGAAAAAGAACACAAGGTTCCTTGGCAGATGGAAGGGGTCCCAATAGAGGTGGTGGCAGGTCAGAGAGGAGGGTTCCAGGAAAGGAGGAGGAGACTGACAATGTAGTGCACAGAAATCTGTGTTAGTGATCAATGTACGAATTGAGAACCAGTATTAAAATTGTTGGAGATCCAACATGAAATGTGATCTTCTTCCTCAGTCAACAACATTCTCAACTCCTTCCATGATCCCTGAATTCTCTATTCCTGTGGACTGAAAAAAGTCAGACCCGCAGACAAACTGAAAAAAAGCTACATAAAACGTTGCTCTGACCCTAGCAAAACACGTTATAAGGAATTACTTCACAGTTTTTTTTTTACCATGTGAACAATAGCTTATCTTGGGAAAAGTTTGGATTTGTTCCTATAAATTTCTAAGTACAGTACACTTAACGGCTTGCTATATTAACTTATTTTAATGAATACTCTTCCAGCTGCCCGCATTATACATTTGATGTAGTCTGCCATTGTTGATCAGGATTATGTACAAAAACAGAAAGAAAAAAAAAAAATGTATTGTGCATGTATCATTAATTTGGCACAGGCCTCTATCTCAAGCATGGAGGACAACAGAAAGGGCTTTACAAATATGTTTTCTAGGCTTTAAAATGCCTGCCAACTACATAAAAATAAACAAACAGACATATACATGTAATAAAATGTTCTATACAAACTATCCTAAAAACCAGTGCAAAAGAAAGTGAAAGTCCTTTCAACTGTGTTAGTATATTTTATGCTAAACGATAAAACAAAAGCAAAAAAAAAAAGTTGCAATACAAAGCCATCCATGTTGTCTCAATGAGTACTGCAATTTCAGTCAAGGACAGGAAGAAAGGACAGTAAAAAGACTTTAATTGTAAAATAAGGCATTCTAAAGTTGACGTAGAGCTTTCCCATTGTACATTGGTGTGTTCTATATAGCACAATAGACTTTTCACATGAGACGTTTCGGGTCAATCTTTTCCAGTTGCACCAATGGCCTTAACTGTTCTGCAAAGCTCCTGACTTCATCAGCTACACTGTCCTGTCCGGCAGGAGCCACAACATTTAGTTCTACCAAATAAGATAGTGACAATGGCTCAGCTCCTTCAGCCGTTCCTGCCACTAACACACGAAATACCTTGTACACTGCTATTTTCATAGCACCCTTTCGAAACAAATGTCCCTTTGCCACAAATTCATGGTCCATCCGAAAGCCCATCTCTTGTAGAAATTCAGGCAGGACTTCTGAGGTAGCAATATCAACACAGTTCCGGACCAATGTGTGCCTACTTCGGTCTCCTGCCTCTGGCTGTCCAAGATAACGAAGATGCCATGGCGTTCCTGGCCTGTCAAGAGGCCGACGGGCACGAAGTACAAAAGGGCTGGCTTGCTGACCTTTTAGCAAGTATACACTTTCATGATCGGCAAAAGTCTCAGGCTCCATGTTGTCACATAACCCTCGTAAGCGATGAAGAAGGCTCTCTAGACCTTGGTCAAGTATACTGCCTAAAAATGTGGTGGGACAAAAAAAAAAAAAAAATGAGATGATGCTCTAATGACTTTAATATCAAAACGACATTGATGGGAAACTAAAATAAGAATTTACTCACCGGTAATTCTATTTCTCGTAGTCCGTAGTGGATGCTGGGGACTCCGTAAGGACCATGGGGAATAGACGGGCTCCGCAGGAGACTGGGCACACTATAAGAAAGATTTGGTACTACCTGGTGTGCACTGGCTCCTCCCTCTATGCCCCTCCTCCAGACCTCAGTTAGGATACTGTGCCCGGAAGAGCTGACACAATAAGGAAGGATTTTGAATCCCGGGTAAGACTCATACCAGCCACACCAATCACACCGTATAACTCGTGATATTAAACCCAGTTAACAGTATAAAATATAACTGAGCCTCTCAACAGATGGCTCAACAATAACCCTTTAGTTAGGCAATAACTATATACAAGTATTGCAGAAAATCCGCACTTGGGATGGGCGCCCAGCATCCACTACGGACTACGAGAAATAGAATTACCGGTGAGTAAATTCTTATTTTCTCTGACGTCCTAGTGGATGCTGGGGACTCCGTAAGGACCATGGGGATTATACCAAAGCTCCCAAACGGGCGGGAGAGTGCGGATGACTCTGCAGCACCGAATGAGAGAACTCAAGGTCCTCCTCAGCCAGGGTATCAAATTTGTAGAATTTAGCAAACGTGTTTGCCCCTGACCAAGTTGCAGCTCGGCAAAGTTGTAAAGCCGAGACCCCTCGGGTAGCCGCCCAAGATGAGCCCACCTTCCTCGTGGAATGGGCTTTCACTGATTTAGGATGCGGCAATCCAGCCGCAGAATGTGCCAGCTGAATTGTGCTACAAATCCAGCGAGCAATAGTCTGCTTAGAAGCAGGAGCACCTATTTTGTTGGGTGCATACAGGATAAAAAGCGAGTCAGTTTTCCTGACTCCAGCCAGCCTGGAAACATAAATTTTCAAGGCCCTGACTACGTCCAGTAACTTGGAATCCTCCAAGTCCCTAGTAGCCGCAGGCACCACAATAGGTTGGTTCAAGTGAAAAGCTGATACCACCTTAGGGAGAAACTGGGGACAAGTCCTCAATTCTGCCCTATCCATATGGAAAATCAGATAAGGGCTTTTACATGACAAAGCCGCCAACTCTGCCACACGCCTGGCCGAAGCCAAGGCCAATAACATGACCACTTTCCACGTGAGATATTTCAGATCCACGGTTTTAAGTGGTTCAAACCAATGTGATTTTAGGAAACTCAACACCACATTGAGATCCCAAGGTGCCACAGGAGGCACAAAAGGGGGCTGAATATGAAGCACTCCCTTTACAAAAGTCTGAACTTCAGGCAGTGAAGCCAGTTCTTTCTGGAAGAAAATCGACAGAGCCGAAATCTGGACCTTAATGGAACTCAATTTTAGGCCCATAGTCACTCCTGACTGTAGGTAGTGCAGAAAACGACCCAGCTGAAATTCCTTTGTAGGGGCCTTCCTGGCCTCACACCACGCAACATATTTTCGCCAAATGCGGTGATAATGGTTTGCGGTTACTTCTTTCCTGGCTTTTACCAGCGTAGGAATGACTTCCTCCGGAATGTCCTTTTCCTTTAGGATCCGGAATTCAACCGCCATGCCGTCAAACGCAGCCGTGGTAAGTCTTGGAACAGACAGGGCCCCTGCTGTAGCAGATCCTGTCTGAGCGGTAGAGGCCATGGGTCCTCTGATAACATTTCTTGAAGTTCCGGGTACCAAGCTCTTCTTGGCCAATCCGGAACCACGAGTATCGTTCTTACTCCTCGCCTTCTTATTATTCTCAGTACCTTTTGTATGAGAGGCAGAGGAGGGAACACATAAACCGACTGGTACACCCACGGTGTCACTAGAGCGTCCACAGCTATCGCCTGAGGGTCCCTTGACCTGGCGCAATATCTCTTTAGCTTTTTGTTGAGGCGGGACGCCATCATGTCCACCTGTGGCCTTTCCCAACAGTAGGAAGACTTCTGGATGAAGTCCCCACTCTCCCGGGTGTAGGTCGTGTCTGCTGAGGAAGTCTGCTTCCCAGTTGTCCACTCCCGGAATGAACACTGCTGACAGTGCTAGTACGTGATTTTCCGCCTATCGGAGAATCCTTGTGGCTTCTGCCATCGCCACCCTGCTTCTTGTGCCGCCCTGTCGGTTTACATGGGCGACTGCCGTGATGTTGTCTGATTGGATCAGAACCAGCTGGTTTTGAAGCAGGGGCCTTGCCTGACTTAGGGCATTGTAAATGGCCCTCAGTTCCAGAATGTTTATGTGTAGGGACGACTCCTGACTTGACCAAAGTCCCTGGAAATTTCTTCCCTGTGTGACTGCGCCCCAGCCCCGAAGGCTGGCATCCGTGGTCACCAGGACCCAGTCCTGTATGTCGAATCTGCGGCCCTCTAGAAGATGAGCACTCTGCAGCCACCACAGTAGAGACACCCTGGTCCTTGGAGACAGGGTTATCAGTTGATGCATCTGAAGATGCGATCCCGACCACTTGTCCAAGAGGTCCCACTGGAAGGTCCTTGCATGGCACCTGCCGAATGGAATTGCTTCGTACGAAGCCACCATTTTTCCCAGGACTCGTGTGCAGTGATGCACCGATACCCGTTTTGGTTTTAGGAGGTCTCTGACTAGAGATGACAGCTCCTTTGCTTTCTCCTGCGGGAGAAACACTTTTTTCTGTTCTGTGTCCAGAATCATCCCCAGGAACAGTAAGCGTGTGGAAGGAACCAGTTGTGACTTTGGAATGTTTAGAATCCAGCCATGCTGTTGTAGCACGTCCCGAGATAGTGCTACTCCGACCAGTAACTGCTCCCTGGACCTCGCCTTTATTAGGAGATCGTCCAAGTACGGGATAATTAAAACTCCCTTTTTTCGAAGGAGTATCATCATATCATCATTTCTGCCATTACCTTGGTAAACACCCTCGGTGCCGTGGACAGTCCAAACGGTAGTGTCTGGAATTGGTAATGGCAATCCTGTACCACAAATCTGAGGTACTCCTGGTGAGGAAGGTAAATTGGGACATGCAGGTAAGCATCCTGGATGTCCAGGGATACCATGTAATCCCCCTCGTCCAGGCTTGCAATAACCGCCCTCAGCGATTCCATCTTGAACTTGAATCTTTTTATGTATGTGTTCAAGGATTTCAAATTTAAAATGGGTCTGACCGAACCGTCCGGTTTCGGTACCACAAACAGTTGGAATAGTAACCCCGTCCTTGTTGAAGTAGGGGTACTTTGACTATCACCTGCTGGGAATACAGCTTGTGAACTGCCTCTAGTACAGCCTCCCTGCCCGAGGGAGTTGTCGGTAAGGCCGATTTGAGGAAACGGCGGGGGGGAGGCGCCTCGAATTCCAGCTTGTACCCCTGAGATACTACTTGATCCACCCGTGAGCGAACTCACTGATCGCTGAAATTTTTGAGGCGGCCCCCCACCGTACCTGGCTCCGCCTGTGGAGCCCCACCGTCATGCGGCGGATTTGGAAGAAGCGGGGGAGGACTTTTGTTCCTGTGAACCTGCTGCGTGGTGCAGCTTTTTTCCCCTTCCTCTGCCTCTAGACAGAAAGGACCCGCCTTTTCCCCGCATGTTTTTCTGGGGTCGAAAGGACTGTACCTGACAATACGGCGCTTTCTTAGGCTGTGAGGGGACATGGGGCAAAAATGCTGACTTCCCAGCTGTTGCTGTGGAAACAAGGTCTGAGAGACCATCCCCGAATAACTCCTCACCCTTATAAAAGGCAAAACTTCCATGTGCCTTTTAGAATCTGCATCCCCTGTCCACTGCCGAGTCCATAAGCCTTTCCTAGCAGAAATGGACAATGCACTTATTCCAGATGCCAGCCGGCAGATCTCCCTCTGTGCATCTCTCATGTACAAGACTGAGTCTTTTATATGCTCTACGGTTAGCAATATAGTGTCCCTGTCCAGGGTGTCAATATTTTCTGACAGGGAATCTGACCAAGCAGCAGCAGCACTGCACATCCACGCTGAAGCAATAGCTGGTCTCAGTATAACACCAGTGTGTGTATATATAGACTTTAGGATAGCCTCCTGCTTTCTATCAGCAGGTTCCTTTAGGGCGGCCGTATCCGGAGACGGTAGTGCCACCTTTTTAGACAAACATGTGAGCGCTTTATCCACCCTAGGGGGAGTTTCCCAACGTGACCTATCCTCTGGCGAGAAAGGGAACGCCATTAGTAATTTTTTTGAAATCACCAATTTTTTATCAGGGAAAGCCCACGCTTCTTCACACACTTCATTTAATTCTTCAGATGGGGGAAAAACTATTGGTAGTTTTTTCTCCCCAAACATAATACCCTTTTTTGAGGTACCTGGGTTTATATCAGAAATGTGTAAAACCTCTTTCACTGCCTTAATCATGCAACGAATGGCCCTAGTGGACATTAAATTTGACTCATCGTCGTCGACACTGGTATCAGTATCCGTGTCGACATCTGTGTCTGCCATCTGAGGTAGTGGGCGTTTTAGAGCCCCTGATGGCCTTTGAGTTGCCTGGGCAGGCACGAGCTGAGAAGCCGGCTGTCCCGCATTTGGCATGTCGGCAAATTTTTTATGTAAGGAGTCGACACTTGCACGTAATTCCTTCCATAAGTCCATCCACTCAGGTGTCTGCCCCGCAGGGGGTGACATCACATTTATAGGCATCTGCTCCGCCTCCACATAAGTCTCCTCATCAAACATGTCGACACAGCCGTACCGACACACCGCACACACACACAGGGAATGCTCTTAAAGGAGACAGGACCCCACAAAAGCCCTTTGGGGAGACAGAGAGAGAGTATGCCAGCACACACCAGAGCGCTATATAATGCAGGGACTAACTGAATTATGTCCCCTATAGCTGCTATAATATTTACTGCGCCTCAAATTTGTGCCCCCCCTCTCTTTTTTACCCTTTTCTGTAGTGTAGACTGCAGGGGAGAGTCAGGGAGCTTCCTTCCAGCGTAACTGTGAGGGAGAAATGGCGCCAGTGTGCTGAGGGAGATGGCTCCGCCCCTTTTTCGGCTGACTTTTCTCCCGATTTTTTCTGTATTCTGGCAGGGGTAATTACCACATATATAACCTCTGGGGCTATATATTGTGGTTATTTTGCCAGCCAAGGTGATTTTATTGCTGCTCAGGGCGCCGCGCCCCCCCCCCCCCCCAGCGCCCTGCACCCTCAGTGACCGAAGTGTGAAGTGTGTATGAGGAGCAATGGCGCACAGCTGCAGTGCTGTGCGCTACCTTGGTGAAGACTGAAGTCTTCTGCCGCCGATTTTCCGGACCATCTTCTTGCTTCTGGCTCTGTAAGGGTGACGGCGGCGCGGCTCTGGGAACGAACACCAAGGACAGGTCCTGCGGTCGATCCCTCTGGAGCTAATGGTGTCCAGTAGCCTAAGAAGCCCAAGCTAGCTGCAAGCAGGTAGGTTCGCTTCTTCTCCCCTTAGTCCCTCGTTGCAGTGAGCCTGTTGCCAGCAGGTCTCACTGTAAAATAAAAAACCTAACATATACTTTCTTTCTAGGAGCTCAGGAGAGCCCCTAGTGTGCATCCAGCTCGGCCGGGCACAGAAATCTAACTGAGGTCTGGAGGAGGGGCATAGAGGGAGGAGCCAGTGCACACCGGGTAGTACCAAATCTTTCTTATAGTGTGCCCAGTCTCCTGCGGAGCCCGTCTATTCCCCATGGTCCTTACGGAGTCCCCAGCATCCACTAGGACGTCAGAGAAATTTTAATCAAATATATACGAAAAAGAGCACATGCAGAACCTTTTTATGTTCTTTATACCACTGGAAGGAAACTGATAATCGCTGTGCGGTTACAAAATTCCTGCTGTAGCTCTACCCAATAGCTGAGAATGGAATCAGACAGTGACTATTTACAGGGTGCAAAATAAGGCCAGGAAGCAATGGGAAATTCAGGAGATCATCCAGTCTTTCAAGATTTTACAAAATGTATCCAGCAATAAAACTAGCGTTGAAAACCTTTGCAAATGTATTACTTGTTAAACATCGTTCTAGTTTGGGATACAAGGAAAATACTTTAATTATTTTTGAGAAAATTCCAACATTTTTAATTAATGTAGACAACATGTTAGATCTGTACAAAGCATTCTCATAATGGCCGCGTGATTAATTAGTTCAATTTAAACAATTTTTTTTACACCACTTTTTAAATTTATGAACATAATTTGTTTTCATATATGCAATGCTCTTATTTTTAAAATATATTTGAGGAATCATTTTGCCCAGACTTTGAAAAATAAAATTTTTATATTTTCAGGGCAGTATCAAGTTTGTTTTGTTTATTACAGTAATTTAAAACATTAATTAAAATAATAATAATAATAATAATAATAATAATAATAATAATAATAATAATATGTGCAGAAATTGGTTGGCATCCTTTTCCTCATGTTACATTTAACCATGGTCAGGAGGGTGTATGTTTTACATCACATAAAAATGTACATGAACAATACAATAAAAAAAAATAAAAAAATGGGGCAGATGTACGATACCGGCACATATCGTACTGGCGTGACTCTTCCTGCTTAGCCTCTTTACCGAGGTGAAGTGGGAAGCATTAGCGCCAAGATGTATTAACATCCTGGCTGCCAGATTGTCTGCCAGAGACGGGGAGTGAAAACTCCCCCTTTCGGTGATGCCTTTCAGTGCACACAGCGCATCAGCCTAGTGCTGCTACTCTGTCTCTCCCTCACAGCCGGCTCACTGGGCATGCACGAGAGCTCGAAAGTCGAGTGATATTTCCTTTGCAGCCCAAAGCCAGCACGCTGTCCCTGCTGTGGTGTATAGGCAACAATACCTGCAGCTGGCAAAAACTATAGCTGCAGGTGTCGGAACAGTCAGAGCTGCTGATCATTCATACACTGCATGCCACATCAGCATGCTATTTTTAGATCCGAGGCACCAACAGGCTAAAGCTTTGACTGTTCCCAGGATGCACTGCACCGCCTCCACTATATCCCCGCCTCCAGGCACTGGAGCTCAGATTTGTTAACCAGTCCAATGCAGTAGCAGGTAAAAAAAAAAAAAAAGACAGTAGTTAGCAGCCACAGATAACCACATTCTCACGACAGAAGAAGGTACCAGCGGCTAATGCAATACAAACCCAAAGAAGCTAAGTGCGTCAGGGTGGGCGCCCTGTGTAAGCCAGTGTATCTCGCAGAAAGAGATTTAACAATGGTAAGTCTAACCATAAATCTCCTTTTCTGCAGCGGGGTACACTGGTATTCCACAGGGAATAACATCGGGGATGTCCTAAAGCAGTTCCTCATGGGAGGGGACACACTGTAGCGGGCACAGGAAGGATCCTAGGAGGTGGAAGTATCAAAGGCATAGAACCTGAAGAACGTGTTCACCGAGGACCACGTAGCCGCCTTGCACAATTGTTCTAGGCACGTGCCATGGCGGGCCGCCCAAGAAGGTCCAGACAGACAGAGTAGAATGGGCCTTGATAGTAGAAGGAGCTGGAAGTCCAGCCAGCACATAAGCTTGTGCAATCAGCATTCTAATCCATCTGGCCAAGGTCTGCTTATTCGCAGGCCAGCCACGTTTGTGAAAACCAAAAAGGACAAAAAAAGAGAATCAGATCTCCTCTGGGGAGTTCGCCAGGATCAACAAATCGTCCAGATACGGCAGGATCCCGATACCCTGACGGCGGAGAAGGGCCATCATGACCGCCATGACCTTGGTGAAGATTCGGAGCTGTGGTCATCCAAAATGCAAGGCCTGGAATTGATAATGTAGGTTGCCAAAAGCAAACCGCAGATATTGCTGATGCGACAGGGCAATAGGTATATGTAGGTAAGCATCCTGCATGTCCAGGAATACGATATAGTCCTTTGGCTCCAAGGCCAGAACAATAGAACGAAGAGTTTCCATACGGAATTTGGATGCCCTCACAAATTTGTTCAAAGACTTGAGGTTGAGAATGGGCTGGGAGGATCCATTCGGTTTTGGAACTAGGAACAGCGTTGAATAATACCCCCTGCCTCTCTGAGCCAGAGGCACCGGCACTATCACTCCTGCGTCCAGGAGGGATTGTACCACCAAATGTAGAGTTTTTGCTTTCAATGGATCCGAAGGGATATTTGTCTAGCAAAACTGGCGAGGGGGACGTTTCTTGAAAGAGATGGCATATCCGTGACGACTTCCCTCACCCAGGCGTCTGAAGTGGTCTGTAACCATACCTGGGTGAACCGCAGAAGTTGGCCTCCCACCCTGGGGTGCCCCAGGGGAAGGACCGTCCCGTCATGCAGCTGGCTTGTCTGGTTTAGAAGCAGGCTGACAGGCAGCCAAGGAACATTTAGGTTTGGGCTTAGAGGTTTTGGAAGTGCAAGCCTGTTTTGGGTACACCTGACCCTTTGCCTTACTTGGAGGTCGAAAGGAACGAAAGGTGGTACTCTTAGCCTTGGGAGCCGAAGGATTAGTACTCGGCAGACATGCAGTTTTAGTAGACGCTAAGTCAGCAACAATCTTGTTCAGATCTTCCCCAAAAAGGATGTTACCCTTAAAAGGGATCACCTCCAAGGTCTTTTTAGAGTCCAGATCCACAGACCAGGACCGCAACCACAGAATCCGGCGAGCCAGAATGGACATAGTAGACGCTTTGGCTACCAGCACACCGGTATCAGAGGCTGCCTCCTGAATGTAATGAGAGGCTGTGGTAATATATGAAAGACACTGTCTGGCATTATCAGAAAAATTCGGAGGTAGCTCCACTTCAACTTCTTGAACCCAGGCTTCAATAGCTTTTGCAGCCCAAGAAGCCGCTTTAGTAGGTCTATGCACAGCACCCACAAGAGTGTAAATATACTTCAAGCAACCCTCCACACGCTTATCCGTCGGTTCCTTCAGAGAGGTGATGGTAGTGACAGGCAGAGTAGAAGACACCACCAGACGTGCAACATGTGAGTCCACCGGCAGCGGTGTTTCCCAATTCTTACTTAACTCTGCAGCGAGGAGATAACGAGCTAGCATCTTTTTAGACAGGAAGAATTTATTTCTTGGAGATTCCCAGGATTCCTGACTTGTGTTAACTAAATGGTCAGAATGTGGCAAAACTAATTTAGTAACCTTCTGACATTTGAACTTATCAGGTTTCATAGAAGTATTTGGAAGTTCAGGTTCATCATCAATCTGAAAACTCAGTTTGATAAACTCAAAGAGGTCAGGAACATCCACCTGTGTTGTAGATTCCTCATCAGAAGCATCTGCATCAGTGTCTGATGGGTCAGTATATACGACATCTTCATCGGATGAAGTATCCGAAACATGCGTGGACTGAGGAAGAAATGGCCCGCTTAGATAAGCCTTTGGATCTAGGAGGGCGAAGGTCAGGCTTTTGTTTAACCAAAGTCTGATTTAACTGCTGTAACTTAGTAGACAGAGCATCCACCCATGGTGGATTTACAACAGGGACAATGTGTGATTGTACAGGCACAGGAGGTCCCACAGGGGGCGCAAATCTCGTTACTAGCGTAGTTAGTAAATTAAAATAAGCAGCCAAGGTGGGTCTTGGTGTGCCATCGGTGCTGCAGGCTGACCGAGGGGTACAGAACCCCCACTACCTGGACCCTCAGCTGGAATATTTTCCTCAGATAAATATGCGGCGTCAGCACTGCATGACGCAGGATCAGCCATGGATCTCCCGCCCTGTGACGCAGACATTATTGGAGAATGTAGCACTAGGGCGTAACAGTACAATATAGCCAGACACAGTACCTGACAAAAAAAAACCTGTGGAGTGTGACTGCAAATGCAGATCACAAACAGAGAATTTAAATGGTATAAAGTGACTTAAATACACAGATAATTAAAAAAACAAAAACAAACAGGATTTATGGTAAGAACTTACCATTGTTAAATCTCTTTCTGCGAGGTACACTGGGCTCCCCAAGGAATAACATTGGGGTGTAGAGTAGGATCTTGATCCGAGGCACCAACAGGCTCAAAGCTTTGACTGTTCCCAAGATGCACATCGCCGCCTCCTCTATAACCCCACCTCCGTGTACAGGAGCTCAGTTTCGTTAACCAGCCCAATGCAGTAGCAGGTACTAGAGATGACAATCATAAATAGCCACATAAACCACGCACTCACCACCCAGCCCAGTGTACCTCGCAGAAAGATTTAACAATGGTAAGTTCTTACCATAAATCTCATTTTCTGCTGCGGGGTACACTGGGCTCCACAAGGAATAACATCGGGGATGTCCTAAAGCAGTTCTTTATGGGAGGGGAAGCATCCTGGGAGGCGGATGTATCTAAGGCATAGAACCTGATGAAGGTGTTCACTGAGGACCACGTAGCTGCCTTGCACAATTGTTCAAGGGTTGTACCATGGCGAGCCGCCCAAGAAGGTCCTACAGACAGCGTAGAATGGGCTTTGATGGTAGCAGGAGCTGGCAGACCAGCCTGTACAGAAGCATGTGCAAACACCATTCTAATCCATCTGGCCAAGGTCTGCTTGTTAGCAGGCCAGCCACATTTGTGAAAACCAAACAGTACAAAAAGAGAATCAGATTTCCGAATGGAGGAAGTTCTCTTCACATAGATACGGAGAGCCCATACCACATCCAAAGACCGCTCTTTAGACGACGCCTCAGGAGAATTAAAGGCCGGAACCACAATTTCCTGATTAAGGTGGAAGGAAGACACCACCTTGGGCAAATAACCCAGACGCATTCCAAGAACCGCCCGGTCACGGTGAAAAATCAGATAGGGGGACTTATAGGATAAAGTCACCCAAGTCTGAGACCCGTCTTGCTGAAGCGATAGCCAGCAAAAATAAAACCTTAAAGGGAGAACCACTTAAGGTCCACAGATGCAAGAGGTTCAAACGGAGACTCTTGCAAGGCCTCCAGAACCACCGACAGATCCGAAGGGGCCACAGGTGGAACATAAGGAGGTTGAATCCGCAACAGGCCCTGAAAGAAGGTATGAACATCAGGTAGGGCAGCAATCTTTCTCTGAAACCAAACCGACAAGGCAGAGATGTGAACCTTGAGGGAGGCCAGACGAAGGCCTAAGTCCAGGACCTGTTGTAGGAAGGCCAACAGTTTGGCAATACTAAACTTGAAAACGTCATGATTATGAGACGCACACAAAGTAAAGTAAGCATTCCAGACCCTATGGTAGATCCGAGCAGAAGCCGGCATACGGGCCTTCAACATAGTTTGAACGACCGCCTCAGAAAAACCCTTGGCCCTCATGATGGAAGCTTCAAGAGCCACACCGTCAAAGCCAGAAGGGCCAAGTCCTGGTAAACACAAGGGCCCTGAACGAGGAGGTCTGGTCGTTGTGGAAGTAGTAGGGGACGAAACAACGCGAGAGGCCCTGAAGATCGGAGAACCAGTGCCGCCTGGGCCACGCTGGAGCGACCAGAAGTAGGTTTCCTCCTTTTTGCTTGAACTAACGTATTACTCTGGGCAGGAGTGACATCGGAGAGAACACATACAGCAGCCGAAAGTTCCATGGAATTGACAGAGCAACCACGAACGCTGCTTGTCCTTGCTCCGAAGACCGGGACGTTGTGATTGTGTCGAGACGCCATCAGGTCCACATCTGGAAGGCCCCACTTGTCCACGAGAAGTTGAAACACCTCTGGATGGAGGCTCCATTCTCCGGCGTGTACGTCCTGACGACTGAGAAAGTCCGCTTCCCAGTTTAGGACCTCCAGAATGAACACTGCGGATATGGCCGGCAGATAGCTTTCTGCCCACTGAAGAATCCTTGATACTTCCCTCATGGCCATGCGGCTTTGAGTGCCGCCTTGATGATTGATGTACGCCACCATGGTGGCGTTGTCCGATTGTACTTGAACAGGCCCGTTTTGTACGAGATGCTGGGCCATTGTCAACGCATTGAACACTGCCCGCAGCTCCAGAATATTTATCGGGAGTAGAGACTCCTCCTCGGCCCACCGATCCTGAAGAGAGTGTTGTTCCAACACCGCTCCCCATCCTCTCAGACTGCCATCCGTCGTCAGCAGGACCAGTTGGATATCCAGAAGGGACGGCCCCTGCTCAATCGATGGTCCTGAAGCCACCAGCTCAGTGACAGGCGGACCTCCGGAGACAAGGAGATCATGTGAGATAAGATCCGTTGAGGCAGGCCGTCCCACTTGGTCAGAATTAACTTCTGCAGAGGGCGAGAATGGAATTGAGCATACTCCACCATGTCGAAAGCCGACACCATGAGACCCAGCACTTGCACTGCCGAATTAATCGACACTTGCGGACGAAATAGTAAGCATCGAATCCTGTCCTGAAGTTTCAGGACCTTCTCCTGAGACAACAACCACCGCTGCTTGTGGGTGTCCAATAATGCTCCCAGGTGTACCATGCTCCGAGCAGGAACCAGGGATGATTTCTTCCAGTTGACAGGCCACCCGTGGGCTGTCATGACCTGGACAGTCAGATCTAGATGACACAGGAGAATTTCTGGGTAATTTGCCAGGGTCAACAAATCGTCCAGGTACGGCAGGAGTGTAGCCGTCATGACCGCCATAACTTTGGTAAAAGCTCGGGGAGCTGTTGTTAAACCAAAGGGTAACGCCCGAAATTGGTAGTGAATGTTGCCCACAGCAAACCTCAGGTACTGCTGATGAGACACTGCAATAGGAATATGCAGGTAGGCATCCTGTATGTCCAGGGAGACCATATAGTCCCCAGGCTCTAAGACCAGAATAATAGAGCGAAGAGTTTCCATACGAAACTTGGAGATCCTCACATGCTTGTTCAGGGACTTGAGATTGAGAATGGGCCGCGAGGACCAGTTCGGTTTCGGGACAAGAAATACCGGCGAATAGAACCCTTTGCCTCGCTGATCCAGAGGCACCCGTACCACCACTCCTGTGGTCAGGAGGGATTGCACCACCGAATGGAGAGTAGATGCCTTCATCGGATCCAAAGGGACATCTGTCAGGCAAAATCGGTGAGGGGGGCGGTTCTTGAAGGGTATGGCGTAACCTCAAGTGATGACTTCCCTTACCCAGGTATCCGAAGTGGTCTTCAACCATTCCTGGGCAAAACCTAGAAGTCGTCCCCCCACCCTGGGATCCCCCAGAGGAAGGCCCGCCCCGTCATGCGGCAGGCTGTCAGTTTTGGAAGCAGGCTGACGGGCAGCCCAGGTTTGGAAGCACGAGTCTGCTTTGGGTACGCCTGAACTTTTGCTTTACCTGGACGACGAAAGGGTCGAGGGAAAGTACTTTTAGCCTTCTGTGCGGAAGGAGCTGTACTAGGTAGGCAAGCTGTTTTAGCAGTAGCCAGATCAGCCACAATCTTATTCAGGTCTTCACCAAAAAGAAGGTCTTCTTTAAAAGAAAGCACCTCCAGGGTTTTCTTGGAATCCATATCCACCGACCAGGATCTCAACCACAGGATACGGCGAGCCAAGATGGACGTAGTGGCAGCCTTGGCCTCCAGCACCCCGGTATCAGAAGCCGCCTCCTTCAGGTACAGAGAAGCCGTGGCAATATATGAGAGACATTGTCTAGCATGATCAGAAATGTCGGAAGGCAGCTCCACCTCCAGCTCCTGAGCCCATGCTTCAACAGCTTCAGCAGCCCAAGTAGCTGCAATGGTTGGCCTATGCACAGCCCCCGTTAGGGTATAAATCGCTTTTAGACAACCCTCCACACGTCTATCCGTCGGTTCCTTCAGAGAGGTGACGGTAGTTACTGGCAGAGCTGAGGAAACTACCATGCGAGCCACATGAGAATCTACAGGCGGAGGAGCTAACCAATTTTTACATAGCTCCGCAGAGAGAGTATAGCGAGGCAACAGTCTCTTATGCGGTGTGAATTTCGTACCTGGATTTTCCCAGGATTGCTGACGTATGTCCGCCAGGTGTTGAGAATGAGGTAAAAATAAGAATTTACTTACCGATAATTCTATTTCTCATAGTCCGTAGTGGATGCTGGGGACTCCGAAAGGACCATGTGGGATAGCGGCTCCGCAGGAGACTGGGCACAAAGTAAAAGCTTTAGGACTAGCTGGTGTGCACTGGCTCCTCCCCCTATGACCCTCCTCCAAGCCTCAGTTAGGATACTGTGCCCGGACGAGCGTACACAATAAGGAAGGATTTTGAATCCCGGGTAAGACTCATTACCAGCCACACCAATCACACCGTACAACTTGTGATCTGAACCCAGTTAACAGCATGATAACAGAAGGAGCCTCTGAAAAGATGGCTCACAACAACAATAACCCGATTTTTGTAACAATAACTATGTACAAGTAATGCAGACAATCCGCACTTGGGATGGGCGCCCAGCATCCACTACGGACTATGAGAAATAGAATTATCGGTAAGTAAATTCTTATTTTCTCTAACGTCCTAGTGGATGCTGGGGACTCCGAAAGGACCATGGGGATTATACCAAAGCTCCCAAACGGGCGGGAGAGTGCGGATGACTCTGCAGCACCGAATGAGAGAACTCCAGGTCCTCCTCAGCCAGGGTATCAAATTTGTAGAATTTAGCAAACGTGTTTGCCCCTGACCAAGTAGCTGCTCGGCAAAGTTGTAAAGCCGAGACCCCTCGGGCAGCCGCCCAAGATGAGCCCACTTTCCGTGTGGAATGGGCTTTTACAGATTTTGGCTGTGGCAGGCCTGCCACAGAATGTGCAAGCTGAATTGTACTGCAAATCCAACGAGCAATCGTCTGCTTAGAAGCAGGAGCACCCAGCTTGTTGGGTGCATACAGGATAAACAGCGAGTCAGATTTTCTGTCTCCAGCCGTCCTGGAAACATATATTTTCAGGGCCCTGACTACGTCCAGCAACTTGGAATCCTCCAAGTCCCTAGTAGCCGCAGGCACCACAATAGGTTGGTTTAAGTGAAATGCTGAAAACACCTTAGGGAGAAATTGAGGACGAGTCCTCAATTCCGCCCTGTCCGAATGGAAAATCAGATAAGGGCTTTTACAGGATAAAGCCGCCAATTCTGACACGCGCCTGGCCCAGGCCAGGGCCAACAGCATGACCACTTTCCATGTGAGATATTTTAACTCCACAGATTTAAGTGGTTCAAACCAATGTGACTTTTGGAATCCAAAAAAAAACTACATTGAGATCCCAAGTGCCACTGGAGGCACAAAAGGAGGCTGTATATGCAGTACCCCTTTTACAAACTTCTGAACTTCAGGGACTGAAGCTAGTTCTTTTTGGAAGAAAATTGACAGGACCGAAATTTGAACCTTAATGGACCCCAATTTCAGGCCCATAGACACTCCTGTTTGCAGGAAATGTAGGAATCGACCCAGTCGAATTTCCACCGTCGGGCCTTACTGGCCTCGCACCACGCAACATATTTTCGCCAATTGCGGTGATAATGTTTTTGCGGTTACATCCTTCCTGGCTTTGATCAGGATAGGGATGACTTCATCCGGAATGCCCTTTTTCCTTCAGGATCCGGCGTTCAACCGCCATGCCGTCAAACGCAGCCGCGGTAAGTCTTGGAACAGACAGGGTCCTTGCTGGAGCAGGTCCCTTCTTAGAGGTAGAGGCCACGGATCCTCCGTGAGCATCTCTTGAAGTTCCGGTTACCAAGTCCTTCTTGGCCAATCCGGAGCCACGAATATAGTGCTCACTCCTCACCATCTTATCAATCTCAGTACCTTGGGTATGAGAGGCAGAGGAGGAAACACATACCCTGACTGGTACACCCACGGTGTTACCAGAGCGTTTACAGCTATTGCCTGAGGGTCCCTGGACCTGGCGCAATACCTGTCGAGTTTTTCCCAACGGTTTATAATCCTGTGGAAGACTTCTGGGTGAAGTCCCCACTCTCCCCGGGTGGAGGTCGTGCTGAGGAAGTCTGCTTCCCAGTTGTCCACTCCCGGAATGAATACTGCTGACAGTGCTATCCCATGATTTTCCGCCCAGCGAACAATCCTTGCAGCTTCTGTCATTGCCCTTCTGCTTCTTGTGCCACCCTGTCTGTTTACGTGGGCGACTGCCGTGATGTTGTCCGACTGGATCAACACCGGCTGTCCTTGAAGCAAAGGTCTTGCTAAGCTTAGAGCATTGTAAATGTCCCTTAGCTTCAGGATATTTATGTGAAGTGATGTCTCCAGGCTTGACCATAAGTCCTGGATATTCCTTCCCTGTGTGACTGCTCCCCAACCTCGCAGGCTGGCATCCGTGGTTACCAGGACCCAGTCCTGAATGCCAAATCTGCGGCCCTCTAGAAGATGAGCACTCTGCAACCACCACAGGAGGGACACCCTTGTCCTTGGTGACAGGGTTATCCGCTGATGCATCTGAAGATGCGACCCGGACCATTTGTCCAGCAGGTCCCACTGGAAAGTTCTTGCGTGGAATCTGCCAAATGGGATTGCTTCGTAGGAAGCCCCCATTTTACCCAGAACCCTTGTGCATTGATGCACTGAGACTTGGCTCGGTTTGAGGAGGTTCCTGACTAGCTCGGACAACTCCCTGGCTTTCTCCTCCGGGAGAAACACCTTTTTCTGGACTGTGTCCAGGATCATCCCTAGGAACAGAAGACACGTCGACGGAACCAGCTGCGATTTTGGAATATTGAGAATCCAATCGTGCTGCCGCAACACTATCTGAGATAGTGCTACACCGACCTCCAACTGTTCCCTGGATCTTACCCTTATCAGGGAATCGTCCAAGTAAGGGATAACTAAAATTCCCTTCCTTCGAAGGAACATCATCATTTCGGCCATTACCTTGGTAAAGACCCGGGGTGCCGTGGACCATCCCTACGGCAGCGTCTGAACTGATAGTGACAGTTCTGTACCATAAACCTGAGGTACTCTTGGTGAGAAGGGTAAATTTTGACATGAAGGTAAGCATCCTTGATGTCCCGAGACATCATGTAGTCCCCTTCTTCCAGGTTCGCAATCACTGCTCTGAGTGACTCAATCTTGAATTTGAACCTCTGTATGTAAGTGTTCAAAGATTTTAGAATCGGTCTCACCGAGCCGTCTGGCTTCGGTACCACAATAGTGTGGAATAATACCCCGTTCCCTGTTGCAGGAGGGGTACCTTGATTATCACCTGCTGGGAATACAGCTTGTGAATGGCTTCCAAAACTGCCTCCCTGTCAGAGGGAGACGTCGGTAAAGTCGACTTTTGGAAACGGCGAGGGGGAGACGTCTCGAATTCCAATATGTACCCCTGAGATATTACCTGAAGGATCCAGGGGTCTACTTGCGAGTGAGCCCACTGCGCACTGAAATTCATTGAGAACGGGCCCCCACCGTGCCTGAGCTTGTAAAGCCCTAGCGTCATACTGAGGGCTTGGCAGAGGCTGGAAAGGGTTTCTGTTCCTGGGAACTGGCTGATCTCTGCAGCCTTTTTCCTCTCCCTCTGTCACGAGCAGAAAAGAGGAACCTTTTGTCCGCTTGCCAACAAAGGACTGTGCCTGATAATACGGCGTCTTATTTTGAGAGGCGACCTGGGGTACAAACGTGGATTTCCCAGCTGTTGCCGTGGCCACCAGGTCTAAAAGACCGACCCCAAATGTCCCCTTTCAAAGGCAATACTTCCAAATGACGTTTGGAATCCGCATCACCTGACCATTTTACTGGTAGAATTGGACAACGCACTTATACTTGATGCCAGTCGGCAATTATTCCGCTGTGCATCATGCATATATAGAAATGCATCTTTTAAATGCTCTATAGGCAATAATATACTATCCTTATCCAGGATATCAATATTTCCAGTCAGGGAATCCGACCATGCCAACCCAGCACTGCACCTCCAGGCTGAGGCGATAGCTGGTCGCAGTATAACACCAGTATGTGTGTAAATACCTTTTTTTGGATACCCTCCTGCTTTCTATCAGCAGGATCCTTAAGGGCGGCCATCTCATGAGAGGGTAGAGCCCTTGTTCTTACAAGCGTGTGAGCGCCTTATCCCCCCTAGGGGGTGTTTCCCAATGCATCCTAACCTCTGGCGGGAAAGGGTATGCAGCCAATACTTTTTAAGAATTATTAATTGTTATCGGGGGGAAACCCACGCATCATCACACATTTTATTTCTCAGATTCAGGAAAACTACAGGTAGTTTTTCCCTCACCGAACATAATACCCCTTTTTTGGTGGTACTCGTATTATCAGAAATGTATAAAACATTTTCCATTGTCTCAATCATGTAACGTGTGGCCCTACTGGAAATCACGGTTGTCTCTTCACCGTCGACACAGGAGTCAGTATCCATGTCGGCGTCTGTATCTGCCATCTGCCTGACGGCCTATGAGACGTCTGGACAGGCACAAGCTGAGTAGCCGGCTGTCTCATGTCAACTACTGTTTTTTTATATATAGAGCTGACACTGTCACGTAATTTTCAACAGTACATCCACTCAGGTGTCGACCCCCTAGGGGGTGACATCACTGTTACAGACACTCTGCTCCGCCTCCACATAATTTTCCTCCTCATACATGTCGACACACACGTACCGACACACACGTACCGACACCCAGCACACACACAGGGAATGCTCTGATAGAGGACAGGACCCACTTAGCCCTTTGGGGAGACAGAGGGAGAGTTTGCCAGCACACACCAGAGCGCTATATATGTATAGGGACAACCTTACAATAAGTGTCTATCCCTTATAGCTGCTTATATCTGTTATTTTGCCAAATAAGTGCCCCCCTCTCTTTTTTACCCTGTTTCTGTAGTTGCAGGATGCAGGGGAGATTCTGGGAGCCTTCCTACCAGCGGAGCTGTGTGGGAAAAATGGCGCTGTGTGCTGAGGAGATAGGCCCCGCCCCCTTCACGGCGGGCTCTTCTCCCGCTTTTTACTGGAAAACTGGCAGGGGTTAAATACATCCATATAGCCCAGGAGCTATATGTGATGTATTTTTCGCCAACTAAGGTAAATTCATTGCTTCCCAGAACGCCCCCCCCAGCGTCCTGCACCCTCAGTGACCGGAGTGTGAAGTGTGCTGAGAGCAATGGCGCACAGCTGCAGTGCTGTGCGCTACCTTATGAAGACAGGAAAGTCTTCTGCCGCCGATTTATGGACCTCTTCTTGCTTCAGCATCTGTAAGGGGGCCGGCGGCGCGGCTCCGGGACCCATCCATGGCTGGGCCTGTGATCGTCCCTCTGGAGCTAATGTCCAGTAGCCTAAGAAACCCAATCCACTCTGCACGCAGGTGAGTTCGTTTCTCTCCCCTAAGTCCCTCGATGCAGTGAGCCTGTTGCCAGCAGGTCTCACTGAAAATAAAAAACCTATTTAAACTTTTACTCTAAGCAGCTCAGGAGAGCCACCTAGATTGCACCCTTCTCGTTCGGGCACAAAATCTTAACTGAGGCTTGGAGGAGGGTCATAGGGGGAGGAGCCAGTGCACACCAGCTAGTCCTAAAGCTTTTACTTTGTGCCCAGTCTCCAGCGGAGCCGCTATCCCCCATGGTCCTTTCGGAGTCCCCAGCATCCACTAGGACGTTAGAGAAACTTGTTTAACCACTTTCTTACATTTAAATCCGTCCAGATTTTTAGAGACAGCCTAAGGCTCAGGATCATCAGAGACCTGAAGAATGAGCCTGATAGCCTCAATCAAATCAGTGACATCCACCAGTGACTTGCCCTCCCCATCAGAAACATCAGTGTCTGTGGGATCAGTATACGCACCATCCTCCTCAGCGGATGTGTCCGGGAGAGCGGTGGATTGATAGGCTGTAGCGGCCCGTTTAGAAGACTACTTAGTCTTAGGTGGGCGAGAGTGAGACTTATGTTTAGTCAGTGTACGGTTCAAGTGCTGTAACTGTGTTGAGATTTGATCCGCCCACGGCGGATTGACAGCAGGGACCATAAATTGCTGCAGTGGCATAGGAGGTCCCACAGGGGGCGTAAGTTTAGTTACTAGTGTATTCAACAATTTGGAGAAGGTAGCCCAAGGTGGGTCATTAGTTGCCCCCGGTGCTACAGACCCACTGGGGGGTAAGGAACCCCCTGAACATGAACTCTCTGCTGCCATGTTATCCTAAAAAGTGACTGCAGCATCACCACCACGCAATGACGGACAAGCCCCAGTTCCGTTGCCTCGTGTAGCCAACATAATGAGAAGCACAATATCAGGCAACCTAGTACAATTTTAGCAGCGATATACCTTAGCAAGAACTCCCAGAGTAGTGTGACTTATGGCAGCACATATCCAAGAGATATATGGTGACTATAAATCACAAAGAAAAATACACAGCAAGTATATCTTGTGAAAAGCCTATATCAGTTTATAAACCTGACGCACTTAGCCCCCTCAGGTTACAATATACAGGAGTAGCAAGCTGAGTGAAATACCCGAGATGGCAGCCACATGCACACAGACATATATAGTCACAAGCGTACCATGCAGAAATTATACACCATAAAACTGCACTGGACTAGCAATACAAAGTAATACTCAGTATGGCTATATATGTAAACAGTAGATATAACAAAACACAGTAGATACACAGAACCCTGAATGTATGCACTCTTTCTTAACTAACACTGTCCCTCGACAGGTAGAATACTTAAGTGTCCTGTAAAATGCACAGCGCTGGCGAGCAGGCGGCTTTACAGAGGAGGATTTGCCCCAGCAGTCCCAGGAACAGCGCAGCTCTGTGTGATGGCAGCTGACAGGGAGTGAGGGAGAGATATGCAGCTCCAGGGCGGGAACACTTACCAAAATGGCGCCCTGGGGCTGGGGATACAGGTTAGGCCTTATCCCCCTGCTGGCTTCCCCACCGGGCACTGCGGGCTGTTACAAACGGGTTTTTATAAGAGAAAAACCCCTACCTGTGCCCTGTGTCCCGGTGACTATTGGTGCGGCTGCCCTTTACAGTGTCCACGCCAGCGCGAGCGGCCGGCACCCACGGCCGTGCCAGATCGCGGTAAAAGCGGGCCAAAGAGACCCCTTACCTCCCCTTGTACCGGCGGCCACGCAATGCGGGAGGACAGCGGCGAGTGTGTGTGACTGACAGGAAAGACAAAGGAGCTCCACTGCAGTTACCAGGCAACCAGGGCGCGGGAGTATACAGCGCCGCTGGGGGAGTGATGGAGCTGCAGCAAATGATGTCTATCTGACATTCAGGAAAGCTGCAGCCCTTGAAGTCTTAAAATTTCTTCTGAAATTATAATATAGGCTGCAAAAGCAGCCCCACTGTTGATTGCCTGCTTACTGCATGGCACCAACTTACAAACTGAGCTCCTGTGCACGGAGGCGGGGTTATAGAGGAGGCAGCGCTGTGCATCTTGGTAACAGTCAAAGCTTTGAGCCTGTTGGTGCCTCGGATCAAAATCCTACTCTACACCCCGATGTTATTCCTGGTGGAGCCCAGTGTACCCCGCAGCAGAAATATCGGTAAATCCTTTTCTCGTAATCCGTAGAGGATGCTGGGGTCTATTTAGTACCATGGGGTATAGACGGGTCCCTTAGGAGCCATTGGCACTTTAAGAGTTTAAGAGTGTGGGTTGGCTCCTCCCTCTATGCCCCTCCTACCAGACCCAGACTAGAAACTGTGCTCGAGGAGACTGACATACTTCGAGAGAAGGAAATACACAGATAGTGGTGAGATTCACACCAGCTCACACATAACGAAAAGGAAAGCCAAGCTAACCAACTTGGAACAATTCAGCAACGGCTAAAACACTACTGAACCAAGTAACAATGCAGGAATACGAAGCACTGGGCGGGCACCCAGCATCCTCTACGGACTACGAGAAAAGGATTTACTGGTATGTAATTAAAATCTTATTTTCTCTTACGTCCTAGAGGATGTTGGGGTCCATTTAGTACCACGGGGATGTACCAAAGCTTCCAGTACGGGAGGGAGAGTGCTGAGGTTCCTGCAGAACAGATTGACCAAACTTTAGGTCCTCAGAGGCTAAAGTAACGAACTTGTAGAGCTTAGCAAATGTGTTCGACCCTGCCCAAGTAGCTGCTCAGCAAAGCTGTAAAGCAGAGACACCCCGGGCAGCTGCCCAGGAAGAACCCACTTTACGAGTAGAGTGGGCATTAACAGATTTTGGACACGGCAAGCCTGCCGTAGAATAAGCATGCTGGATAGTGAACCTGATCCAGCGAGAAATAGTCTGCTTAGAAGCAGGACACCCAACCATTTTGGGATCATAAAGGACAAATAAAGCATCCGACTTCCTGCAACGAGAAGTTCTCTTCACATAATTTTTCAAAGCCCTTACCACATCCAAGGACTTTGAGGTAATTGAGGAGTCAATAGCCACTGGCACCACAATAGGTTGGTTGATATGAACAACTGACAACCTTCGGAAGAAATTGCTGACACGTTCTAAGCTCAGCTCTATCTTCATGGAAAATCAAGTAGGGGCTCTTGCACGACAATGCCCCCAATTCTTTTTTTTTTTTTTTCCCAATAAATTTTTATTGTTTTATGGTGTAATAACAAGGCAAAGGAGACAGCATTCTTAGTTCAATCAGTAATACAAGAAAACACAATCCATGAGGTGTAGACATTAACAGTTAAGCCTAGACAATATGGCCAGTTGTGAATATACTCCAATGTCCAGGTTAATAACTCTCGTCAGAGGTCAAATCCGGCCTCCCTGGATTAAGGCTGTCTAAACCGAGGAATTTCTTAGCACTAAAACTAATAAGGAAGGGACAGAAAAGAGTACAGGGTGGAAAAAGAGACTCAGAAACAGAGAGGGGGGGGGGGGGGGGGGCGGGGACAGTGTGGACTATCTCAGATCCAGTCGGGTCAAAAAGCAGAAATACCAACGTGTGACCTCAAGTGACAGTATGGCAACTGAAAGTCGGAAATAGAGACCCTTGTGGGAGACCCGAGTCAAAGTATCACCAACGTGTAAGCTTGTGAGGATTTAAATTCCAGCCAAGGGGACCAAGTAGTCGTGAATCTCCGTTGAGACTCCGGAGTCACCCGCAGTTCCTCCATAGTCATATACCAGTCCACTCTGGCCACCCACTCCCTCACAGTAGGGGGCTCAGTGGACCGCCATCGAACCGGGATAACTGCTTTGGCTGCGCTATTAAGGAACTTTAATAGGGAATGTTTGTAGGTCGACAGGGGCCATGTAACACAGTTGAGAAGCCAGAAGGCAGGCTCAGCAGGAACCCCCGAACCCACTATCCTCCTTGAGTTGGCAATAACTTTATCCCAAAATGGACGAAGTGCGGGGCAGTCCCACCAGATATGCATCGGTGAGCCCGTTGCAGTATTACATCGCCAGCACGTGTCGGGTACATCAGGGAACATTTTAGCCAGGGTTAGGGGACACCTGTACCACCTGGACAAGACTTTGAAGTGCGTTTCGAGGACTGAATAACTTGGGGAACTCACAAAGGTAGCTTGAAAACACTTCTCCCAGTCCTCCTCTGACAGGTCCATCTGTGTGTCACGGCCCCAATCTTTGGCATATTTAGGGAGATCTGGAAATTTATTCACAATCAAAGATCTATAGCATTTTGAGAGGAAGTGTAGTGGGCGGGATGGGTCTAAGCATAAATTCTCAAAAACCGTCAGAGGCCTAGTCAGGTTTGGGCGGATAGCACTCCCCAGGGCAAAATGTTTCAGTTGAAGGTACCTCCAAATCTCCGAAGGTGGGAGATTCCACTTTGATTGCATCAAGGGGAAGGGGATTATCTCCCCACGTTCCACCAGCTGGCCAGCACGCACCACCCCCACTAGTTTCCAGGGGTCAAATCCCCGGCCTGAGACAGCCGGCGGGAAAATAAGAATTTACTTACCGATAATTCTATTTCTCGGAGTCCGTAGTGGATGCTGGGGTTCCTGAAAGGACCATGGGGAATAGCGGCTCCGCAGGAGACAGGGCACAAAAGTAAAGCTTTTACAGGTCAGGTGGTGTGCACTGGCTCCTCCCCCTATGACCCTCCTCCAGACTCCAGTTAGGTACTGTGCCCGGACGAGCGTACACAATAAGGGAGGATTTTGAATCCCGGGTAAGACTCATACCAGCCACACCAATCACACCGTACAACTTGTGATCTAAACCCAGTTAACAGTATGATAACAGAGGAGCCTCTGAAAGATGGCTTCCTAAACAATAACCCGAATTAGTTAACAATAACTATGTACAAGTATTGCAGATAATCCGCACTTGGGATGGGCGCCCAGCATCCACTACGGACTCCGAGAAATAGAATTATCGGTAAGTAAATTCTTATTTTCTCTATCGTCCTAAGTGGATGCTGGGGTTCCTGAAAGGACCATGGGGATTATACCAAAGCTCCCAAACGGGCGGGAGAGTGCGGATGACTCTGCAGCACCGAATGAGAGAACTCCAGGTCCTCCTTTGCCAGGGTATCAAATTTGTAAAAATTTACAAACGTGTTCTCCCCTGACCACGTAGCTGCTCGGCAGAGTAGTAATGCCGAGACCCCTCGGGCAGCCGCCCAAGATGAGCCCACCTTCCTTGCGGAATGGGCCTTAACAGATTTAGGCTGTGGCAGGCCTGCCACAGAATGTACAAGTTGAATTTTGTTACAAATCCAACGAGCAATCGACTGCTTAGAAGCAGGTGCACCCAACTTGTTGGGTGCATACAGTATAAACAGCGAGTCAGATTTTCTGACTCCAGCCTTCCTTTAAATGTATATTTTTAAGGCTCTGACAACGTCCAACAACTTGGAGTCCTTCAAGTCGTCTGTAGCCGCAGGCACTACAATAGGCTGGTTCAGGTGAAACGCTGATACCACCTTAGGGAGAAAATGCGGACGCGTCCGCAGCTCTGCCCTATGTCGAATGGAAAATTAAATAAGGGCTTTTATAAAACAAAGCCGCCAGTTCAGATACTCTCCCGGCCGAAGCCAGGGCCAGTAACATAGTCACTTTCCATGTGAGATATTTCAAATCCACCTTCTTTAGTGGTTCAAACCAATTTGATTTGAGGAAATCTAAAACTACATTTAGATCCCACGGTGCCACCTTAGGCACCACAGGAGGCTGTATATGCAGTACTCCTTTGATAAAAATCTGGACCTCAGGGACTGAGGCCAATTCTTTTTGGAAGAATATTGATAGGGCCGAAATTTGAACCTTAATAGATCCCAATTTGAGACCCATAGACAATCCTGATTGCAGGAAATGTAGGAAAACGACCCAGTTGAAATTCCTCCATCGGAGCACTCCGCTGCTCGCACCACGCAACATATTTTCGCCAAATACGGCGATAATGCTTCGCGGTGACTTCCTTCCTTGCCTTTATCAAGGTAGGAATGACTTCTTCTGGAATGCCTTTTCCTTTTAGGATCTGGCATGCAAACGCCATGCCGTCAAACGCAGCCGCGGTAAGTCTTGAAAAAGACAAGTACCCTGCTGAAGCAGGTCCCTTCTCAGAAGTAGAGGCCACGGATCGTCCGTGACCATCTCTTGAAGTTCCGGGTACCAAGTCCTTCTTGGCCAATCCGGAGCCACTAGTCTTACTCCACTTTGCCGTATAATCCTCAATACCTTTGGTATGAGAGGCAGAGGAGGAAACACATATACCGACTGGTACACCCAAGGTGTTACCAGCGCGTCCACAGCTATTGCCTGCGGATCTCTTGACCTGGCGCAATACCTGTCCAGTGTTTTGTTGAGGCGAGACGCCATCATGTCCACCATTGGTTTTACCCAACGGTTTAATAGCATGTGGAAAACTTCTGGATGAAGTCTCCACTCTCCCGGGTGAAGGTCGTGTCTGCTGAGGAAGTCTGCTTCCCAGTTGTCCACGCCCGGGATGAATACTGCTGACAGTGCTATCACGTGATTCTCCGCCCAGCGAAGGATCCTGGCAGCTTCTGCCATTGCCCTCCTGCTTCTTGTGCCGCCCTGTCTGTTTACATGGGCGACTGCCGTGATGTTGTCCGACTGGATCAACACCGGTCTTCCTTGAAGCAGAGGTTCCGCCTGGCTTAGAGCATTGTAGATTGCTCTTAGTTCCAGAATGCTTATGTGAAGAGACTTTTTCAGGCTCGACCACACTCCCTGGAAATTTCTTCCCTGTGTGACTGCTCCCCAGCCTCTCTGGCTGGCACCCGTGGTCACCAGGATCCAATCCTGCATGCCGAATCTGCGGCCCTCCAATAGATGAGCCTCCTGCAACCACCACAGAAGGGATACCCTTGTCCTCGGCGACAGGGTTATCCGCAGGTGCATCTGAAGATGCGACCCTGACCATTTGTCCAACAGATCCCTTTGCATGGAATCTGCCGAAAGGGATTGCTTCGTAAGAAGCTACCATTTTTTTTTTTTTTTCCCAGGACTCTTGTGCATTGATGTACAGACACCTTTCCTGGTTTTAGGAGGTTCCTGACCAGGTCAGATAACTCCTTGGCTTTTTCTTCGGGAAGAAAAACCTTTTCTGAACTGTGTCCAGAATCATCCCCAGGAACAGCAGACGAGTTGTCGGCATTAATTGGGATTTTGGAATATTCAGAATCCATCCGTGCTGCTTTAGCACCTCTTGAGATAGTGCTAAACCCATCTCTAGCTGTTCTCTGGACCTTGCCCTTATTAGGAGATCGTCCAAGTATGGGATAATTAATACGCCTTTTCTTCGAAGAAGAAATATTATCTCGGCCATTACCTTTGTAAAGACCCGAGGTGCCGTGGACAAACCAAACGGCAGCGTCTGAAACTGATAGTGACAGTTTTGTACAACGAACCTGAGGTACCCCTGGTGTGAGGGGTAATTGGAACGTGGAGATACGCATCCTTGATGTCCAAGGATACCATAAAGTCCCCTTCTTCCAGGTTCGCTATCACTGCTCTGAGTGACTCCATCTTGAACTTGAACTTCTTTATGTACAGGTTCAAGGACTTCAGATTTAGAATAGGCCTTACCGAGCCATCCGGCTTCGGTACCACAAAAAGAGTGGAATAATACCCCTTCCCTTGTTGTAGAAGAGGTACCTTGACTATCACCTGCTGAGAATACAGCTTGTGAATGGCTTCCAAAACCGTCTCCCTTTCTGAGGGGGACGTTGGTAAAGCAGACTTCAGGAAACGGCGAGGTGGCTCTGTCTCTAATTTCAACCTGTACCCCTGAGATATTATCTGCAGGATCCAGGGATTTACCTGCGAGTGAGCCCACTGCGCGCTGTAATTCTTGAGACGACCGCCTACCGCCCCCGAGTCCGCTTGCGAAGCCCCAGCGTCATGCTGAGGCTTTTGTAGAAGCCGGGGAGGGCTTCTGTTCCTGGGAAGGAGCTGCCTGTTGCTGTCTCTTCCCTCGTCCTCTGCCTCGTGGCAGATATGAATAGCCCTTTGCTCTCTTATTTTTAAAGGAACGAAAAGGCTGCGGTTGAAAGGTCGGTGCCTTTTTCTGTTGGGGAGTGACTTGAGGTAGAAAGGTGGATTTCCCGGCCGTAGCCGTGGCCACCAAATCCGATAGACCGACCCCAAATAACTCCTCTACGCATCGCCTGTCCACTGTCGTGTCCATAAAGCTCTTCTGGCCGAAATGGACATAGCACTTACCCGTGATGCCAGTGTGCAGATATCTCTCTGTGCATCACGCATATAAAGAAATGCATCCTTTATTTGTTCTAACGACAGTAAAATATTGTCCCTGTCCAGGGTATCAATATTTTCGATCAGGGACTCTGACCAAACTACCCCAGCACTGCACATCCAGGCAGTCGCAATAGCTGGTCGTAGTATAACACCTGCATGTGTGTATATACCTTTTTGGATATTTTCCATCCTCCTATCTGATGGATCTTTAAGTGCGGCCGTCTCAGGAGAGGGTAACGCCACTTGTTTTGATAAGCGTGTTAGCGCTTTGTCCACCCTAGGAGGTGTTTCCCAGCGCTCCCTAACCTCTGGCGGGAAAGGGTATAAAGCCAATAACTTCTTTGAAATTAGCAGTTTTTTATCGGGGCACCCCACGCTTCATCACACACGTCATTTAATTCTTCTGATTCGGTAATAACTACTGGTAGTTTTTTCACACCCCACATAATACCCTGTTTAGTGGTACCTGTAGTATCAGCTAAATGTAACATCTCCTTTATTGCCAAAATCATATAACGTGTGGCCCTTTTGGAAAATACGGTTGATTCGTCACCTTCACTACCGGAATCAGTGCCTGTGTCTGGGTCTGTGTCGACCGACTGAGGCAAGGGGCGTTTTACAGCCCCTGACGGTGTTTGAGGCGCCTGGACAGGCACTAAGTGAGTGTCCGGCCGCCTCATGTCGGCAAACGACTGCTTAAGCGAGTTGACGCTATCCCGTAATTCCACAAATAAAGGCATCCATTCTGGTGTCGACCCCCTAGAAGGTGACATCCTCATATTTGGCAATTGCTCCGCCTCCACACCAATAACGTCCTCATACATGTCGACACACACGTACCGACACACAGCAGACACACAGGGAATGCTCTATACGAAGACAGGACCCACTAGCCCTTTGGGGAGACAGAGGGAGAGTCTGCCAGCACACACCAAAAAGCGCTATATATGACAGGGATAGCCTTATGATTAAGTGCTCCCTTATAGCTGCTTTTATATTAATATATTGCCATTTATTTTGCCCCCCCTCTCTGTTATACCCTGTTTCTGTAGTGCAGTGCAGGGGAGAGACCTGGGAGCCTTCCTGACCAGCGGAGCTGTGACAGAAAATGGCGCCGTGTGCTGAGGAGATAGGCCCCGCCCCTTTTCCGGCGGGCTCGTCTCCCGCTATTTAGTACATTTAGGCAGGGGTAAATATCTCCATATAGCCTCTGGGGCTATATGTGAGGTATTTTTAGCCTTTTTAAAGGTTTACATTTGCCTCCCAGGGCGCCCCCCCCCAGCGCCCTGCACCCTCAGTGACTGCCGTGTGAAGTGTGCTGAGAGGAAAATGGCGCACAGCTGCAGTGCTGTGCGCTACCTTAAGAAGACTGCAGGAGTCTTCAGCCGCCGATTCTGGACCTCTTCTTGCTTCAGCATCTGTGAGGGGGCCGGCGGCGTGGCTCCGGTGACCATCCAGGCTGTACCTGTGATCGTCCCTCTGGAGCTTCATGTCCAGTAGCCAAGAAGCCAATCCATCCTGCACGCAGGTGAGTTCACTTCTTCTCCCCTCTGTCCCTCGTTGCAGTGATCCTGTTGCCAGCAGGAATCACTGTAAAATAAAAAACCTAAGCTAAACTCTCTAAGCAGCTCTTTATGAGAGCCACCTAGAATTGCACCCTTCTCGGCCGGGCACAAAAATCTAACTGGAGTCTGGAGGAGGGTCATAGGGGGAGGAGCCAGTGCACACCACCTGACCTGTAAAAGCTTTACTTTTGTGCCCTGTCTCCTGCGGAGCCGCTATTCCCCATGGTCCTTTCAGGAACCCCAGCATCCACTTAGGACGATAGAGAAATCTGGGTTATAGAATAGTGGGGTCAGAGGGGAGTATTTTGAGGAAATATACGGGAGAATCCTAAGTCTATTCCAGCGCGAAAGCGTAGGGCCTAAGGTAGGATGGTCTATACGTGGTATCTTTGAACACCAGGGGAAGTAAGCAATTGGGGTGGGTAGCACAGTTCCCTCAATATGGACCCATTGTTTCGTATCGTGTGGGCGTGTCCATTCTAAGATTCGGTGGAGAATAACCGCTTCATAATACAGTGTGAAGTGCGGTAGTTGAGGACCGCCTTTATGTTTAGGACGAAAAAGAATGGAATGTTGGAAACGAGGTCGCTTGCCCCCCCATACAAAATCCCGGACCAAATTGTGTAGATCTCTGAACCAAGTTTTGGGAATGGAGACCGGGAGCGTCTGGAGGAGATAGAGGACTCGCGGCAAAACGTTCATTTTAATGACACTGAGCCTCCCCAACCAGGATAACCTCCCGTTGCCCCATTCCCGGAACTCGGAGCGAAGTGAGGCAAGCAATTTTTTGAAATTTTCGTCAAAAAGGCGCGATAGATCTTTATGTAGGGTGACCCCCAGGTATTTAAAGCTAGAAGGATGCCAATGGAAGGGGAAGGATCGTTTGAGGCCATCAAGAGCTCGGGAGGGCTGTGAAACAGTCACTGCCACTGACTTAGAGAAGTTAATCTTAAAATTTGACAGGGAACTATATCAAGTTCGGACATCAGGTTGGGGACTGAGACCACCGGATTCGACATAATAGCTAACAGGTCATCTGCGAACAGACCATGAGTCCCGAGATGTTGGGATTCAGTCTAATGGATCCCGCCAGAGCCTCCATACAAAGAACGAAGATTAGGGGCGAAAGGGGACATCCTTGTCTAGTACCGTTCCTGATCGGAACTGGATGGGATAGGTCTCCATTTATTTTTATCCTCGCAGTTGGGAAATTATATAGTGCTAAAACGCGGCTCAAGCTGACAGGTCCCAGCCCTATGTGTCGCAGGACCCCCTCCATAAAAACCCAATCGACTCGGTCGAATGCCTTCTCGGCATCGGTTGAAAGCACCACTATCGGTTTATGGCTATTCGAGGCTAAATGTATCAAATCAATGATTTTGGTCGTATTATCACGGGCTTCCCTCCCGGGTATAAAACCCACCTGATCCGAATGTACAATATTGGGGAGTAGTAGCTTCAATCTGTTAGCTATAAGTTTAGCGAACAGCTTGATGTCTGTGTTAAGGAGGGATATCGGGCGGTAACTTGCGCATTGGGTCGGGTCTTTCCCTTCCTTTGGTATGACCGTGATGAAAGCCTCTAGTGATTGAAGGGAGAAACCGCGATTATCGGAAACCTCGTTGAACGCCAATAGCATTTTAGGTAAGAGGGAATTTTTAAAAAGCTTATAATAAGAGACAGTATAGCCATCAGGGCCCGGGCTCTTCCCAGAAGGGGTCTCCTTAAGAGCTTGTTCCAATTCTGGGAGAGAAAAGGGGGAGTCTAGCCAAGCGCTATCTTCCTCTGATATTTTAGGAAGTCCCGCGGCACTAAGGTATCTCTCCACCAAGTCTCGAGTAACCGATAGTGATCCAGAGGCTCCAGACTCCTGAAGAGATTGTACAATTTAGTGTAGTAAGAGTGGAAGGCTCCAGCAATATCTTTTGTAAGGGTGCGGTGGGTCCCCGCCGCATCCTGTATTGACTGGATAAACAGCGTGGCCCTCTGCGCGCGGAGCGCCCTAGCCAGAAGCTTCCCCGGTCTATTACCCCATTGATAAAAGCGGTTCCTGCACAGCCTATAATCCCTCTTAATGTCTGCGAACAGCAGGGTGTTGAGAGCTGCTCTCGTCTCGGTCAGTGCGGTCAGCACCGATGAAGACGGGTTTGTCTTATGCGTTGTCTCCAAGTCCCTCAACCGTTGGAGTAAAGTAGCCTTTTCTCCCAGCCTTTCTTTCTTCAGCATGGAACCTAACTGGATGAGCTTCCCCCGCAAAACACACTTGTGAGCTTCCCACACCGTGACCCGGGAGACATCTGGCGTCTCGTTAGCTAGGAAATAATTCTCTAATGTCTCGAGTAGCTGGGGTTGGAACCTCGTATCCGTTAGAAGTTGTTCATTCAACCGCCAAGTGCATTGTTTCGAGTGTGGATAGGACGTCTCCAGGGTCAGGGAGACGGGAGCATGGTCCGACCAGGTAATTAGACCAATATCAGTTTCCCTGACTAGGTGCAAAAATCTATGGGGCAGGAGAAAATAATCCAACCTAGAGTAGGTGTCGTGGGGTCTGGAATAGAATGTGTAATCCCTGTCCCCGGGATGTTGGAGTCTCCAAGTGTCGGCCAGCTGGTGGTCATGAAGGGATCGACGCACTCTACGGTGCGATGCTAGGGAGGGCCTTGTCGGGTTCCCAGAGATGTCCACCTCCGGCTGGAGGGCCCAATTAAGATCACCTCCAATAACTGGGATACCCACAACTAAGGGGGCAATACAGTTGAGAGCCTTCACTAAGAAGCTAGGTTGTGATTGATTGGGAACATACAGATTAATAAACGTATACAGCTGGTCAAACAGTTTACATTTCACTAGAAGCGTTCTACCCTCCTCCAAAGACTCAAACGTAATGTCACAAAAGGGCAAGCGTTTGGATATCAAAATAGCGACACCCAAAGATTTACCTTTGCTGTTGTTGTTATAAAAGGAGTGTGGGTAATTACGGTCTTTGAGAACTGGGGCCATTCCCATTTTAAAGTGCGTTTCCTGTAGAAAAGCAACATCAGCCCTAAATGCAAAGAGGTCTCTGAGCACCCTTGAGCGTTTCTCCGGGACATTGAGGCCCTTCACATTAAGAGAAACCAATTTTATAGTTGTCACTTTGGGGTCAACCGCCATCGTCTGGGTACCAAGGAAGGGTGCTGAGTCCGACAAGGAGGGCAGAACCGCTCACTAGACAGAGAACCACACATTGGGGAGAGGGGGAGAAAAGACAAAGAGAATGAAACAGAGGCAAAGAAAACATGAAGAAGGAAGTTCAAAGAACTTAACTCTAACAAAAATCAACCGATGAAATCAGTGACTATAGAATAGAACACACTACCGCCTCTCGGGAGCTCGGATGCGTTAATCGCATCGAAGACCGAGAATACTCGGGCGGTGCAGGGGCGATCTGGGGGTCCGTGTCAGCCCCAGCCCCGACAGGAAAATTGGCATCACAATCAGGGATATATCTAACAGTTCAATCACACAACTATAAAAGGGGGAGGGGGAAACATTTTAGATAAATAGCATTTAACTGAGAACAAATACCTCCAGCCTATACAGGTCAGATGGGTGCTCGTCGAGTCGAGTGCGATCCCTATGCCCCGACCACGCCTCCCGAGGGAAAGTGCGCCGAACGGCAAGGAAATCCCCCGAGTCGTCAGTAAACATGTTAAACTAAATAAGGGTCACTTAAAATTGCTGAAGTAAATGTCCCGAACCAAGTAGAGACCCTCATTTCTTCGCTGACTGCGTGAGGGAACGCTGCTCCCTAGGAGGTTTTGGGTTACGGTGGACAAGGTGCCAGTCATTATCAGGGTGAGAGAGTTCCGGTGGAACACCATGATTCAGGGGTTCCTGCCATTCCGGAAGAGAGACCTGTGGCACACCCAAAGCTTGGCAGAAAAGGGGCAAGTCGGAGGGGTCTTTAAAGGAGTACAGTTTCCCATTTTGCGAGACCTGGAGGCCAAAAGGGAAGCCCCATCTATATTTAATGCCCAGCTTCCGGAGCTCCGCAGTAAGTGGGTGTAGAGCTCTTCGCTTTTGAAGGGTCGTCCACGATAAATCTTGGAAGATCTGAATCCTATAAGAAGCAGTCTCTATCACATCCATACGACGGGTCTTGCGGAGGATCTCCTCTTTTTCTGCGTAGTAATGTAAGCGGCAGATGATGTCGCGGGGGCGTTCGGACGGTGCTCCCCTAGGTCTCAGGGCTCGGCGGGCCCTATCGAACTCGATCGTTGAAGCAGGGTCACGTCCCAAGAGTTCGTTGAAAACTGTCGTAAGGAAGTCAGTAAGGCGGTCTGGCGAGATGTCCTCCGAGACCCCCCGAATCCTCAGGTTATTTCTCCTTCCGCGGTTATCTAAATCTTCTACACGGTCTTGTAGCTGTTGGAGGCTAGTCGCCTGCTTAAGAACTGTGGCCCTAAGGGCGTTGTGTGCTGCTGCCGTGTCTGAAGAGAAGCCTTCCAACGAAGACAGACGGGAACCAATATGTGTTATTTCTGCCTGAACCACGGCAATCTCCGAGCGGACAGTTTCTCTGACCCTGCCTTCCAGATGTTCAAAGTCCTGCTTCGTTGGGAGGGCCTGGAGAAGGTTCAGAATCTGGGAGAGGCTTCCCGGATCCGTTGTGGGGTGCAAGCCTGCCCCATGGGACCCCACTTGAGAAGCCGAGTCCGAAACAGGCGAGAGACGTGGGGTTGGGGGCGAGGATTCATCCATCGTGCGGGCAGAACCCTGGGGAAGGAGAAATTGCCTCATACCGACCGAAGTTGGAGAATCCATTCCGCACGTCGGAGTGAGTTTATGCGACTTCCTTCCTCTCCCTTGCGATCCCTTCTTACCTCTCACCATGGGGCACCTCAGTCGCGTCAGTAAGTCAGCAGAAGTTTCGTTGTGTGATTAGAGCAACCTCCCATCAGGGCCAGCGCCGGCACGTCACCCCAGAAACGAAGTGGCTAGCCGGCCATCAATATGGAAGTATTGCAGTAAGGAAACAGTGAGTTTGTGTAGTCATAAGGCTCCGACACTGCAACTCACTCCATAGGCAGTATGTGAAAAATCTAGGCTCCACTGTAACATAGATGTGTCAGTGGGATGGTGCAGGGGGAGCCGAACGTGGAGGTAATACAGAGGGAGAAAGCAGTGTCTGCCGCATCCATCTAGACCCCACTCAGGTGTCAGTGGGGATAGGCTGCATACACAAGAACTGTGAGCCAGCAGGGTCAGGGGGGGATGCTGCAGGAGGTTCTGTGTGTCAGCTCTCTGGATGCTGTCCCTCCTGGAGACTAGTGAGGGCGATGCCAATCCCAAGATGGCCGCCGTCCAGCCCTCAAGCCTGGGACTTCCCGCGGCCCGTGCCGTCGTCCACCGCTGCCAGGCAGGTTAGGCAGCCCAGTGGGAGCGCTGGGGGTGTGGGTGTTCAGGGCCCAGGAGCTTCGGAGGGCCGCCGCGGGCTGTGCTGCAGGGCCCGGACGCCGAGCGGTGCCAACCGCAAGATGGCCGCCGCCCGACACACGCGCCCCGGGCCTTACCTTAAGCAAGCTCCGCACCACTTGGTCTTCGGTCGGGATCCCGGCCCGACAGGCGGAGCGTCCAGCGGCGAGAGGTGGTGTCCTAACAGGGGAGGCGGTCAGCGACACGGCAGCACCGGGTCCAGCAGGCAGCACCGCCCGGCGGCTCGTCTCCGGAATCGAGGCCCCGGCTCCCGCAGCAGAGGTAGGCCGCAATCCGCAGGGGGCAATGGAGGGCCCCCCCCGACTCCGCAGCACCGACCTCCGGGCACAAGGGAGCACAGCTAGCTCGTGAGGGAGGAAAACGAGCTGTGGGCCTATATTAGTCAGGGCAGGGCACAGCTTTAAGGGGACACAGGCCGGAGCTCCACCTGATTACGACCTTCCCTGATGCCGGCCAGGCCACGCCCCCCAATGCCCCCAATTCTGACACACGTCTAGCAGATGCCAATGCCAACAGTGTGACCGCCTTCCAAGAAAGAAACTTGATGTCCACCTCCTGCAAAGGTTCAAACCAATCCGATTGTAGGAACTGCAGCACCACATTAAGATCCCAAGGCGCTGTAGGAGGCACAAAGGGTGGTTGGATGTGCAGAACCCCTTTCAAGAATGTCTGAACCTCAGGGAGGGCAGCCAATTGTTTCTGGAAGAAAATGACAAGGCCGAAATCTGGTCTTTTATGGAGCACAAGCGTAAAGCCACATGCAGAAAGAGGAAAAACCGTCCCAGTTGAAACTCCACCGTTGGAAACTTCTTGGATTCACACCAAGAAATATATTTTTTCCAAATTTGATGGTAATGTTTAGACGCAACACCCTCCCTAGCCTGAAGTAAAGTAGGAATTACCTTCTTTGGAATGCCCTTCCGAGATAAGATCTGGCGTTCAACCTCCATGCCATCAATCGTAGCCGCGGTAAATCTTGATAAGCGAACGGCCCCTGTTGAAGAAGGTCCTTGCGAAGAGGAAGAGGCCTTGGATCCTCCAGGAGTAAATTCCAGAAGATCCACGTACCAAGCCCTCCTTGGCCAGTCCAGAGCAATGAGGATTGCCTGAACTCTTGTTCTTTTTATCAGTTTGAGAATCCTTGGGATGAGTGGAAGTCGAGGGAACACATACACTGACTGGAACACCCACAGAGTTACCAGTGCGTCCACCGCCACTGCCTGCGAGTCTCACGACCTGGAACAGTTCCTGCGAAGCTTCTTGTTGAGGCAAGAGGCCATCATGTCTACCTGAGGTACGCTCCAACGGCTTGTCACCTCTGCGAATACCTACGGGTGGAGGCCCCATTCTCCTGGATGGAGATCGTGTCTGCTGAGGAAGTCCGCTGCCCAGTTGTCCACTCCCGGAATAAAGATTGCCAATAGCGCCACCGCGTGCTTTTCTGCCCAGAGGAGGATTCTTGTTACCTCTGACATTGCCGCTCTGCTCTTCGTTCCGCCCTGTCGGTTTATGTAGGATACTGCTGTTAGATTGTTGACTGAACCTGAATGGCCTGATCTTGCAGAAGATAGGCCGCTTGTAGAAGGCCGTTGTATATGACCCTTAGTTCCAGAATGATTATCGGAAGGATGGATTCCAGACTTGACCACCTTCCTTGGAAGTTTTCCCCTTGGGTGACCGCTCCCCAACCTCTGAGACTTGCATCCGTGGTTAGAAAGATCCAAGTCTGAATCCCGAACCTGCGGCTCTCAAGTAGGTGAGAAGTTTGCAGCCATCAGAGGAGCGAAATCCTGGCTTTCAGCGACAGGCGTATTCGCTGGTGCATGTGGAGATGCGATCCAGACCATTTGTCTTAGGAGACCCCCTTGGAAGGACCTCGCATGGAATCTTCCGTACTGTAGAGCCTCGTAGGAGGCTACCATCTTCCCCAGAAGGCGAATGCACTGATGAACCGATACCCGGGCTGGCTTGAGGACATCCTGTACCAATGATTGGATCACCAACGCTTTCTATACCGGTAGAAACACACTCTGCACTTCCGTGTCGAGTATCATCCCCAGGAAGGGCAGTCTCCTTGTTGGTTCCAAATGTGACTTTGGAAGGTTCAGGATCCACCCATGATTCTGGAGTAGTTGAGTTGAGAGAGCAATACTCTGTAACAATCTCTTCCTGGACGATACTTTTATCAGGAGAGCGTCCAGATATGGAATTATGGCCCTCATTCCGAGTTGTTCGCTCGCTAGCCGCTTTTCGCAGCAGTGCACACGCTAAGCCGCCGCCCTCTGGGAGTGAATCTTAGCTTAGCAGAATTGCGAACGAAAGATTCGCAAAATTGCGAATAGAAATTTCTTAGCAGTTTCTGAGTAGCTCGAGACTTACTATGCCACTGCGATCAGTTCAGTTTCGTTCCTGGTTTGACGTCACAAACACACCCAGCGTTCGCCCAGGCACTCCCCCGCTTCTCCAGCCACTCCCGTGTTTTTCCCAGAAACGGCAGCGTTTTTTCACACACACCCATAAAACGTCCAGTTTCCGCCCAGAAACACCCACTTCCTGTCAATCACACTCCGATCACCAGAACGAAGAAAAATCCTTGTAATGCCGTGAGTAAAATACCAAACTTCTTAGCAAATTTACTTGACGCAGCCGCAGTGCGAACATTGCGCATGCGCAGTTAGCGGAAAATCGCACCGATGTGAAGGAAAATAATGAGCGAACAACTCGGAATGAGGGCCTATATTCACTCCTTGCCTGCTGCGGAGTGGCATAATTTCTGCCATGACCTTGGTGAATACTCTCGGTGCTGTGGAGAGGCCAAACGGCAGTGCCTGGAGCTGATAGTGACAATCCAGCAGCGCAAATCTGAGGTAAGCCTGGTGAGGTGACCAGATCGGAATATGAAGGTATGCATCCTTGATATCCAGGGATACTAGAAATTCCCACTCCACCAGACCCGAGAGCACCGCCTTCAGAGACTCCATCTTGAATTTGAATTCCCTTAAGTAAGGGTTCAATGACTTTAGGTTGAGATTCGGCACCACAAACAGGTTTGAGTAATAACCCTTGTGGTGTAGATGAGGTGGAACTGGGACAATAACATCTGTTTTTACCAATTTTTGAATGGCTTCCTGTAGGATAGCACTTTCTGTCAGCGAAACTGGTAAGCCTGATTTGAAGTATCTGAGGTGGGAGTTCCTGAAACCCCAGTCTGTAGCCCTGGGTAACAATTTCCGTCACCCAGGCCTGATGACGCCCAAATGTGACTGAAATTTTTTAGCCTCGCTCCCACCTGCCCGATCTCCAGGCTGGGAGGTCCACCGCCATGCTGAAGAATTAGAGGAAACAGAACCTGGTTTCTGTTCCTGAGAACCCGTTGGTGCAAGTTTTTTGGATTTTCCCCGACCACCCCTAAAGAAGGTGGAAGGGGATTTGGATTTTTTAAATTTTGCGGCCCGAAAGGACTGCAGTGCGGACGTAGGATAAAATTTCCTAGTCGGTGGAGCTGCTGAGGGGAGAAGGGTTGACTTACCCGCAGCTGCCGTGAAAATCCAAGCATCCAATGCAACCCGAAACAGAGCCTGACCTGTAAAGGGTAGGTTCTCCACACTTTTGTTGGATTCTGCATCCGCAGTCCATTGGCATAGCCAGAGTCCTCTGCGTGCTGACACAGCATTCCAAGGTCTTTCATGGCCTCCACCATGAACCCAGCAGAATCCTGTATGTGACGCAAAAACAAATCATTGTCACACCTATCCATAGTATCTAAGTCCTCCAGTAATGTGCCTGGCCACTTAACTATGGCTTTAGAAATCCACGCACAAGCAATAGTGGTCCTTAAAGCCACGACTGTAGCAGTGTATAGAGATTTGACCGTAGTCTCAATCTTGCGGTCAGCCGGCTCCTTTAGGGCGGTTGAACCAGAGACAGGTAAAACCACCTTTTTTAGACAACCTAGATACAGAAGTGTCTACTATAGGTGAGTTTTCCCCATTTCTTTCTATCCTCTTCAGGGAAATAAAAAGCAAAGAGAATTATTTTAGGGATCTGGAATTTTTTCTCTGGGTTTTCCCAGGATTTTTCAAATAAAGAGTTTAGCTCTTTAGAAGCCGGGAAGGTGAGGGAGGATTTCTTTTTTTCTGTATAATAAGATTCCTCTTCCGGCTCAGGTACCTTCTCAGCAATATGCAAAACATACCTAATGGCTTCAATCATCAACTACACCTCCTTAGCAAGGGATGCATCCCTTCCCCTGCATATCCCCATCAACGTCCCCTGTATCAGAGTCGGTATCAGTGTCAACTTGCACTATCTGGGCAAGTGTATGTTTTTTAGGGTATGTAGGTGGGGTATTTGAGGGAGTAGGAGCCGAATGCTGCAACCCCTCTAAAGACTCTCAAAAACTGCGTCTCTTTCTCATTATGCGACATCCTTTATGAAATCTGTGATATCATTCCCTTTAAAGAATCCACCCATGGGGGTCGGATTCGACAGGTTGGGAAAGCACATTGCAGTCCTGAGTACATGGGATATACTCTTCAGGAGAAGATGCACACTCTGCAGCACAGCATACAGAGCCCTTAGACATGGTAATGTGGATAAATACACACGAAAATGTCAGACAAAATTTCCCCCAGAGTACCTTCAGAGAGTCACAGAGTATAAGGAGCCAGCCACACTGCGCCCCAGTGAGCAGTTATTATAACAGCCCGATGCAGACTAAACAACCTCAATAGGCTAAATAGTACAACCAACCCCCCCCCCCCCCCTCCGCTATAACACCTTGGTACTGCAGTAACTGGAGTTATGTGGAGGGTCAGCGCTTCCCGTCAGCTTGTCTCAGCATTCTGCAGGGAGAAAACGGTGCTGGTGGGTGCTGGATCCACACTCAAGACAAGCCCCGCCCCTGAAATGGCACGCAGCTTCCCGCACATTATGTTTATACTGGCCTGAGGTTTTTAATGCTAACAGCGGGATCAGCCCCTGTTAGCTACATTACCAGTGTTAGGGTGATAGCGCTGGCCCAGGACGCCCCTCAGCCGCGTCTACAGTAACCTGTTGCTGAGCCTTCATGGAGCGCAGCCTGACAGAGCTGCGCTCCCACCTTTGTGCTGCCATTCCCACCGGCGACCCGCTAACCGGGCTGCCGGTGCTGAACTCACCACTCTTATTTCTTCTGGCTCTGTTAGGGGGTGGCGGCCGTGCTGCGGGAGTGAGTGGTCGATCAGCACCCTCAGGAGCTCAGTGTCCTGTCTGCGGAGATAGAGAACCATTAACTTCAAGAGTTGGTTCCCACTCCCACGAAGCAGGAAAGCTGTTACCAGCAGCCTTCCTGTACCTAACAACTCTTAGAAAAACAATAAAACTAGAAAAACTCCTAGGAGCTCCCCTAGCTGTGACCGGCTCCTCCGGGCACATTTTCTAAACGGAGTCTGGTAGGAGGGGCATAGAGGGAGGAGCCAGCCCACACTATTAAACTCTTAAAGTGCCAGTGGCTCTCAAAGGACCAGTCTATACCCCATGGTACTAAATGGATCCCATCATCCTTAGGGCATAAGAGAAACACCAAACAGTATATCCTGTGATATTATAATAAGAATTTACTCACCGGTAATTCTATTTCTCGTAGTCCGTAGTGGATGCTGGGTACTCCGTAAGGACCATGGGGAATAGACGGGCTCCGCAGGAGACTGGGCACTCTTAAAAGAAAGATTAGGTACTATATCTGGTGTGCACTGGCTCCTCCCTCTATGCCCCTCCTCCAGACCTCAGTTAAGGAAACTGTGCCCGGAAGAGCTGACATTACTAGGAAAGGATTTGGAATCCAGGGTAAGACTCATACCAGCCACACCAATCACACTGTACAACTTGTGATAACTATACCCAGTTAACAGTATGAACAACAGAGCCTCAGTCAACAGATGGCTCATAACAATAACCCTTTAGTTAAGCAATAACTATATACATGTATTGCAGAGAGTCCGCACTATGGGACGGGCTCCCAACATCCACTACGGACTACGAGAAATAGAATTACCGGTGAGAAAATTCTTATTTTCTCCGGCATCCTAGTGGATGCTGGGTACTCCGCAAGGACCATGGGGATTATACCAAAGCTCCCAAACAGGCGGGAGAGTGCGGATGACTCTGCAGCACCGAATGAGCAAAGGCAAGGTCTTCCTCAGCCAGGGTATCAAACTTGTAGAACTTAGCAAATGTGTTTGAACCCGACCAAGTAGCAGCTCGGCAAAGCTGTAAAGCCGAGACCCCTCGGGCAGCCGCCCAAGAAGAGCCCACCTTCCTTGTGGAATGGGCTGTTACTGATTTAGGATGCGGCAATCCTGCCGCAGAATGAGCTTGCTGAATCGTGCTACAGATCCAGCGCGCAATAGTTTGCTTTGAAGCCGGAGCACCCAGCTTTTTGGGCGCATGCAGGATAAACAGCGAGTCAGTTTTCCTGACTCCAGCCGTCCTGGCTACATAGATTTTCAAAGCCCTGACTACATCTAGTAACTTGGAGTCCTCCAAGTCCCTAGTAGCCGCAGGCACCACAATAGGTTGGTTCAAATGAAACGCTGATACCACCTTAGGGAGAAATTGGGGACGAGTCCTCAATTCTGCCCTGTCCATATGGAAGATCAGATAAGGGCTTTTACACGACAAAGCAGCCAATTCTGACACACGCCTAGCCGAAGCTAAGGCCAACAGCATGACCACTTTCCACGTGAGATATTTTAGCTCCACGGTCTTAAGTGGCTCAAACCAGTGGGATTTCAGGAAATCCAACACAACGTTAAGATCCCAAGGTGCCACTGGAGGCACAAAAGGGGGCTGAATATGCAGCACTCCCTTAACAAACGTCTGTACTTCAGGCAGTGAAGCCAGTTCTTTTTGAAAGAAAATAGATAGGGCCGAAATCTGGACCTTTATGGATCCTAATTTTAGGCCCATAGTCACTCCTGACTGTAGGAAGTGCAGAAATCGACCCAGCTGGAATTCCTCTGTTGGGGCCTTCCTGGCCTCACACCAAGCAACATATTTTCGCCATATGCGGTGATAATGTTTTGCGGTCACATCCTTCCTAGCTTTTATCAGCGTAGGAATCACTTCATCTGGAATGCCCTTTTCCATTAGGATCCGGCGTTCAACCGCCATGCTGTCAAACGCAGCTGCAGTAAGTCTTGGAACAGACAGGGCCCCTGCTGCAGCAGGTCCTGTCGGAGCGGCAGAGGCCATGGGTCCTCTGAGATCATTTCTTGTAGTTCTGGGTACCAAGTTCTTCTTGGCCAATCCGGAACAATGAGTATAGTTCTCACTCCTCTCTTTCTTATTATCCTCAGTACCTTGGGTATGAGAGGAAGAGGAGGGAACACATAAACCGACTGGTACACCCACGGTGTCACCAGGGCGTCCACAGCTATCGCCTGAGGGTCCCTTGACCTGGGCGCAATATCTTTTTCGCTTTTTGTTGAGGCGGGACGCCATCACGTCTACCTGTGGCCGTTCCCAACGATTTGCAATAAGCGTGAAGACTTCTGGATGAAGTCCCCACTCTCCCGGGTGGAGGTCGTGCCTGCTGAGGAAGTCTGCTTCCCAGTTGTCCACTCCCGGAATGAACACTGCTGACAGTGCTAGCACGTGATTCTCCGCCCATCGAAGAATCCTTGTGGCTTCTGCCATTGCCATCCTGCTTCTTGTGCCGCCCTGGCGGTTTACATGGGCGACCGCCGTGATGTTGTCTGACTGAATCATCACCGGTTGGTTTTGAAGCAGGGGTTCTGCTTGACTCAGGGCGTTGTAAATGGCCTTTAGTTCCAGAATATTTATGTGAAGGGAAGTCTCCTGACTTGACCACTGTCCTTGGAAGTTCCTTCCCTGAGTGACTGCCCCCCAACCTCGGAGGCTTGCATCCGTGGTCACCAGGACCCAGTCCTGTATGCCGAATCTGCGGCCCTCGAGAAGATGAGCACTCTGCAGCCACCACAGCAGAGACACCCTGGCCCTCGGGAACAGGGTGATCAGCCGATGCATCTGAAGATGCGATCTGGACCACTTGTCTAACAGATCCCACTGAAAGATCCTTGCATGGAACCTGCCGAAGGGAATTGCTTCGTAAGAAGCCACCATCTTTCCCAGGACTCGCGTGCAGTGATGCACCGACACCTGTTTTGGTTTCAGGAGGTCCCTGACCAGAGATGACAATTCCTGGGCCTTCTCCACCGGGAGAAACACCTTCTTCTGTTCTGTGTCCAGAATCATGCCCAAGAACAGCAGACGCGTCGCAGGAATCAGCTGCGACTTTGGGATATTCAGAATCCAGCCGTGCTGTTGCAACACTTCCCGAGATAGTGCTACGTTGACTAACAACTGCTCCTTGGACCTCGCCTTTATAAGGAGATCGTCAAAGTACGGGATAATTATAACTCCCTTCTTCCGAAGGAGTATCATCATTTCGGCCATTACCTTGGTAAATACCCTCGGTGCCGTGGACAGACCAAATGGCAACGTCTGGAATTGGTAATGACAGTCCTGTACCACAAACCTGAGGTACGCCTGGTGAGGTGGGTAAATGGGGACATGCAGATAAGCGTCCTTGATGTCCAGCGACACCATAAAATCCCCCTCTTCCAGGCTTGCAATAACCGCCCTGAGCGATTCCATTTTGAACTTGAACTTCCTTACATAAGTGTTCAAGGATTTCAAATTTAGAATGGGTCTCACCGAACCGTCTGGTTTCGGTACCACAAACATTGTGGAATAGTAACCCCGTCCCTGTTGAAGGAGGGGAACCTTGATTATCACCTGCTGAAGGTACAGCTTGTGAATAGCCGCCAGTACTACCTCCCTTTCCCTGGGAGCCGCTGGCAAGGCTGATTTGAGGTAACGGCGAGGGGGAGTCGCCTCAAACTCCAGCTTGTATCCCTGAGATACCACTTGTAGAACCCAGAGATCCACCTGTGAGCGAACCCACTGGTCGCTGAAGTTCCGGAGACGTGCCCCCACCGCACCTGGCTCCACCTGTGGAGCCCCAGCATCATGCGGTGGACTTAGTGGAAGCAGGGGAGGATTTTTGTTCCTGGGAACTGGCCGTCTGGTGCAGCTTTTTTCCTCTACCCCTGCCTCTGGCCTTTCTGAGGCCGAAAGGACTGTACTTGATAATACGGTGCTTTCTTAGGCTGTGAGGGAACCTGAGGTAAAAAAGTCGACTTCCCAGCTGTTGCTGTGGATACGAGGTCCGAGAGACCGTCCCCAAACAATTCCTCACCCTTATAAGGCAAAACCTCCATATGCCTTTTAGAATCAGCATCACCTGTCCACTGCCGAGTCCATAATACTCTCCTGGCAGAAATGGACATTGCATTAATTCTAGATGCCAGCCGGCA